>NC_090818.1:82482142-82803642 GCF_000390325.3 Nicotiana tomentosiformis
ACCGATTTGCATGCCTATAAGGAACATGACTTAGTAATTAAATAGGTACCCTAGTATACCTTTAAATATTAGGTGGAGACTCTCTTTTATCAACAACGGAGAAACCACAAGCTGGATCTTGTTTTGTCTAGTGCAAAATAGGGTGCAACAATTGTAATAGAACTATGCTCGATCTGATTTCCCACGGAGGGATACGTAGGCAACCCACGTAGGGTCCGGTCTCACTCTCTCCCCCATCTTCTTTTGCAATAGGAAAATCCAAATACTATTTTTATATGTACTCGGAACTACGCCACGACTTGATTTTCTATGGAAGAAATATGTAGGCAATCCTCATCGGATTCAGTCATCTTTTGTAATTGAACTACGTTCTTGCCTGATTCCATTTGGATACGTAGGCAGTCTGAGTTAGACTCGGGCACTTCATTTTCAATCTCATCATTTTGCATCTATTGTAATCGAACTATGGTTTGACCTGATTCCATTTGGATACGTAGGTTGCCTGTGTCATGCTCGGTCATCATCAGATTCTCTTTATCATTACTCATGAACAACGTTCAGACCTGATTCCATTTCTGATACGTAGGCAACCTGAAAAGATTCGGTCATAACCCTAGGAAAACCTTTGTAATGCATTAGTTTAGATTACGATGCAATCTCCACAGCAAGAAGCCACATCATCAGAAGCATCTTGGAGGATCGACATCAACGGGACAAAATCTTCCAAAAACAACGTTCGCGCCTGAGGGACTTCCTAAACATGTCACAAACCAACACCCCCCTGCTAAGAATTTTCTTTGAATGCAGGGCCAACACGATATAAGGAAATGCTCGAACACACTGGGGCAATGACGGATCTGCCACTCTCTCGCAACTATCAACCCTCTTTTATTATTCAAATTTTTCCTCATATAACTATAAACTAACTCTCAGATCCTTTGCAGGTATTTCGGAACCAGGCCGCCGACGCAAGCAGAGCATAATGTAAACAACAAACCGCCCGCTCTGTCACGCCCCAAAATCGAGGAGCGCGACCGGCACTCAACCGAGTGAACCCGACTGAGCAAGCCTGTTAGATTTCATCCTACCCAAATTCATCCGTGAATAAAGAGGAGATGTACTCCGTTAATTAAATACTGAAGAGATTTCATTAACCACTTCCATTTCATTCCCATTAATAGCATCATTCAATATTTCCAAAATAGTACGAGTTTATAGATTTAATGAAAAACATGTTGCCAAATACCAACAGTTCTAATCTAATTCCCAACATCAAATACCACCCATAACCTGTCTACGGAGCCTCTAAGTACAACTGAAGAGTAATATGGAAATGCCGGCAATAAGACCCCGGCTATACCTCAACCACAAAGTACATGAGAAACAAAAGATACATGACCCTGAAATGAAGTGGGGCTCACCAAATCAGCTGAAAAGAGTGTACTGCTATCACTGATCGATGCCACCTTTTGTAGAACCACCTACATCCATTAAAGATGCAGCGCCCCCGGCAAAAGGGACGTTAGTCTTGTCGAATAGCACTAGTATATATAGCTAGAAATTCTCTTTCAAAATAGAATGCCCATATGATCTACACGTGGAACACATAATATAATGTAATTGAAACAACCTGTACAAACAAGGACAAAAAAAGGGCACCTATAATGTGTCTAATTAGACCGTCCTTAGTGTTCACATATCATATTATACACTTATGCGTTTCATAGACCATTCATAGTGTTTATTCATACTGTACACCTATACCTCTTATACACAATGCACATATGTGTTTCATAGACCGTCCACAAGATTTCATATCACAATGGATTTAATAACACAATGTACATATGCGTTCATAGATCGTCCACAGGATTTCATATCACAATGCACCTATGCGTTTCATAGACCGTCCATAGGATTTCATATCACAATGGATTTCATAACACAATGTACCTATGTGTTTCATAGACCGTCCACATGATTTCATATCATAATTTACCTATGCGTTCATAGACCGTCAACGGGATTTCATAACACAATGTACCTATGCGTTTCATAGACTGTCCACAGGATTTCATATCACAATATACCTATGCGTTTCATAGACCGTCCACAGGATTTCATATCACAATGTACCTATGCGTTTCATAGACCGTCCACAAGATTTCATAACACAATATACCTATGTATTTCATAGACCGTCCATAGTGTTTCATAACACATTGGAAACAAAAGTACAAATACGTACATCTCATAACCTTTCACACCACATATCACCTAATCCGTACTTTCAACCACTTACAACATTATTATTTCATTGGCTCTCTTGGCCATACATATGATTCTTTATTCATGGCGCAATGGCCGTATTTCATATTCCACACTTTCATTTCTTCCCTTTCATAGATCATCATCATAATTATCAACAAGTAGAATATTCCGGAAATCACAACTTTAAGTGCATTAGTAATGAAGGCTTTAAACACAATCGATTTCTCTCAAATAAATGGAGTAAAATGATTGGCAATCGAAGCACAAATTAAAATCATACATAATTTCCACTCACGAATATGTAAGAACGCAAAACACATTGAAATTTACTTACAAAGCATAGCATTAGCTAAAGCAGCCACATACAGGCATCACTTGAGTTCATAAACTTTTAGCTGATTATATTGTCGAAGTCAATTTTGGAATAGTTGAGTCAAAGCTCATTTCATAATCTTTCTCACATTATTTCATGTCATTGGCACCATTGGTCACAAGTATAACTTTCACTATTGGCATGTTGGCCACACTTTATATCCCCAATTCACTTATTTCACTTCCAACCATCTTTATAGGTTATCAACAATAAGACATTCCCAATCAAGACTTTAGGTACACATATGAGCAATTAAGAGTCTTAAGAATATTGAGATTTTCTTACACAATTTGGCATACTAGCTTTCATTTGAAATACGATTCAAAGCCATGACATTTTAATACGCAACCCATACTTTGAAACTCACGGGAACATTATGGAATTCAATTCCAAGAGAGAAAGTTTAGCCAACATACCTCAATTGAGCTTTCCTTAAATTACTACAACGTTCCAGAAATTCTAGCAATCCCAATCTATTTTGAGACATAACAAAATTTAACAATAATTAAGAAGATATTCATGGTCTCAGCTCTTTTGAGTCTTTTATCAAACACTAGGTGTGAAAATTTAACCACAAGGTTCTTCTACAAGATTTCCTTCACTACACAACCCAATCCTTACTTATTTAAGCTCAACAATCTTCCCACAAATCTTTTTGGTACATGCATGTATAGATAATACTCTCATGCCCAAGAATCATACTCCTAATCAACCATCTTCTACCCAAATTCGAAATTGAAAACTAGGGTATGGAACCTTACCTCTTAGATGAAGAACTTGTGGGTTTTCCTTATTAATCTTCCAAGATTTGAGCAAGACTTGATGAATAATTAGCCTAGGGTTTTCTCTCTCTCTAAAACACTCTCCCTTCTCTCTAAAACATCTGAATATTTGCTCAAAAATGACCCTTTGCGTGTATTTAACGAAGTAGGGTCGGGTTTTAAAATCCAAAAAAAATAGAGCTCCGGAACGGTTCTGCGGTCGCATATGCGACTGCATAATGGATATGCGGACCGCATATCAGTCGCATAATTGCGGACAAAATGATCCAAAAATCTGTATGTGTATGCAGTCACTATGCGGTCGCATAATGCACCGCATAACAGTTATGAAGTCGCATAGTTGACCACATAGCTGCTTCCAAAATGGCCCTCTCCTGCTCACTTATGCGGCCATTATGCGGCCCGCAGAGTGATTATACAGTCGCATAATGGACCGCATAGACGCCCTTTTCCGCCAAAAATTTTCCTTTACTTTCCGGTGCATTGTTCAACCCAAAATGTCCGAGTCGCGGCTCGCTTTATAATCCTCAAACACGTAAGCCTAGTCCAGAACCATGAAATATTATTTTCTTTGCAACATTTACCGGGCTTTACACTCAAGTACTTCGAAATTTTTCGGGGTGTTACACGCTCAACCAAGCTAAGCATGTTGCGAGTTGCTGGCCGCGCCAACCGGAGCCATGCATATAGAATACTGTCTTCTCAACCAAACGGAGCATGTTATATATAGCGAGATGCTGGCGCTGCCAATCAGAGCCACGTTTATAGCAAATCGTCAGCTTAATCAATCGGAGCGCCCTGTACAAATCGAGACGTCGGCTTTGCCAATCGAAACCCTGTATATAGTAAATTGTTCGCTTCGCCAATGGAAGCGTTCCACACCGCAACTCCTCCACATCGTAGATTACCAGTATATAGCTGCAAACCTCGCCACCAACGTGCTGCCAATCGACGGTTGCACTATAATTTCATAGTCAAGAGTATCTCTTGGGCATGCTCCTTATTTCTTTATTTTTATCTCCAATGTTTTGATGTCTCATGCAGCTTACAGTACTGATTACATTTACAAGTCAGAAACTCCCATCGTGCGGAGATACTTTACATTTCAATGCAACTACTCCCATCAAGCAGAGATACTTTACATTTCAATGCAACTGCTTCCATCAAGCGGAGATACATTCTATATTGCAAATCAACTACTCACATCACGCGGAGACACTCTCAACGTGAGGAGACTTAATGCTCCAACAACTGCGTAACGGTACACAGCCCAGCTAACAATCGAGTCAAATTCAAGTATCTCGTCATCCCAATCCCAAATAACCACTTGCCGGCAGCCATGCATCACCATTCCTACATCAGTTACATCACATCTTAACATATTCTGCATTGCAATATATGGGTATGTGTGTATTTCATTTTTACAGGAACAAACATCGCAACATGGAACTTCTTCTAAGCAGCAAACCATGCTACAATGCTATGAGAGACATCAAACTCATAAGCGGGCCAAGGATCCAAGCTCAAACCCGAATACGATCAGTGGAACTCTAATTCTTCAAATCTTTCAAATCAAGATGCAATTCAAAGCTATCATGGGTATCAAATCTCTCGTCTCGCAGTATCGTCATAATACAATACTGGGACAATTCCTGGGAGCATCGCCTTCCCCAAATCTTCACTCCAGAACTACACGAGGCCTGATCTTTGTTAGGTCCGAGGTATGTAAGCAATTCAAAGTCAGAATTTGGTCCCAATTAATTAATTACAGTAATTAGTAGTGTATTTGATAATTATAATCTCTACTACATTTCATAGAAAGTAATTAAGTTTGTTTAAATTAATTTCAAAAGGGTTTAAAACTAAATGGCTACAATTGTAATTTTTTAATTAAATACAAAGTGGCTACTATTTAAATTATTTTCAACCAAATGCCAAGCCCAAATGAATCTGACCCAGTCCAAACAATCCCTTCAAGACAAGTTGGCAATCCATGCCAATCCTTGTGAGCCAATAGCGGTGCGCCACATCACCCGTCTCTATCACTCACACAAGAAACACATTTTATATGGGCCGTCCATCTACTTGATCAATGGTCCACTTTCCATGTCTTATTTTCTTTAATTTTAAACATATTTTCCAGATGCAATCCCAAACGTCGAAGTCCGGAGATCTAACGGCCCATATATTTTCTCATTTTAATTATTAAAGCTTGAATTATCATGACCGTTGATCTAATGATCTAACGGCCCAAATCTATTCCCCCGTTCTTAATCCCAGAGTGCAACACCAATTACCCTCAATCCTAAATCATTTTCCCCTTTGACCGCCGCCCCCATTTCCCTTTCCTCTCTCTATTCTCTCAACTCACCAGATCAAAACCAGTCACAAACCTTGTACAAATCTATGCAAGGTCACAAATCGAGCCTGAAACCATCCTTTTGCCTTCTGAAATCCGCGAATCCAGCCGGCTATTTCCTATCTCATCACTCAAAATTTAAATACCCAAATGTGAATCCTAGATTCAACAATGCAACATTAAATCTCCGGATTTCTTTCAGGCGTTGTTAAATCAATAGCATGCATGGTTTTTCTTCATCATCACCACAATTATTCTTTGACCAGAGGTCAAATGTAGTGACCTCTAGACATTGAGGTCTTATCCGATGTTTTTTTGCCTTCAACTGCCATTCTTCACTTAGGTAAATCCTTCAAACAATTTTTCCTCTGTCTCCTTAGATTCTCACTCGATTTTGCTTGCATCACCACCCCTTCGTCACTCTCTACTATCAATTTGAATATGTTGAACCCTAAGCCTTCAATGGCCACTATAATGGGGATTTTAATGGTTTCACCTAACACAAGAGAACATACACACGACATCACTGAAAAACAATTAATTTCAAGTCTTGAGTAGCAAAAAATCAAGTTAGGTTTCTTTCTAACTAGTTTTCTAATTCTTTCCGATTCCGAGCACTACACTGGTCGGAGTTTGAGTCTTGGATTCTTAACGACTAGATAGAATTCTAGTTTGGTTTTCTGCCTTAAAGGAGGTCAGTGAACCTCAACCTTCTTCTTCATTTAATCGTTTAATTGCAAGCATGATTGTTCTGTATCTCATGGTTAAATGACTCTATTTCTAATATGTTATGGACTACCTCTATGTGTTTGTTATTAATATACGGCTGGCCACTGAAATCTAGAATCATAAGTTCTTTAAATGTTCTGAAATTAGAGTCATGTATTGATTAGTTATTCTGGTAATCCTGATGAACATTTTTAATTACTTATATATACATTGTTAAAATCTTGAGAGTAACAAAAGAACTTTCAAATAACTTTAGTAGTTGGTTTAATCTCCTGATGTGTTGTTGTAGCTTTCATGTGTATTATGACTTAGTGTTATTGACATGATTCACTTGGTATCTGGTTTAGTTAGGTATGATTGTATGATGTTAAGTATAGGGTTGTCCCTTGACCTAAGCATGATTTTTTACAATGCTTGAACGGGTTTCCTCTTAAATGTATTCTTCAATGATTCTGTAACTCTAGAAAATCAGTGTAAGACGTCATGTCATCCCCCATACTGTTTTATTACATCTGTGAACTTCACTACATGAGATAATGCCTTAAAGTAATTAGATTAAGCCCCTAAGGAACCTATGCACTTTAGTTCTGCCTTCTGCTATCTACTTAGTTTAAGTCATGGCCATAAACCTAGTTGAGATTTCACCTGTAACAGTTAAATGTCATCTGATAGAACCGTGTGTTGCAGGACTTCATTATAACAACTAATCTACTAAGCTCATAATTGAAATATGATTCCCAAGTATAAATTTTCACCATTCAGGACCAACTATGATGGCCATGTCAGTCCAATTCCATGTTTAGTACTCGGTCATGTTGTAATGTTGTAGTATTAGTTAGAATACAACATGTACACATTTAAATATCACCCATTGAGAGTTTTGTACTCATCCATGTCTTAAAGGAAACTACTGTTTGTATATAATATTTGTGGTTGTGTTTCCAGGTTATTGAAATCTACTAGGTTCACTGAAGCTTACCCACAGACTTAGGGAAACCCCCCCCCCCCATGATGATTATCTATCCTGTTAGAATGTAGGACTATAAAGTTAACTCTTAATCAACCTAGATGGAATGAAGATCTCTTAGAGATCACTTGCTAATGTATCTGCCTGCCCTTGTTTTCTTAAGAACTTTGAAGTGGATTGCTAACTTTCTCACTTAGTAAGATCATGTCTGAGTGTTCTTAAGCTTGATAAGAGTATATGATAGTACTACATGCTTGTGTGCAAATCATGAGATGTCTGATGATGTTTTTGGTGTTCTGTATATGTTATTGAAATATATCTCTCATTGTGTATACTCACCAATGTGGTATTACAGTTTATAATGAACACCTCATTAGCACATAAAACTGTAGAGAAGAATAAGTGTGAGTAATTAAGGGTATTTGAAAGTAGAATTTAGTTCTTGGTTGAGTTACTCTCCGTGAAACAAGTACTTCTCGGTGTCCTTGAGACCCTTGTGAACTTTGAAGTGCCAGGGACCTAAAGAGTAGCTTGGCCATGAATGGAATTCTACCCTAAGCCTTTAATCTGTTGACATTTGTTAATCTCTTTAGATTTAGTGCTCAATTGAAACAAAGGTTTTCAGTGTAAATTGCTTTACTATATATGACTTTATGCTAATTTTGCATTCTTGATTACTGCTGATCTTTATAGTTTATCTTGGACCTATATTGGTGTTACTTACGTATAATTATGTATATTGGGCCACATATCTAATGACTTTCTCTTCTTTTTTTTTGTACATGTATTTAAATTGCGCTTGCTGAGTTCTCAAATAACTCAGGCCCAAGTTCTTTCCTTGAACCTTTTGAAGCCTGAAGCTGATGTTGTCCGTCTTCGGATCTGCCGAGCTTACCTTCCTTCAAGACCAAAACCAGAGTCCACCTATTTCCCCATATCGCTTTAATTTTATCGATTGTTCTCATATGTATATAACACTGATGACATTTTATTGAATACTTTGCTTTATATCTTTCAATTATATTGACAACCTAGGCAACCTAAAAGACGTAGGAAAGATAAAAGAAGCATTAAGACTTATTAGTAATTAATTCTAATTGTTAATCATTTCTATTGTTTAACTCCTGCTATTATTGTCACTAACGATTTTCATGAAGTCTTTTTGATACAAAGACAGATTTTGCAAAGGTCGGCAGTCTTCTCTTTTCAAAAACTAGAAAAACCAAAATTGGAAAGTGGTCTTCCAAAATTGAGCCTTTCTACAAAAAATAAATGCACGTTGCTGCAAAGTCGAAGGTTTTCAAACGATTTTTTCAAATAAAAATATGAGATTTGAGAATCAATCTTTAAGGTATACCTAATGACTATTTCTTTAAACAACATTTACTTTGCTAGAGTTATATAAATAGCCATGGCATAAAGTATTTTAAACTTAGCCATAGCTCACAAAGTTTTCGAATATAAATGTTATAGATATACTTCTAAAAACCTTTCAATCATATAGATGTAAACATTTTTAAAGACTTTTACAAATGAAACCGATATCCTCTTTTCAAAATTATATAAATTATTTTTCAAGTGATAAGCTTTAAACTAGATATACAATAAGCTAGACTTTTTAAGCTTTAACTAAGTAGAATATAGACACCTAATTTCTTAAACTTAGTCTAAGTCCTATGGACGTCAGGTAGATTTTAAGGGGTGCCTAAGACCTTCCCCTTAGAAGAACAAGAACCCTTACCCAAAATCTCACCGGTTAGCAGACTAATAGGGAAATGATCTTAGTAATTAAATGGGTACCCTAGTATACCTTTAAATATTAGGTGGCGACTCTCTTTTATCATCAACAGGGAAATCACTAGTTGAATCTGATTTTAACTCGTGCAAAATAGGGTACAACAAGCACGTGAGTTGTCCGTGCAGGACGTGAGTTATCCGTGCGGTTTATATTATTAGCATGTGAGTTATCCGTGAAGCACGTGATTTGTCCGTGCAGCGTGTGGATACAGATCCATCCCCCTAGGGTTACCCTCTCATGTTTCTCTTTTGATGGTGTACATGCAGTTATTGAGGAAAATTGATCAATGCTTTGGTACGGATATGGAAAGATTGAGGAAAGTCTGGCCAGTGTTGTTTGGAATTGCATTTCATCCTTACTTACAATTTCCATGGTTATTATCTGATTTATCTACATATCATCTTATATGTTTTACTAGTGATTGAATAGAGATTTTTGAGTAATTGTACACACACACACACAGATAGTCCTCTCAGTACCTTATACATGATCACATTACTATTCTGTACTTATTGGATTTATGAAACTCTACAGGTTATAGCAGGTATCATTATAATTCTTGCTTCTTTTACCTCCCCGAGGTTAGTTACAATACTTATTGAGCATATTGGATCGGTTGTACTCATACTACACTCTGCACTTAATTGTGCAAATCTAGGTGTGGGGACCAGTTATCAGCAGTAGATTTATTTGTTGGACTGAGCTTCGAGAGGCGAGGCAGAGATGGAATCTTGGCCACAGTTTTGACTTGTCTTTTCTTATGTACTGTTGTTTCAGTTCATACATTATTACTATTTAGTTTTCAGACTTGTATTCCGATGTAGAGCTCATGACTCAGTATTTACTAGTTTTGTCAGAGATTCATCTTGTATTAGCGATATTTTATCATATTGAAATTTTAGACTTAAGTCATTTTTATAAATTTTGTTTTTTTGGTTCTTTATTGATATATTTCGTCTTGCCTAGGCGGTGTGTTAGGCGCCATCACGATGGGTTGGAATTTTGGGTCGTGACACTTTAGTTGTTCCATGCCTTTGCTTGTTACTTGTAACATGCCTTTACTTGTCACATGCCTTTACTTGTTACATGTCTTTACTTGTATCATGCCTTTACTTGCTCTAACTTTACTTGTTTCATGATTTATTCTCCTATGCTATGTTGGATCGTGTGACTACTTGATTGTTCATGTGTTAATGACTTGTTGGATTCTGTGTTGAGTTATATGTGTGAGAATGGCTTTTGGATATCTAATTGCCTATGACATCTTGTTCGTGGTCATCTTTCCTTGAAGAATTATACATATTCGTTTTCTTTTATGTTGCATAGTGAATTTTGTCATACTTGGTTTCTTATTGGGTGTTTCAATATGAATTGGTATGTGAGATCGGGTTGCCATCGCAGCATTGTTATGATGGGATCGCGTCCCCGCCGTGACACTATTATGATACAACACTGGGTTGCTTGCCGAGATATTATGGCCATGAGATCGGGTTGCCCCCGCAACTGTTTTGTGTTTGGATCTGGTTGGCGCCCCAACATATATGTTATGAATTTTGGTTGATTGGAGATATTGTCCTCCTTTGCGGTTTGGCTATGTTGTTCTCGGATATTGTTTTATCTCCGTTGATTTGAGCTGCTGAGAAAGGTTTTGGTTGTTTATTACAAGAAATGTGGTTATTACTTCTGTTATTGACTCATTTACTATTATCTACCTTTATTCCTGTCATTAGTATTGTTATTTCTCTTGTTAATTCTATAGCTTATTAATTCTACATGTTTATATGGTAAGTGTCTCGTCATAGCCTCATCACTACCTCATCGAGGTTAGGCTCGATACCTACTATGTACATTGGGTCGGTTGTACTCGTATTATAATTTTGCACTTCTTATGCAAATTTTGGCATTGGTCCTAGCGTGGTGCGAAGAAGTGATTAGCTTGTACTTCTGAGGAGACTCAAGGTAGTGTTGATCACAGTGTGCTAGTTGAAGCGTGAATCAGACTGGGAGGATGGCCTTTACCAAATGAACCCTTACCTCTAGACAAGGCACCACTAAAACCACCAGAATAACGAGGCCTCTTCTCAGATGCTGCCTCTCTTCCCTGACCAGGAATCTTCTCGATCCGTCTAGCAATCTCTACAACCCAATTGAAAGAAATTTCATCCTCGGTCTCTCTAGCCATATGCAACCTAATACCATAGGTAAGGCCATCTATAAATCTCCTCACCCTCTCCTTCTCAATAGGGATTAAGTCAATTGCATGGCGAGATAGATCCACAAATCTGGTCTCGTACTGGGTAACAGTCATGCTACCTTGCTGGAGGCGCTCAAACTGGCTACGGTAGTCCTCTCTCAGAGTAAAAGGGATAAACTTATCCAAGAATAACTGTGAGAACTAATCCCAAGTGAGTGGAGGTGAACATGTTGGTTTGCCTCGAACATAGTCCTGCCACCATCTCTTAGAAAAACTGGTCATCTAAAACACTGTACAATCGACTCTATTGGACTCCATAATACCCATGTTGTGCAACACCTCGTGGCAATAGTCCAAGTAATCATGTGGGTCCTCATATGGTGTACCACCAAAATGAATAGGAAAAAGCTTGGTGAACTTGTCCAACTTCTTTAGCCCCTCGGAAGACATCGCGGGTCTCTCCCCAGACTGTGTGGCAATGCTAGGTTGAATAGCTCCAACTGGTGGAACAGCCGGAGTCCGATATATGGGAGTCATCTGCTCTAGAGTGTGAGTAGGGGGAGTCTAGGCTCCTCCCCCAACCTGAGAGACAACTGTTGCAGCAGGAAATGCACCGGCCTGGGCCACGCTCTCCATAAAGCCCACCAAACAGAATAGAGCATCCTGAAGTACGGGGGTAGCAATGATCCCCTCTGGGACCTGAGATGGTCCAACTAGCACGGTCTAAATAGAGACCTCCTCCTCCTGCTCGATCCGAGGCTCTGCGATATGTGCTGCGGTATGGGCTCTAGGTTGAGCTCTGCCTCTACGCCTGCCTCTGGCTCAACCTCGGCCCCGACGCCTACCCCTGATAGTGGTTGCAACCTAGGGTTCTGGATCCTGCTAGGCTCTGGATGTTGTGTGTGTCCTCCCCATCTATGAGAGAACAAGAATAGAATGATTCAAACTCGAAGATAGAATAAAATCGCACGATAGAGAAAGAAAGAAGTAAAATTTTCCTAAAGCCCTATAGCTTCTAGAAGATAAGTACAGGCATCTCCGTACCAATCCTCCAGACTCTACTAAGCTTGATCATGACTCGTAGACCTAGGTAACCTAGTACTCTGATACTAACTTGTCACGACCTGAAATCTCAATCGTGGAGTTGTGATGGCACTTAACATCTACTTTCTAGGCAAGCCAACGTTAGCTAATTATTTAACTATTTTTAAGAATTTAAAAGCGGAACAGTCATAATTAATGGCTGATGAACTCGCAAATACATGAGATAAATATACAATTAGCACGGCCTATACTAATCCTAGAAATTGGTGTCACGAATACATGAGCGTCTACAATACTACAAACATAATCTGAATTAAAATACAATTATCTGAAACTAGAATAATAGTAAAACAAGATAGAAGGGGACTACAAGGACTTGGACGCCAAGCAGCTCTACCTCAAGTCTTCTGGCAAGTCAATCCGAGTGAACTTCTCTACACACCGCTAGGACCAACACTGGGATCCACACAAGAAGTGCAGAAGTGTAGTATGAGTACAACTGACCTCATGTACTCTGTAAGTGTCGAGTCTAACCTCGACGAAGTAGTGACGAGACTATGACAAGACACTCACTTTAATCCTGTGCAAATAATAATAACAGAATACAGAAATTCAGATAAACATGTAAACTCATAAAAATGGACCCGAAGGTCAACTACCATAGGCCCCCAGAATAATATCATCTCAAACCTCATACACAGCACCGAGATAAAACTGTATAGCTACAAATAGCTATAACACATCATACTTTGTTGTAGTGCGCAACGCGATCCCAACATTTATCATAATATCTGTTACGACGTGCAACCAGATCCCATTATCATTTCACAATATCTGTTGCAGCGTGTAACCCGATCCAAATATCATATTACTATATGTTGTGGCGTGAAACCCTTTCCCAATGTCATTTCATTTTAATATAGTTGCGGAGCGCAAACTGTTCCCAATATCAACTCATAAGCATATACGACTCCACACAACCAACAACGTAATCTCAACACAAAAGGGAAATAAAGCGTACGGAACATCAAGCGACTAACCATACAAACAGAGAATGACCAATACCTCGTATTCACAAACCTCGACAAATCATCATTTAAAGAATATCTAAATGACTCACATATTCAAAATAACATAACAAAAGGGAAACAAGTAATGCAAAGACAATAAGAACAAGTAAAAACATGAGACTATGGAGATATACAATTAATACAAGTAGGAACATAAAGAAGGTAAGCAGGTATTGAGTGAAGAATGAATGAATAAATTGAAACAAGTAGTAATTAAATAACAGATAACAAGTAAGGTATGGATAACGAGTAAGGACATGTAACAGTTAAAGCATGTAACGAAATATAACAATGGAATAAATAACGACGTAAAGTTAATCCAACCCGCATGTTTTAACCCATAATAGCACATATACACTCGTCACCTTGCATATATATCGTTCCCACACATTATTCACGTAACAAATTGACCAACAAGTCCTAATTCCCTCAAGTCAAAATTAGACATGACACGTACCTCTTTGCGCAACCAACTCAACAACCAATCACGGCTTTTCCTTTCAAACAAGCCTCCAAACCAACCAAATCTAGCAAAATATCGTTCAAGTAATTTAAAATAAGCTTTAGAAACTATCCACGAATGAAAAATGTTCAATCTTTGATAAAATTGAAAAAGTCAAAAAAAGTAAACCCCATGCCCGCTTGGTCAAAATTCGAGATCCGGACTAAAACCCGTTTTCCCATTCACCCCCGAACCTGGTTATGCGATTTATTTCAAAATTCTACCTCAATTTGAGATCAAAATCTCTATTTTACAAAATCTCTAAATTCTACCCAAAACCCCTAATTTCAATCATGAAATTCCTAGATTTGGTGTTAAAAACTCATGAAAAGTAACGGGAATTGATTAAAAACTAGTTAAATTTGTTTACCAATGATTTTGGGAAGAAAATCTCTCAAGAGAATCGCCCCTAGAGTGTTTAGGGTTGAAAAATAGAGTGAAATGAGCTAAGTCCCGATTTTTTCCTCTTTTACCCAGCTGCAGGTATTCGCAATTGCAACTATCGCAAATGCGAAACATGGGTCGCAAATGCGAAACATGGGTCGCAAATGCGACAAGTGTCCTTGGCCTGCATAAGCCGCAAATGTGACAAAAACATTGCATTTGTGAGGTACCAACACATCGCAAATGCGATCAAAGGTTCGCATTTTCAAACCTGCCTAAGTCCAGTGCCCAGTCGCAAAAGCGACCAAGCCATCGCATAAGCGATCCTGGGATGTCTGAAATTGCGAACATTTCTTTGCAAATGCGAAGACTGCCCTTCCCAGTCCCTTATCACAAGTGCGAGCTCGACTTCGTAAAAGAAGAGTTCGCATTTGCGAATAGGTCCTCGCAAATGCGAGACCTGCAGTTCACACCAGCAACATAACCACACCAGCAATTCTAAACTCTTCTGAAACACTTCCAAAACTCACCTGAGCCCCTCGGGCTCCAAACCGAACATGTATACAAGTGTAATAACACCATACAAACTTGCTCGCTACCTCAAATCATCAAAATAATATCAAATAACAAGAATCGATCATCAAATCTCAAGAACTTTCAAATTAAAACTCATTTTCATAATTTTTCACATAATGCATTGAAATACGCTCGGATCACCCTGGACCCCAACCAAAAGTGCGTACAAGTCCAAAATATCATACGAACCTACCAGAATCGTCAAAATACTGATCTGAAATCGTTTACCAAGAATGTTGACTGTGGTCAACCCCAAGTCTCATTTTAGGCCAAAAATCACATTTTTCAAAATTTTACGTATAAGCTTTTTAGAAAACAATACGGATTATGCACCCAAATCGATAAACACCAAAGATAGCTATAAAAGGTCTTGGAACATTGAAATTAATGCTAGTATTGAAATTGACCTATTGGGTCGTCACATAAAAATATCCAACTTCTATCTTATAGATGAATGAACATCAAACTTGTAGTCTACAAGTTGTTAATTTCCTCCTTTTCTTTTTATCCTTTTCCTATATGCGGCAAGCATAGATGCCGTGAATATGATTGTCCATGGTACTAATTTTGGGACCATAAACTTTTGTACAACTTGGAGTTATGGTAGTATGATCTTTCTCATTTGTCTTCCACACTTTGCAAGGAGTGGTTCAAAGTTGTTGAACCATGACCAGTTAAATAAAACGCAATAATCACCTACCTTGTGTTTAAAGTACTGCAATTGATACTGTCATAATCTTTTTTACCCGTAAAACGGTACAGTTGAATTTATACGTGGTTTCTAGATAAGTGAATTAATTTGATCCTGAAATAAATAAATAATTAAAGAATTATGCAATACTTAGCCTTAAGATATAGACGAAACAGCAGAAGCAACAATTCCGGGAATAAAGTTTCCGAGCACAACAATAAAGGGATCAAGAAATAAAGACGATAAGATTGGATTGAGCTTTGTATAAAATATAGTGTAAGTTTTCCAGAAAATTTGTATCCTTTATAATGACAACTAAGCTCACTATTTATAGTTATGAAGAAGGACTTAGGGTTGTGCCCTTCTTTAATGTCAATTATGAGAGGCATTGATGAAGACGTAACGGTGAACATAAATGCCAAATTTCTTGTAACGAGTAACTGCTTTTAATGCTGTGAATATCCTCTATTGAATGCTACCGGGAGAAGAGCATTTATCACATCTTTATGAGCATTATTCTTCCCGGTGACAAATGAAACAGTTGTCTTCAGTCATCCATTTGTCTTGGGTTCCATGTGTCCCTTTCTCGGACGGCCACATGTCATAACATATTTTACCCAATACAGATAGTTCTCCATCTTTTCGGTGACATAACTTTGTGTTACTAAGATGTTGGTAGAAACACTCTTTTAGCGGGAATTACTATAATTCCCTCTGAAAGCTTCTGACAGTTGATTAGACGCATGTCTCTCCACATTTAATGCCCCGAACACGCATCTTCCCATGATTCAGCACATCGTTTGCCGATTATCAAGGTAATCTTGGCCATGAATTTAGCCGCCAAAACTTTTACTTATACGTATCAACTTCCACCCTTATACTTCATCACTTTTCAAACTTCCTTCATCTAACTTGCATATTGTTTCTTCATATTTTTTCTAATTCTCTTCAAATGAAAGACCCTTTCTTTCTGGTTCCTCAAAAAGAAAAAACAAAGCCGAGGACTTTGCTCCTCCAATAGTGGGCTCCATCATCCCTAGAAGTCTTATTACCACAAAAGACTTCGAAGAGAAATTTCCTACTACTAATTTTCGTACATGGGCCGTTATTAGATATCCTTCTTCCATACGTCCTTCGAGCATTCCTGCTGTGAAGGAAGACTGACGCTGCCATGACTTAGAAATTATCGCTCCTGATCTATCGGAGTGAGTCACCCTTCCCAAGGACGATTTTACATATGTTTACACGTATCAATTTACTTTGGTGCATTTTCTTTGAGCGAAAAGCTTGACTCTGTGGTTGCGGAGTTTTTCCTCCGTTACCAGGTGTGTTTGGCATAAGTAAGTCCTTCTGTGTAGAGGATGATTGCTTGCCTTCGGTGTTTGTGCCAGGCAACTAGAAAAGAGATATCCTTAGCTCACATGATGAATCTTTATTCTCCCAAAATCTTCCGCAGGGGAATGATAAACCTCTGCAAGCGTGGCCACCATGCTTTATTGTCTAGCATGGATGATGACAACGACCGTGGGTGGATGGAACGGTTTGCTGTAATTACCACCGATGATATCATTTTGACAATGGCTTCATCCTTTTCGGCCGCTTGGAACCCCACTCATAAGCTCTTTGTTTAGTATTTCCTTTTACTAAAAAAGCTTTAATGGCCATATTGATCCTCCATCCTTCATTTGTTTCAGCAACTCGATGGGTCCCACCGGTGATTGAAGGTTTGGACTGGTGGGTACAAAAAATCTTAGACGTTATGGCGCCCGAGACTCGCTTGTGGAAAGAACTGGCCCCTAAATACGGGTGGAAAGCCAAGAATCATGGTAATTCAAACTCATCTTGTTTCAATTTTTCATGTAAAGAACTTGATTGATCTCTTCTAACTTGTCTATGAAATTAGGTCTACCCGTGGGCTTTGTTGATGTTCCCGAGGAGGATGTCTTGGTTGATCCTGCTAATGCAGCGAGGTTGCTTCATGAGGCGCTTACTCGAACAGGTGGCTCCGAGCCTGCTTCGAGAGCAAATGCTTCTTTTTAGAGTCCCCGGCTGGAAGATAAACAACCAAAGAGAAGACGCTCCTCTGCAGCCGGGGAAAAGAATAAAAGGGCGAGGACCAATGCCCCCGAGTCATCTCCGGTAGCGAAGGTGACTGGCCCTCCTTCCAGGCCGGTCATAGATACCATGATGATTGATGATGACGAAGAAGCTAGTGATGAGGGAGCTTCTCTACATAGAAGATGATAATCCTCATCATCTCAATATGATGCTCAACCTGTTGAGAGAGTTACACCAACCGAGGACGATGCCTCGGCACTTTGGGGAGAATTTAGTTTAGTAGATAATGTCAACTCCCATTTTCAGGCCCCAATTTTTGTGTCCGGTACTGCGGAGCTGAGTATCGGACCCTTGCCGTCTTTGGTTGGCGAGCATAAAATAACCAGCACTGCATTTGACGTAGCTTCTTCTCATTCTTCAACTCCATCAGCTTCATCTCCATCTTCACCAACTCCAGCAACTGCTACATCACTTCCGTCTTCATCCATTCTTCTACCAGCAATTTCTACACCACCTCCGTCGGTCGCATCTGACCAGGAAGAAGGTGTTCTTCTTCCACAGTCCCCAGTTCATGAGAATTTGGGGCTAAATTATGCTGCCCCTTCTGAAGATCCACAAAGGAGGAGGAACGTTACTCTTTTGGTCTCTATCGGATGCAACTTATTATCCCGGCTGGTGGAGCTTGCTAATTATTTGAAGCCTTTGGCTTCAGAGAAAGTTTGGGAAAATATTCAAGCACTCTTGGGAGAGTGTTTGTTGAAAAATGCTATGCATAATGCTGCAGCGGTACTTTCCTTTCTTCCTTTATTACTTCTTTTATTTTTGGGTGTGAACATCTCTTGAATTTTGCTGTAATGACCCGGCCGGTCGTTTTGAGAGTTATAGCCCCGATCCCCTATTACTTGCTTCTCCCATATCTATTTCTGCTACTGTGACTTATCGGGAGGTTTCTTTTTGGTTTATGGAGTGTTTTAGGACACTTATTCCCTAAATGGAGGTTTAGGCCTTAGAATTTAGACTGTAGTCGGAACTGTATGAAGACGACTCCGGAATGGAGTTCTGTCACTTCCGTTAGCTCCGTTAGGTGATTTTGGACTTAGGGGCGTGTTCGGATAGTGTTTTAGAGGTTTGTAGCTCATTTAGGATGGAAATGGCGAAAGTCAAAGTTTTGGAGATTTGGACCGGTAGTGGAATTTTGATATCGGGGTCAGATTCTGATTCCGGAAGTTGGAGTAGGTCTGTAGGGTTGAATATGACATGTGTGCAAAATTTGGGGTCAATCAGATGTGGTTTGGTTGGTTTCGGCATCGGTTGTCGAATTTGGAAGTTTCAAGTTCTTTAAGTTTGAATCAGAGGATGATAAGTGATTCCGGACTGATTGGTATGTTTGGTTGAGGTCCTGGGGGCCTCGTGTGTGTTTCGAATACTTAATGTATTTAGTTTGGGACTTATGCAATTGCTGAAGCTGTTGCACCTGGTGTAATCGCACCTGCGCACTTTGGGCCATAGGTGCGGCGCCGAAGAAACGGCCATGTAGCCACAGAAGCGGTTTAGGCCCTTTCAAGCTTGGGCCGCAGGTGCGGCGATAATCCACAGAAGCGGACATGCAGAAACGGAAGAGGAGCACAGGTGCGGGCCCACAAATACGGCCATTGTTCGCAGATGCAGACCCAGTTCCCCTTAAGTGATTTTCGCACCTGCGATGGTATTTCTGCAGGTGCGGTACCGAAGATGCGGTGAAGGCTCAGAGAAGCGAGATCTCTGGCAGAAAAATGGCTAAGTGCGAGGGTTTGATTTCATTCTTCATTTTTGGATTTGAGAGCTCGGGATTTGGCGATTTGTTTGAGGGATTTTCAGAGGAAGCTTTGGGGTAATGATTCCTAACTTGATTTTGGTTATATCCTACTAATCCATCATTAATTTCATCATTTAAATTTTGGATTTGTGTTGAAAATTGGGAAAAAATGGGAAGATGTTCCTCAACTAAGATTTTGGGTTTTGATTGGGATTTTGATGTCGGATTTGGATAATTTTGGTACGAGTGAACTCGTGAGTGAATGGGTGTTCATATTTAGTGACTTTTACTCGATTCCGAGACGTAGGCCCGGGGAGGCTTTTTTGGGCGATTTTCCAATTTCTTGCTTTAGCTTTGATTTCATTAGCTAGATTAGTTCCTTGTAGTTATATTTATGGTATGTAATTGATTTTAGCTAGATTTGGGCCATTCAGAGTTGGATTTTCGTGGAAAGAGCATTGTTACATATTGATTGAGCTTGGCTTGAGGTAAGTGGCTTGCCTAACCTTGTGTGGGGGAAATCCCCTTACGATTTGATACTGATTTTACTATGTGAGCGTAGTGTACGCAAGGTGACAAGTGCGTACACGGGCTATTTGTTGAAAAACCTAATTTTTACAGAGAAATTCCATGTTTCCATGGTTTTTTAGGAATCATTACCCCAAAGCTTCCTCTAAAAATCCCTCACAAAAATCGCCAAATCCCGAGCTCTCAAGTCCAAAAATGAAGAATGAAATCAAACCCTCGCACTTAGCCCTTTTTCTGCCAGAGATCTCGCTTCTACGAGCCTTCACCGCATCTGCGGAAATACCATCGCAGGTACGAAAATCACTTAAGGGGAACTAGGTCTGCATCTGCGAACAAGGGCCGCATCTGCGGGCTCCTCTTCCGCTTCTGCGTGTCCGCTTCTACGGATTATCACCGCACCTGCGGCCCAAGCTTGACAGGGCCTAAACTGCTTCTGCGGCTCCATGGCCGCTTCTGTGGCGCCGCACCTATGGCCAAAAATGTGCAGGTGCGATTACACCATGTGCAGGGGGATCTCTCAGGATACCGTCCCGTAGTCCCAAAAGTAAATATGCAGAGAGATCTCCCGAGATACCGTCCCGTAATAGCAAAGTATACACAGCACAATCAATTACAAATGATAAGTACAGCAAGAGAATATACAGTCTAGACTAAGGACAAGTCGGGAAAGAAGCAGGAATTCAGTAGGCATGCTGCAAAGAGTTCAATTAAGCAATTAAGGCACGTAGACATGTTATTCTAAGCTAACAGGGTAACTACGCATGCTAGTATTTTCAATTAAGGTGGAAACATGGAATTTCTCAGTAAAAATTAGGTTTTTCAACAAATAGCCCGTGTACGCACTCGTCACCTCGCGTACATGGTGCTCACATAATAAAATCAGTACCAAATCCTAAGGGGATTTCCCCCACACAAGGTTAGGCAAGCCACTTACCTCAAGCCAAGCTCAATCAATCCATAACAATGCTCTTTCCACGAAAATCCCGAGAGTTCTCTCTGCATATTTACTTTTGGGACTACGAGATGGTATCTCGGGAGATCCCCTGTCGCTTAATTCCGTGCATTGTTATGTTATTTCACTTTGCTTTCCTTTGTTGAAATTTTAGTCTCTTATTATACTGCTTATTCTCCTATTTTATTATTATATACCAGTGGGTCTGACCAGACCTCGTCACTACTCGACCGAGGTTAGGCTCGGCACTTACTGGTACAGTATGCCCTTTCCTGCACATGTTTTTCGTGTCCAGATCCAGGTTCCTTTTACCAACCTCGTCCTTAGTTGCAGTCGCTGCTGTTTTTGGAGAACTTCAAGGTACATCTGCCCGCGCCGCAGATCCTCGGAGTCCCCCTTCTATCCTCCCTATGTTGATTCTTCTATTATTTCTATAGACACTGATATATAAAACAGTTAGAACTTCATAGAAGCTTGTGACTTACGGTGTTCCGGGTCTTTGGAGTGTTATGTATATTCCGAGAGTTGATTATTGTATATGTCGAGCGGCATCTTAATTGCTTATTAAAATATCTATTACTATTAGTTGTTAAATTTTCATGTTTTTTATTTTATTTCCGCATGTGTTAGGCTTACCTAGTTGTAGAGACTAGGTACCGTCACGACTATTTATGGAGGGAGAATTTGGGTCGTGACATTTACCCTTATTACTTTGTAGGCCAACTCTCTTGCTTCTGAGGGCCTTCAGAGGTTGATACGCGAAAAAGAAGAGATTATCTCTGCACGGGATTAGCTTTTGGCAGAGCAAGAGCAACATGTCGCTCGCCTTTCGGAACTGGAAGCCAAAACCGCTTAGGTTGTTGTATTGGAAGCTCGTTTGTGGAAGACTGAACAAGAAGTAGTAACCCTTAGCCAAGAAATTGGCCCTCTGAGGGTTAGATTTGATGAAGCCACCCCAAATGGGTTGAAGTCCATAACGTCGTTCTTGCTACAACCGAACGTGATGTTGCCTCTGCTAAAGAGTGATTAACTTAGAGGCAGCCTTGAACTCAAAAATTAAAGAGCTTGCTACTGTGGGAGCGAAACACGCCCAGCTAGAAAAAAAGTACAGGAAAACTATCTAGCATAATAGGCTCTTTAGTTCAACTGTCTGCGACCTTGATGTTAGCCTCAAATCTGCTAGGTCCGCCAGGGAAAACCTTTCTGCCGAGGTAACCCAACTCAAAGAAGAACTCAAGCGCCGAGCGGCTTCCCTCGTTGTTGAAAAAACTTACGCCATGTACAGTATGTAGAGAAAACTGGTGTCATTGATTTTGACAAAGCGGATGTCATTGATTTTGATGCCGAAATTGCTAAGGCCCGCGAGCTTGAGTTAACTACTAAAAGTGGACTCCCATTGAGGTCTGATGCACCTGGTCCTTCTGGTTTCGGTTTGGAGTTTTCGGGAACTGAAGAAGAATCGGAGGATGATGATGCCGAAGGCCAAACTGGTGAAAATGTTGAGCCATCGGTGGATCCGTCTAATTCTTCCGGTGGCGCGAACACTTCTCTTCCTCCTAGTTCCGGAGACAATGCAGTTTAGCTTTTCTTTTCTTTTCTTTCTCCAGTTCGCGTATCTGTGCCATTTTGTTATATTTTTGTAAATAAAAACATCATTTGCTCAAGTATTGTTTGAGTCTTCTCATAATAAGAATATTCATGCAAGCCTTTTCATCTTTGCATTTTCTTTAAGAATTTTGCGCACACTTTTTGAGTCTTATAATGTGAAACTTTTGGGTGTATTCTCCCCAAAAGCATTTTTGGCTCCGGGAATCAGCCCTTTTCCGTGAGGGCTTTGATAAGTCTTTGCGCAAGTTTACTTTTTGCGTCCTTTTTGTATGAGGCTTCCGGTGTATTTTTCCCCAATGACATTTTTGATTCCAAGCATAAATTCTTTCGGAACCAACCCTTTAACGTGAGGGTTTTATAAGAGAGGTCGCTCTTATGTTTACGGTGCTCTTGAAGAGGACATCTCTTGTTCATTATGACACTAGCATTTGAAGTACTTATTTAACTTTCAAATGACAAAGTTAATTCATCGTTCAGCCAAGAAGCAAGATAAAAAACAAAAGGATTTCATTTTATTCCTTCTATTTTCTAAAAAAACAAAAGCATTTGCTATGCTGAAAAGATATTGCCATTACTTGTGGCTAACTTGTACAACTTGTTTCTACGGGGGGTTGTTCGCGTAGTCCCCGATCCCGATGATGTAATTATATTTCCAGTTTTTCATTCTCGGTCGATGTGGCAGTCAATGTTGTCGTATCCTAATATCATCCCCCCCCCCATGTGTTCAAATGCGTAAATGTGAATTGCAACACTGGAAGTCTTGTATCTTCGAAGATTCCACTAATGCATTGCTAGATAATCCTTAACTTGGTAACACACTTTACTTCCCCTTAGGTATTTTTGCTATCGAGCAAAGGACTATCTAATAACCCTCTAGTGGTTGCCCTCGTGTATGATCAGATAACCTTTGCTCAAATAGCAAATTTAATTTCCCGGTGGGAATTTTCTATAGAGCAAAAGATTATCTAACCATCCCCAAGTGGATCTCTTCTTGTGTGCCTTGCTATTAAAGGTCTTATTGCTGCTGTCTTTGTAGTATGCTTTCTGTTGCTGCCTCATTAAAAACCTTGCCAGAAAAACCCAATTGGGACAAACCCTGAACGAACGGAAAAAGAGTGCAACACATACTTTCTGATCGGATAATATTCATAAGCAATAATATCTTTTGAGGTGTGCCACGTTCCAATTGCTGGGAAACTTCTCTCCATTTTGGTTTTCCAACTTGTATGAACCGTTTCCGGTGATAGCTGAAACCCGGTAGGGGCCTTCCCACGTTGGACCTAGCTTCCCCGCGTTGAGCTCCCGTATATTGTGAGTTACTTTCCTTAGAACCAAGTCACCTACTTTGAAATAAAGAAGGTTGGCTCTTCGATTATAATACCGCTCTATTCTTTGCTTTTGAGCTACCATTCTTACATATGCCAATTCCCCGCGTTCATCGAGCAATTGCAAGTTGACAAGCATTGCTTCGCTGTTCGATTCTTCTTCTGCCTGGAAGTATCTCAAGGTCGGTTCCCCTAATTCCATCGTAATTAAAGCTTCTGTACCGTACACGAGGGAAAAAGGGGTTTCCCCTATGCTCGACTTGGTCGTAGTTCGGAATGCCCATAGAACTCCGAGTAATTCCTCGGGCCAATTTCCTTTAGCCGCTTCCAACCTTTTCTTGAGGCTTTGAATAATTACTTTGTTCGTCAACTCTACTTGACCGTTTGCACTCGGATGATAAGGGAAAGATGTGATCCTCTTTATTTTCAAATCTTGGAGGAACTTTATAAATTTTGCGCCGATAAATTATGGTCCATTGCCTATTTCTTTTGATATTCCAAACCTACAAATTATATTTTTCCACAAGACATCCACCACTTTGCGTTCTCTGATTTTCTGATAAGGACCTGCTTCCACCCACTTAGAAAAATATTCAGTTAAAATTAAAAGAAATCTTACCTTTTCGGGAGCTGGTGGTAATGGTTCGACGATGTCCATTCCCCATTTCATGAACGACCACAGAGATAGGACCGAATGTAAGGGTTCTGTCAGTTGATGCACCAGTGGCATGTAGCGTTGACACTTATCACATTTCCGCACGAAGTCCTTGGCGTCTTGTTCCATACGGGGCCCGTAATATCCTTCCCTTACCAACTTCAACACCAAGGAATATGCACCCGAGTGGTTGCCGTATATCCCTTCATGAACCTCTCTCATGACATAGTTAGCTTCGGATGATCCTAAGCATCGGGCCAGCGGGCCTTGAAAAGATTTTCTATACAATTGACCTCCCTTGAAGCTATATCGCGCTGCTTTGGCGCGCAGCGCCAGGACATTTTGGGGTCTTCAGGTAGCTTCCCCTGTTTGATATAATCGATATTTTCATTCCTCCAGTCCCAGATCAGACTAGTTGAGTTTACCTCGTAGTAACCATCTGTATCCAGGACTGAGTTCATCAGTTGTATTACCGTCCCGGCCTCCGATCCATTTGTTTCTGTTGATGATCCTAGGTTTGCCAATGCGTCTGCTTCTGCGTTTTCTTCCCTTGTGATATGAGTAATTGACCACTCTTGAAATTGTGCTAGCAGAGCTTGAACCTTTACCACGTATTGTTGCATACGCTCCTCTTTGGTCTCGAATATCCCGTAGACCTAATTTACCACCAGTTGTGAGTTGCATTTGATTTTGATGACTTGGAGTCAAGTCCCCGGGCCAACTCGAGTCCTAAAGCTTCATACTTTACTTTATTGTTAGTTAAAAGGACCGTCCTGATGGCTTGCCTCAAGATTTTCCCCGTAGGCGTGGTTAAGACTATACCGAGCCCGGACCCCTTCACGTTAGAAATCCTTGGTTGCCTGAGGCAATAATCCCAAACTGAAATTGGACACGAAGTCAGCCAAGACTTGCGACTTAATTGCAGTCCTCGGCTTATATTCTATGTCAAACTCACTCATTTTCGATGGCCCATTTGACCAATCTACCTGAGAGCTCGGGTTTATGGTGGATGTTCCGCAAAGGGAAAGTAGACACCATGACTATCGAGTGGCATTGGAAATAAGGCCTCAGCTTTCGAGCGGCGACTACGAGAGCTAAGGCCAGTTTTTCAAATGTGGGTAACGAGTTTCTGCTCTCGTTAAAACTTTACTAACATAATAAATGGGAGATTGCGTACCTTCATCTTCTCGGACTAAAATCGCACTTACCGCAACTTCCGAGACCGCGAGGTAAACCAGCAACGTTTCCCCTTCTTTTGGTTTTGAAAACAATGGAGGGCTTGATAGGTACTTCTTTAAATCCCTCAAAGACTATTGGCACTCCGGGGTCCATTCGAAATTATTTTTCTTTTTGAGTAGTGCGAAGAAACGATGACATTTTTCTGACGATTGGGAAATGAATCTGCTCAAAGCTGCTAATCTCCCCGTAAGCATTTGGACTTACTTCACGCTTGTCAGTTAGTCCGGGATATCCTCTATGGCCTTGATCTTATCGAGGTTTACTTTAATCCCCCTTTGTGATACCAAAAATCCCAGAAACTTACCAGAGCTGACCCCGAACGCGCATTTCTAGCGATTAAACTTCATATTATGCTTCCTTGATGTTGAAAGTCTCTTGCAGATGTTCAAAATGATCACCTGCATTTGAAGACTTAACGAGCATATCGTATATATAAACTTCCATAGTTTTTCCTATTTGATTTTCAAACATCTTGTTCACGAGCCGTTGATAAGTGGTTCCGGCATTTGTCAACTTGATGGGCATCATATTGTAACAATATATACCGAAACTCATTATAAACGAAGTTTTTTCCTGCTCTTCTGGGTTCATCTTAATTTGGTTGTACTCGGAATAAGCATCGAGGAAGCTCATTAACTCGTGCCCGGGGCATCAATCATTTGATCGATGTTTGGCAGTTGGAACAAGTCCTTCGGGCACGCTTTATTAAGATCTTTATAATCTACACACATGCAAAACTTATTGTTCTTTTTAGGAACTACTACTACATTAGCTAGCCAGTCTGGATATCTTACCTCTCGGATCGAACCGATATTAAGTAAGCGGGTTACCTCTTCTTTGATGAATTTATTCCTGGCTTCGGCGATCAGGCGCTTCTTTTGTCTTACCGGAGGTATGTTAAGATCCAAGCTTAACTTGTGTATGGCTACCTTTGTCGGGATACCTGTCATATCCTCATGCGACCATGCAAAACAATCGACGTTAGATTTAAGGTATTTAATAAAGTCGGACCTGAGTTCCGGGTGCAGTCCTGCCCACAGGTGGAATTTCCTTTCTAGGAATTCCTCGAACAATGCCACTTGCTCCAGCTCTTCCATTGTGGACTTCATCGCATCATTCTCTTCTGGAACTTAGAAATATCTCGGCACCTGATTATCTTCCGATGCCTGGCTAATTTTATCTAGTTCAGGAGTAGGTGTCGGGCCCTGTAATTGCTATGCCACGTGTTCCTTTCCTTTGCTACTGTAGACCGAAATTGCATTCATCTCCCTTGTCACTGGTTGGTCACCCCTTATCTGCTTAATTCCCTCGGGTGTTGGAAACTTCAGTAATTGATGGTACAACTTTCATCTTGTGCAACCATGGCCTTCCTAGAATGATGTTGTATCCCATATCACCATCTACCACTTCGAAAAGAGTTGTTTTCATTACTCCTTCAGCATTTGTGAGTAATAAAATTTCTCCCCGAGTTATCACACTTGCGATGTTGAATCCGGCAAGGAGCTTTGTGGCTGGAATAATGCTTCTGGTAAGTTTAGCTTGCTCCAATACTCTCCATTGTATGATATCAGTCGAACTCCCTGGATTCACTAAAACACGTTTAATTTTAAAATCAAGCACATTTAAAGAAATTACCAATGCATCATTATGTGGTAGCAGCAATCCATCTGCGTCCTCCTCCGTAAAAGTGATATCGTCTTCGGGAAGGCTTTTGCTATGTGTTATTGATACTTTCGTCTTCTTTGCTGCTGAAAAGGTGACCACGTTAATCTCGTTCCCTCTGAAGATCATGTTGATTGTTTGACGCGGGGGATCTTCTCCCGCTTTCAAGGGTTCCATGTTGTCTCGGTTACGACCATAATTGTTCTTAGTTCGGTCACTCAAGAATTCTCTGAGGTGACCATTCTTTAGTAATGTTGCCACTTCCTCTCAGAGATGTCAACAGTCCCCTACCCGGTGGCCATTCATCCCGTGGTATTCACACCACAATTTGGGATTTCTCTTGTTAGAATGATATCTCATCGGTCTTGGGAACTATGCTTTTTTGATGTTTCTTATGGCCGATACCAATTCCATTATACTGACATTGAAGTTGTATTCTAATAATTTGGGGTAGAAAGGATCCCATGATCCTGCCACTTCTTTATCCTGCAGTGATCGATTATTTCGACCGCGATCGGTCCTCCTGTCGATCGTGAATTTGTTCGCTATCCGAAAACCTCTACTGCAGCCTTCGGTTCGTTCGTAAGGCAAGAACCGGCCCCTCAAAGTCCATTTGGCCATCATAGCTACTACAGCTGACAAACCACCAAATTATACATACCAGGCCTACAAACCTAACATACTGCACTAACCAACAGGATATGTCTACAAGCCTCTACTGATAGATATATTGTGATCGGAACAGGGCCCCGACCTACCCATAACATATATACAGATATACATAAGATGTACACAAAACTCTAGACCTGGCAACTCCGAAAGACGTGGAGCTTACCGATCAGGCTGAACTCGGGAAACACCTACTGAGGAGGTCTACCCGTCTGTCTGTCTGAACCTGCACGCATGAAATGCAGCGCCCCCAGAAAAGGGACGTTAGTACGAAATAATGTACCGAGTATGTAAGGCAATAAAATAACTGAAATCTAAAACTGAACTGATAATATGATAACTGAAATTAACTGGGAGTCAAAGATGGTCTGGAGATATACTTACCTGCTGATAGTGACTAAACTCCTTCAATATAGTAAGTAAAATAAATGTCCGGCCCTATAAGGCTCGGTACGTGTAACTGCTCGGCCATAGTAGGCTCGCTCAAAGGCGCTCGGCCACAGTAGGCTCGGTATATATAACTTACCATCTAATCAGAGGTTGCCCAATAGGGGCCTGCCACCGATTATAGCTCGATAGTGGTGAAAATAGTGTAATACTGTATATATATATAGACCCTCTGCTCTCTTGACTGAATAAAGACAAAACTAAACTGAATATGAAGTCTCGATAAGGAATTATATTGTAACTTATGAGACTAGAATAATGTGAATAAATTCATGAATACGAACTTCTCTTTATGTCTCATTATTAACACATGTAGCTACGAGATCATGCCAAAATGAAGGAAGGGCTTAGCCTTAACGTACCTTATAAAAATCTTTCCAATCACCAAGTTGAACTCACCTCTTCGCACCTTAATCTACAAGAATGATAATAATACTATCGTTAAGTTACGAAAGGTACAACTATCGCACAACGAACGACAAACTTATTTTGTATTAAAACGGGCAGCATCTCCCCTATAATCCTTACTTCCTCCAAATTCAAGATAACACCAACAATACAAGAACAGAACAATAACAACATATATACATCATTTTCCAGCCCTATATACACCATCAAATACTACAAAACAGCCCAACACACCCCAATCTCTTCGTACACAAAACGACCACCGTAGTAGTGTCAAACGACCCGAAAATGTTATGACGAACGACCAGCCAACCACCCTACATTTATATGGTGTTTATAAACCCCCTTCCTCCTCCAAAACTCCACAAAATAGTAGTAAAACACGCAGCCCAACAGCAACACAAAACAGTCCACAAAACAGTCCGCTACAAGTGAATAACTCGAACTCACGGCTTCCGATCACCGTCCCGTGAGTTCTTACAAGTATAGAACGACTTACCATGAATTTACAGCAGAAAAAATGGATGAAAGAGATCAGTAAACTCACCTTATTTTTTGGATAACTCAGCTCCTATCTTGGTTCTTCAAACTCTAGGTTTTACCTCCAATTAGAACTTGAAAGGGAGAGAAAATCAATTAGGGTTTGTGGGAAACATTTGGGAGGATTCTTTGCAAAGCTTATGTCTGGTTATTATGCTCTATTTTAAGTCTAATATATGAAGAATTAGGCCTTTAAAAGGCCTCTTTGGATGACCCGAAATGGCCCATTTTTGGGCTTTCATTTAAGCAAGTAGGTGACACACCTACTTGTCACCTAGCAGCTTGTGCAGTATAGCAAAAATGCCCATATCTCTCTACTCCGATGTCATATTGACAAACGGTTTAATGCGTTGGAAAACAGACTCATAGATCTTTAATTTGATGGGTGGAACACCCCATAACGCTAAGTATATTGGGAGAAAATTGCTGTTATATTTGACCCACAGTTTCAGTAAAACTTATGAATGTAACTTGTGATGACTTTCATCGACTTTTGTTCCACAACTCGCTTGACTTCAAAACATAACACAAGGATGTCATACGACTAATATAAATCATAACATAATCTCCTTATCATGTTAATCACCCTAGTCTCATCCCAAAGGTACATGTTATAACATTCCCAACTTGTCGACTTTCGACGAAACATTGTTTTATTTAATTGCTTTAGCTTCTGAACTGTCCAACCCTCTTTGTACTTGTTGTTAATGATCTTCAATATTTGTAACCTCAGAGATAACATGATTAACTTACTTTGTATACTTTTAAATATTATCTCATTTTTGGTCCTACAATAGTTTACTTACGACGCATTTTTACGTACGAAAATATAGGGTGTAACAATAATCATCCTTTGACTTTTCCTTATTCTTTTCTCGTCCTTTGATCGACGATGGAAAACCAACCTGATCATCTTCGTTCATTATTTTTTATTCATACCGGTTGTGGACGTCCACCTAGGACGTTGCTTGAAACACGAGTAGGTTCTCTTTCAATTTTTGAGAAGTGTCTAAACTCTCCGGGTTCAATCTTTTGGTGAACGCCTCAACCTCCCATTCATCCGGGACAGTCGGGAGCAACATTCTCTCCTTTTGGGATCAGGTAACGAACTCTCGTAGCAGCTCGGACTCTCCTTGCGCTATCCTGAATATGTCGGCCTTTCGGGCTTGTACTTTTCTTGCGCCGGCATGAGCCTTGATGAAAGAATCCGCAAGTATTTCGAAGGAATTTATGGAATGCTCGGGTAACAACGAATACCACGTCAAGGACCCCCTCATGAGGGTTTCTCCAAATTTCTTCAGCAGCACAGATTCAATTTCATGAGGAGCTAAATCATTCCCTTTTATCGCTGTTGTGTAGGTGATAATATGCTCTTGGGGGTCTGAAGTTCCGTCATACTTTGGAATTTCAGGCATTTTGAACCGCTTCGAGATTAACTCTAGTGTCGTACTTGGCTTGTACGGCAATTGAGTATACTTCTTCGAGTTCGGACCTTTCAGCACTGGTGGCGCGCCTGGGATCTGGTCCATGCGGGCGTTTACTTCCCTCATGAACCTAAAAGTTCATTCTTGAAAGAATAATTCTCGTTGTTGAGACCAGATCTGTTCCCCCTGCCCCGTCGAAGCCAATTTCACCCCTGCAGTGTTGTTGTCAATCCTCCGCGTTGTTTGATTCGTGGGAATCCCGGGAGGGATCAGATCTCCTCTGTTTGCATTATTTGAAGCTCCCGACAGCGCTTACTTCAACTCCGTCATAACTTTATCCTGTCGCGTGAGGTGGCCTAGAATGATTGCTTGTTGCTCTTGCAAGACCCTTACCGCATCGACGGCATGCTACTCATCAGCGACATTGGGAGTGGTCCCCCAAACATATCGAGGATACTGTCTGTCATGCACTGGTGTAGCGTCACTCCCTTTGTTATGGGTGTAGCTGATTGAGTCCTTAGAATGAGGTTGATCCACTCGAATCTCGGGGTTGTGCATGTCGTTAACAGTGTTATCTACCATTTCTTATAATTGTTTTCTAAGACAAAAGCCATCAAAACACGTTAGAAAAAGGTAAGGATCAATTTAATTACACGACTATCTAGATCCCACGGTGGGCGCCAAACTATTTATCCGTAAAATGGTATAGTTAAATTTATACGTGGTTTCTAGATAAGTGAATTAATTTGATCCTAAAATAAATAAATAATTGAAAAATTATGCAATACTTAGCCTTAAGATATAGATGAAACAGCAGAAGCAACAATTCCGGGAACAAAGTTTCCAGGCACAACAACAAAATGATCGAGAAATGAGACGATAATTAGATTGAGCTTTGTATAAAATATAGTGTAAGTTTGCCAGAAAATTCGTGTCCTTTACAATGACAACTGAGCTCACTATTTATAGCTATGAAGAAGGTCCTAGGGTCGTGCCCTTCTTCAATGTCAATTATGAGGGGCATTGATGAAGATGTAACGGTGAACATAAATGTCAAATTCCTTGTAACGGATAACTGCTCTTAATGATATGAATATTCTCTATTGAATGATACTGGGAGAAAAGCATTTATCATATCTTTATGAGCATTATTCTTTCTAGTGACAAACGAAACAGTTCTCTTCAGTCTTCCGTCATCCCTTGTCTTGGGTTGCACGTGTCGCTTTCTCAGACAGCCACGTGTCATAACATATTTTACCCAATAAAAGTTTATGTATGTAATATCCTAGGTAAATTTTATGTTAGCAAAACAAAAGTACTTTAAAGTCGTGTAAGTCTAGATCCAAGAGGAATATTATTTTTACTAGTGAGACGGATCGTAACAATGTATATTACCTACTGATTCAAACCAAATAAAAATTTCCAATTATCACATTTTAATTACGAAATGTCTTACTTCTACTAACAACATCGCTGACAATCCTTGGACTTACGAATATACTTCTCCAAGGGAAAAAAAAAGAGAGGAAAGCCAACAATATAATCTACGTTCCCTTGAGTTATTGTTTCAAAAATTATAACTCTCAATCATCATGCTAAGAAGCAAGGGCATAATTGATAGATTACCTCCCACAAAAAAAAAATCGTACAAGGAAACGCAAATCACAGCTGCTGAGGCTCTGAAAGACTACCCAAATCATGCATTAAGTAAACCCTGTTGCCAAGGAAATAACATGGTTCGTCGGATTTTGATCTTGTCACCTGAAACAGAGCTCAAAAGGGGTAGCATTTATTTCTTGATTTCTGTGCCAGAGAAGAAGAAAAAGAAGAAAACTCCCATTAAGAAACCCCCCAAATATAAAAGCAAGAAATGTCATACCAATATATCAGCAGATATTACATCGGAGAAGAAGTCGTCGTGCCGGAGAAGTGGAGTCACTGTATGGAGGCCTCATCTTGAGAGTATTTATGAGGATTAATTAATAAGTCATTTTGCAAAGTAAATGTGTAAATGACTTTTTCACTTTCATATCAAAGCTTTTTTCTGATCTATGTAGATATGCTTTCTTCTTTCTTTTCCTGTTTATTTAATTTCGCAATAGCAGATTCGGGTTTGAGATATTTGGCACCACGAATTCGAATTTTATAAGATAGACATGGATATTGAGTTTGATCAATGTGTAATTTAAAAGATGTAAGGGGGAAAAGAAGAAATCTCGCGCTCTTCTCTATTGAAATTTGAGAGGATTTGTGGGAAGAAATGTTGATATGATATTTCTTCTTCCTCAAGCTCGTTGAATCCAAATTTTAGTACAGCACAGACACGAATTACTCCATAATAAAGTGGTTTTAGTGTATAACTAGCAATAAGATCAAGAAAAATTGGGGTCAACAGGCTCTTCTCAACTACGGTACCATGTACTTGATTGTTTTAAAACGCAACTTTCATCTTAAATTTATATATCAACAATCAATTTTACATTAATGGTGCTTCTTCTTTCTTCATCATCTTAGCAAAGTCAACTGATTAGAGGGACTATTCTACTCCAGGACGAAAATTGTACACATTTCCAAGAAACAACATGGTTTGAATATGAAATTTTAATCATGGTTAGCCCAGGGATTACTAGTTTAGATCAGGAATGATCTGGAAATAAGGGTAAAGGAGAAATTATGGAACTATTCGATGTCCCACTTTTGTTTATTGAACATAAATAAAGTTGGGGCCTTAGTTGTCATTTAATTAAATATATTTCTTTTAATGATTGTCTTGATTGTTACTAGTATTTTATGCAAGCAATTTCATTCTCCAATAATGAATTAATTTATCACCATATATGTTTAATGTTGATCAAATTGATAACTAGCGGCGTTGGGTTTTTAGTTTAGGCATGATTACAATTTTAGTTCTACAAATTAGTTAATATAATCGCGCAAGCATGTTTAAATTTATTAAACCCTCCTTTCTATGATAATGAACAACGTAATTTGGGGTTAATTCATGGATTTGAATTTAGGGCAGATAATACTATATAGTATGTAAGTATGGAGCTTTTTAACTTTGTTCTAATTAAGAAAGATGAGTATTATAATATATTAACTCAAACTAAAACCAAAATTACATTAAGGGAATTTAGCTTTTTACAATGATATCTTAAAAAATATATGGTTTCTTAAGAAAGATCACCAACACACCAGTTATCGATCACATGTTCAAGAAAAGGAAGCACCTAAGTACTTTGATTATTAGTTTCCCGAAGACCAAATGCTGTCAATCTAGATGGAAGTTTGAGTAGTGGTGATAAAACTCAAAACCATTGTGTTAGGTCAGCATTAGCCGTAGATAACGTGTCCTTTCATTCATTCTGATGGGGATTTTAGGCTAGTACCCCAACCTGTATATAGTCAAAATGAAGCAAAACATGGAGGATCAGGACATACCCTTTAGCCTCCAATACAAAGTGAAGAATGGAATAGTCCATTCTTGTGTACATTTGCTCAAAAATAACCCATACATGTATTCTTCCCCATTAGAAGTATCACCAGATTATACCATGTGAAGCTCTAATCACACGATGAAACTTGATTTTCTTTTCTCTCTTATTTGCTCTGATTTTTAACGTTGAAGAGAGAATACTCAATTTATATATATCAGCGTTCATATTTGGTCTCTAAAACGTAAGAATTTATTTTGTAACTAAAATTTCATGAGATGAGAAAGGAATGTAACTATAAGAAAAAAGAAACATAAAAACAGATTACCTACGGGCCGGGTAAAATGAGCAAAGTTCATTTGTAGCCACTAGGACCAAACTTATATCACCTCATAGCCACAAAATAACCCCATACAATTAACAGCCCAAAACTAATTAAAAGACTAGCCCAAGACCACTGCCACTCAAAACCCTAACTTCCTTCTCCCTAAGCGATCATACCCTTTTTCCTCAGCCGAAGAAGGCGCTGCCGAACGCCGCCGTCGCAAGTGTCGCCTCCGTATTGAACCACCAATCAACGCCCCCCGTCGTGATCCACTCCCGAGGGGACCGCCGTATCCTGTATTGCTCCATTTACGTAACTGGACCATAGAAAATGGTCCCTGTATTGGAAGGAACACAAAATATGGAATATGAACACCATGCTGGATGGAGAGGAGGGAATCATTTTGGCAAAAACTTTTAAGCCAAGGTGTCATATTTTGCTGGGAATTGTGGAGTTTTATTGAAGAAAGACCATATTTGGTCAGATTTGGGACAGTGAAAAAATATGTATAAAGTATCTACCATAGAGTTAGGGCAGAACTGTTACCGTATTTGCTACCTAGGACGAGTGGTAGAGTTAAATTTTGCAGCAAATAATGTGCTAATAAATCTTCCATTGCAATTTTTGATTTTTTTTTCCTTTTTCTTTTTATTATTATTAGTTCTCTCTTTTTTGGTTTGATTTGTTGTTACTTCAGAGATCGATATTAGGAATTTTGTCTTGCATGTTCTAAATTACTGCTTAAACTTTATTTGTTGTCATTGGCTAGAGAGAGAGGGGCAACCACCCTTTGAATAAAAATCCCAAGCTCTCTGTTATTGACTCATTTTTTTTTTCTGGGCTAACTTTGTTTGCTAGGGAAATCCTTTGGTTTTCACCAAATAAATTTTCATTTCCACATATATGTTATTAGTTAATTTTGATGGGAATCATAATTTCAGGCCCACCATTAATGTATATTTACATGGATATTTATGTATTTCTTTCGGTGAAAATAGATTTCAATATTGGTATATTATAAAATATATACAAAATAGACTGTCACTATACAAAAATTATACAAAATAGACTGTCACTATACAATTTATATATAATAAATTGCCACTATATAAAACATATACAAAAATAAATTATCATTATACAAAAAATATACTAAATAGAATGTCACTATACAAAATTTATACAAAATAGACTGTCACAATACAAAACTATACTAAATAGACTGCCACTATACAATTTATATACAATAGACTGTCACTATACAAAATATATACAAAATAGACGGTCACTATACAAAATATCTACTAAATAGACTGTTATTATACAAAAAATAAATAAAATAGACTTTCACTATACAAAATAGACCGTAAGTATACAAAACAGACTGTCACTATACAAAAAATATACAAAATAGATATTTCGGGCTGTTAGATGCAATAAGTTTGGGCCGAAGAACAATTTCGTGTCAGTAGAAAATAATATGAGCTATTAAAATTTTGAGGGGTTATAGAGGGTAGTTAAACTATGGGGCACGTGAACTCATGGTCTTTTCGCAAAATTAAATATTTTATATACATATTTTTAAAATTGGTATAATATTAACTGTTGTCACTTATGCTTCAAAAATGCTGAATGATACACTTGGTTAAAAGTTGAGTTATTTAACAAAAAGAATATAGATCAATTCTTACTTAATGCATGTTTTTCTCCGTTTTATTTAGTAGTGCATCCATCTACTAAAAATCCTAGATCCGCCTATGATTACCTATTTATTATTCCTCACAAATGAGCAATAAAGGGAACAGTGACTTCATAGCTATAAGGATAGAGATATTATCCCAAAAACCACCCTGCAACCTCAGATATAAGGTAAGACTTTGTCAGATATAAGGTAAGACTTTGTATCTATTGTGAAAAATAACCACAGTATAAAAATCAATCGAGGTAGGTTACATGAGCAATTTATTAAAATATACCTACCATTTTCCTTTAGCCATTTCCATAAGTATATTCCTACTTCCCGTTGTGCTATTTGTGACATCTATATTCTATCCTGCATCCCAAATAATATACTCCCTCTGTTTCAAATTAGATGAGATACTTTCCTTTTTAGTCCGTTCCAAAATAAATGACACATTTCTAAATTTGGAAATAATTCAACTTTAAATTCTTCATTTTACTCATTTTGCCCTTAATGAGAAGCTTTTATAACCACACAAATGTCATAGCCCCACTACCCATAATCTTTTAACACCACAAGTTTCAAAAGTCTTATTTTTTTCTTAAACTTCGTGTCGAGTCAAACTACCGCATCTAAATTGAAACGGATGGAGTAGTTATTTTACAAATTAAAAAAACTAATGCCCATAAAAGTAAGAGAATACTTAATTACCTCGCCACCTTCTGCTAAAACTTAGTGCAACAGGAAAGATTCTTTTAAAATTGTTTACCCAAAAATAAGTAACAATTAAATTTGTACACGATTTAAAGGATACGCGGTTTAATTCAATACGAATAATTAAGAATAACAGATAGATGAATTAAAGATAAAATAAACAACCCGACCAATTGCAATGCGATGACCAAGCCTAATCTTAGATTGAATAGTGGAATTCGCCCTCGATCTGACCCATGGCGTAAGCTCGGTCGTGAGTAAAGAAAAGAATAAACAAGTAATGCCTTGAACAATTGCTAGAAGACAAAATTAAATTTTCTTATTGCTTTGAATTGCGTGTTATAATGTGTCAGACTAAAGAAATATTTCCCCTTTATTCTCTCATCGGAGGATCGGGGCAGACATTGCCCCCGATTTTACCCATATATAGATAGTTCCCTCGTTTTCCGGAGAGTACATTTATCATAGCAATGGGAAGCGATAAATGAATCCCGACTCCTTCCTTCGTACGTTACAACCGAGTTGACGGGTCAACGAAACGTCCCATCAGTCGCATCGTCCTGACTTCGGACACGTGTCAGCCGTCGGTTGACTGTCCTCGAATTTGAAACGTCTCACATTGATTATCCTTCCTCTATAAAAACTCCGACCCCTTTCTCACTTTTCTATTTTTCGATTCCAGAGCTCTTTGATTTACCCTCGAATTCCCCACTTAACTTTAACCTCTTCAAATCTTCATACATTGCTCCTTAGATCTTCATATCTTCATCTTCAAATCTTCATTATTCCTCTTTGAATCTTCAACCCAGATCTTCATACCTTCATCCCATCTTCAAATCTTCATATATCTTTTTTCAAACCTTCATATTCTCCAGAATCTGATGGCAAAAACTTCCAAATTCGTGCCTCAGCAAACCGCCCCTTCATCTTCCAACCCCCCCAGAGATGTCGAGGTGGCCATTCCCGAGGTGGCCCAAGAACCTCCCTTGAAGAGTTTCATCCCCGGGGGCTGCTCTCTTGAGAACGACTTTAACGTCGAGAAGGCCTCTAGTCAACAGGACCAAGGCGAGGGAGTATGGAGGTACATATGCTCCGTTACTGGGAATACACTCACCATAGTTTGGGTAGACTGTAACTGGGAGGGCAAGGAGGTGGTCGTCCCAGAGCCCAACGAAGACATCACCACTCACGAGGAGGGGTACCTAAGTGTTTACACTTATCCCTTCACGCTCGCCCCTGGTGGACCTCATAATCCTCGACTTCTTCAAAAGGTACGAGGTCTGCCTTGGGCAGATTCACCCATCTTTTTGGAGGATCGTAATCCTCCTCCACTATTTTGTAAATAACACCGAAGCACCTTGGCTCACCCTCGACCATCTGCTTCGTCTCTATAGTCCCCGAATCTTCCGAGGGGGGTTGATCAAGCTCGTTCGCCAAGAAAGTAAAGCTCCATTCTCGAGCATCGATGAGGATCGAGATCAAGGTTGGCAGGGGAGGTTCGTTCGGGTAAAAATCGAAGACCTCATTGCCCCCGAATTTCTACCGTTCTCAAAAGGTGGAACACATCCCGTAAGTTTGTTCCTTCTTAAGTATCCGGCACTCTCTTTTATTCTTTTCCTAATTGCCAGTGTTTATTGTTGTGTAGCGGTTGCCCAGGTTCCTAATGCAGTCTCCCGCTTTAAGCAGTGGATCGAGGGAATCTGCAAACATATGTCTTATTTCGAGCGCGCACGGAGCAAGCTCTCGAAGGGCAAGTGGGAGGCTCGTTCCCATGGTAAGGTTTTCTCCCTGAATAATTACACTCACAAACTGGACTTGTATTTTTGCTAAGTTTTCTTCCTTCTCACAGGTTTGCCCAAGACCACCGAGCTTAGGCTGTTGGATAAGGACGAGAACCCGTCCTCTCTCGCTGAACCCTCCGCATCGGGACAGCCCGTGGCTGCCACAAAGGAGGATAAAAAGAAGAAGAAGAAGAAGAAGAGAAAATCCTCGGGCTCCCCCGATGCCGAGGTAAAGAAGAAGAGGGTGGACATCCGGGTCCGAAAAAATAACAAAAAGAGCACCAAGGCTAGGGTACCGGACCATGATTTCATCTACCGTCTCAGGGATTGCCTCAAGGATGACAACATTGAGTTCATTTATCACGAGTCGACCATTAATGAGGGGGAGCAGGCGGCAACCGAAAAAGGTGGCCAAGAGGTCGATCCCCCTCTAGCTCGGGAACTAAAAGGAGAGTTGTAGACCATGCCCTCCCGAGAAGCCACCCCTGCCCCGAAGGAAATAGCTGGTGTCATCGACATTGCGGAGATGACATCCCATACTAAGTCAATGTTCGAAGAGGCTCAAGCTGACAAAGAGAAATTAAGCGAGACGGCACCGGGCCCAGGTGAAGCCCTCAACATGTTCTTCGATGGCATGGACATGACCGCGTTGGAGGACTACTCCAGGATCGGTCACTTGGAGGTCCTAAAAAAGGACATGACATCGGGAGCGGGCGAGCCTAGCTCAAGCCCGAAACTAGTGAGGCAGTTCCCTGCCCCGAGTGTGGATATCGACCGTAAGAGAACGGTCGTTCTTACTGTCCCAGTGGACGCTGTCGGCTCCGGTGGGTGTGGCCAGCTACCTTCGTTTCCTGGTGACCAAGTTGGACCAGGCATAATGAACGAAGTAGGCACATCGAGCTTCTTCAACGAGGCATAATAGGCACTGAACCGGGTAAGACGTCTATCCTTTGTATCCTTTGCGGATTTTGTTTAACATATTCTAATGACCTCATTATTTTTTAGGCTTAGGTGCTTTATCATGAAAGCTTCCTTTAGTCTCGCTTGGAAATAAGCCAGCTCGAGTTCGAGCTCAAAGAGAAGATTTGGAAGAAGGACATGTATAGGGCTCTCAGTGAGCAACAAGACGAGGCTCTTAAGGATCTCCCAACTATCCAGGCCGAGCTGGAAAAAGCTCAGAAGAAGGCATCGTCCGTGAAACGGGAGCATGCCGATCTGGTCAAGAATGTAATGATCTTTGAGGCTAAAAACGAGAAGCTACTCGTGATGACTAACAACGCAACTTTGCAGGTCAAAGTGAAGATAGACTTGATTGACCAGCTTTGGGTTGAGATGGATGAGGTCAAAGCCACGTCCGAGGCGTTGAGGGGCAGGATGGACCCGCTGGCTTCAAACAAAGAGGCTACAAAAGAGGAGCTGGTATCCATCAAGGACCAGCTCCTGGTGGAAAAGGACGAGGCCGATAAGTGGTCTCGGCTAAATGATGAACTCCAGGCACAGCTGAACTCAGCCGTCATAGAATGGGATGCCCTCAGCCAAGAATACACTGCGCTGAGGTCCAAATTGAAGGCAACTTCGATCGATTCCTCCAATGTCGAGGAAATGCTAGCGCAGTATAAGGCTGATGTGGAAATAGTTGAGGCCCTTTAAAGATGAAGACCGAGTATGTAAAGCGGCTATCCCAGAGAGAGACCCTCGAGGAGATTCATACTCGAGGTTTTGACTTGTCGGTCAAGATCGAAGAAGCCAAGAGACTCGAGGCCTAGGCAAAGGAACTCTATGAGCCTGAGGGTCCTGAAGGCTCCGAAGGTTCCGAGGGTTCCAACAGTTCAGGTGACGAGTCGAGCCCCGGTGAAGACCAGGTGTATATGCCTTAGTCCTTTTTTGGTTTTCCCTTGTATTGTTTCTTTTTTGTTTATCTTGAGTCCGTTTTATCGTGCCTTTGTAAATATTGTTTGAAATATATAAAATTTTCCCTTCGGCAATACCATATCTTTACTTTTCAGCATCTCTTTGCAATATTTTATTTGTGTATCGTTCTTAATGCCTTAGCATAGAATCAAATGTAATCTAGAGTATCCGTTCTTCGGAGGCCCGAATGGGGCCCAATTTTGATGGCAACTCTGGATTACTCGTGGCTTCGAGATTTCAATAAAATCGAAGGCTTTTAAGATGCTCAAGTGTCTTAGATGATGTTTTTGCTGAGGATATCCTTTTGATAGGTTTTGACTATACGTATGGGCTTTACTTTCTGAGTACGGACATCGGACGTCTTCGAGCCATTTTTAGGGTAGTTGTAGCCTTTCGTATTCAGGAACTGCCTAATAGGCTCGGTGCCTCCGAGATTCAATAGCCCGGGCCGTCCAAACGTTTTATTCGGACGACAGTCCCCAAGTAGGGGTAGCCCGTGGGCTTTAGGATCTAGGATCAAAGAAGCGAAATGTGTAGTAATAAAGTATAAGGGAAGCAAAGATTTCTTTCATTGCTTAATATGTAGGGTACATGATCGGAGGCACACAAGCCTTGTACCTTGGCTAGGGTGGGCTACATGGGTACATTTCGTATGACCGTATGACCCTTACAAATGAATCCTAATCACCAAGCCATGGCTTTTGACATACAAATTTTTCCCTTTCTAAGGATCCTAACCTAGGGGTAATGGCCCCTAGTATTTGAGGCTGAACTTGTGAGGGCTCAGATACTGTTGACTTGGTGCAAACGATCATCAATTTCGGTTTAAGGCCGGTCTTCAAAAATAAGGTAGTACATTTTACTATTGCCTCGTTAAAAACCTTGCTGAAAAACTCGCTTCGGGACAAAATCGGTTCAAGGAAAAAAAGAGTACAATACGTGCTTTCAGACCTAATAGTCACATTTACCCCTAGCCGAGTACCTGCATACATTAGTCCGTAACGTAACTAAATTAAAAAGGAATTAAGTTCATACCTTAGCAGTAGTACTGCTTTAAGTGTGCCACGTCCCAGTTGTTCGGTAGTTGTACAATATTTTCCGATTCGAGTTTATACGAGTCTTTGCCGGTTATTCTAATGATTCGATACGGTCCTTCCCAATTCGGGCCCAGATTCCCTTCGTTTGGGCTCCTGGTGTGTAAGTGTTACCTTTCTCAATACCAAGTACCCGACTTAAAATTGTCGGAGGTTAGCTCTTCAGTTGTAGTACCTCCCTACTCGTTGCTTCGGTGCGGCCAACCGGACCAGGGCGGCTTCCCGCCTTTTGTCCAATAATTCCAGGCTCGTGGTCATGGCCTCGCCATTTGAATCTTCAATAGCATAAAGGAACCTTAGGCTCGGTTCCCCTACCTCGACTAGTATTAAGGCTTCCCCCCGGTACTCGACTTTGAAGTCGTACGGTATGCCCACAGGACTTCGGGCAAGATTTCCTTCCACTTTCCTTTCGAACCGGTCAACCTCTTTTTCAGGTTTGGAGTATAGTTTTGCTCGTCGATTCTTCTTGCCTGTTCCCACTAGGGTGATAAGGCATTAATAATATCTTCTTTATCTTGTGGTCTTCGAAATAAATTCTTACCTTGCTGCCGACGAACTATTTTCTGTTGTCGCAAATAATCTCGGCTGGTATCCCAAATCAACAAATTATGTAATCCCATATGAAGTCGATAACTTCTTCTCCCGGACCTTCTCGAAAGTCTGAGCCTCGACCCATTTAGAAAAATAATCGGTCATGAACAGTATGTATTGGACTTTATCGGGCGCCCATGGCAGGAGACCGGCGATGTCCATTCCCCACTTCATAAACAGCCATGGTGACAAGAGCAGGTGGAGCATCTCTCCTGGTTGATGAATCATCGGGGCGTGTCTTTGGCACACGTTGCATTTTCGCACGAAGTCTTTTGCTTCCTTCTCCATTTCATTCCAGTAGTAGCTGGCTCTGATTAGCTTTCGAACTAAGGATTCTGCCCCCGAATGGTTCCCGCAAGTGCCCTCGTGAACTTTTCATATGGCGTATTCGGTCTCTCCTGATCCTAAGCATATGGCCAGTGGGCCAAAAAAGGATCTCCTGAACAATGCCCCTTCGACTAAGCGAAATCTGGCAGCTTTGGTGTGCAGGGCTCTTGATTCCTTGGGATCCGAACGCAATTTTCCTGTCTTTAGGTATTCTATGTATTTGTTTCTCCAATCCCAAGTTAAACTTGTCGAGTTTACTTTGGCGTGACCTTATTCTAACATCAGGTTCATCAGTTGTACTACTACCCCAAGCTGAATTCATCAGAGTCAACAGATGACCCCAAGTTGGCCAGTGTATCGGCCTCACTGTTTTGATCTCGGGGTACATGCTACAGAGTCTATTCCTTAAATTTGTACAAGGTCAACTGTAATTTGTCCAAGTACATCCGCATCCGTTCTTCTTTTACTTCGAATGTTCCATTTACTTGATTTACGACGAGGAGGGAGTCACATTTGGCTTCGATCACTTCGGCCCCAAGGCTCCTAGCTAGTTCTAGACCCGTAATCATGGCTTCATACTCGACTTCATTATTAGTTAATTTTACAGTTCTAATAGACTATCTAATTATGCTTTCCGTAAATAGTTTTAACATGATATCGAGCTCGGACCCCTTCGCGTTGGAGGAACCGTCCATGAATAGGGTCTAGAGTCCCGAATTAGCGCTCGAGGTGAGCAGTAATTCCTTTTCTACGTCGGGTATTAAGGCCGGCATGAAGTCGGCCATGAAGTCTGCCAAAAGCTGAGATTTTATGGCAATTCGGGGTCAGTACTCGATATCATACCCGCTAATCTCCACGGCCCATTTGGCCAGCCGGCCTGAGAGCTCGGGCTTATGCATGGTATTCCTCAGTGGGTAATAGGTTACGACACATATGGGGTGGCATTGAGAGTACGGTTTTAGCTTCCTAGAAGCGCTTAGCAAGGCAAGCACTAACTTTTCTAGGTGAGGATACCTTGTTTCGGCATCGCCTAGGATTCTACTAACATTAGTAAATAGGAAATTGTGTACCTTTTTCCTCCTGAACTAAGACACCACTTACTGTCACCTTAAAAACTGTCAAGTAGAGGTACAACTATTCGTCTACCTTCGGAGTTTGCAGCAAAGGGGGACTTGATAGGTATCGTTTGAGTTCTTCCAAATCTTGCTGGCATTCCGGAGTCCAGGAAAAATTCTTCTTCTTTTTCAATAGTGAGAAGAACCGATGGCTCTTGTCCGATGACATCAAGATGAACCGGCCCAATGCGGCTATACGCCCGGTCAGTCTTTGAACTGCCTTGATGTTGTCTACTATGGTGATGTCCTCTATGGCCTTTATTTTGTCGGGGTTGATCTCTATCCCCCGATTAGATACCATGAACCCGAAGAATTTGCCTGAATCGACCCTAAATACGCACTTCTCTGGGTTTAGCTTCATGTTGTATTTCCTTAGCATGTCGAAGGTTTCCTACAAATGTTTCAAATGGTCCTCTGCTCGCAGGGACTTGACCAACATATTGTCAATATAAACTTCCATTGATTTCCCTATTTGTTTCTTCGAACATCCGATTTACTAGGCGTTGGTAGGTTGCATTGGAGTTCTTTAATCCAAACAGTATTATGTTATAGCAGTAGGTATTGAATTTTGTTATGTAAGAAATCTTTTCTTGATCATCCGGGTCCATACGAATTTTGTTGTACCCGGAGTAGGCGTCGACAAAACTGAGTATCTCGTGCCCGGCCGTTGCATTGATCATTTGATCAATGTTAGGCAAAGGGAAAGAATCATTTGGGCATGCTTTGTTTAGATCTTTATAATCCACACATATCCTCCGTTTATTTCCTTTTTAGGTACTACCACTACGTTAGCTAACCAATCCGGGTATTTAACTTCTCGGATGGATCCTATTTTTAGAAGTTTGGATACCTCATCCTTGATGAACGCGTGTTTGATCACGGACTGTGGCCTTCTCTTCTACTTAACCGGATGGAACTTCGGTTCCAAACTCAGCTTGTGAGTGGTTGGGATCCCTGTTATGTCTAGATGGGACCAAGTGAAACAATCGGCGTTAGCTTTAAGAAAATCAATAAGTTTTTTCTTGAGCTCGGGAGTTAACCCCGTGCCTAGGTATACCGTTCGATTCGCTAGATGCTCGATTAATATAACTTGCTCCAACTCTTCAACCGCTGATTTGGTGGCATCGGTGTCATCGAGAGCTATGAATGATCTCAGGACACTGTAATCGTCCTCATCGCCCGCTCCTTGTTCTTCTTGTTTCTCCGATTCAGCTAAGGCCGGTATCAGTGATTGCTCTTTAATCTCTTCTTTTTTGGTTGGTTCTGCGCTCCTCGATGTTGAAACCACAGGCATCGGGATCACTTCGTCGACATCAAATATTTCCCTTGCGGCCGGCTGTTCTCCGTAGAACATATTGACTCCCCCCGGTGTGGGACATTTCAGTGCCTGGTGCAAGGTCGAAGGTACTGCCCTAATGTTGTGGACCCATGGCCTTCCAATTATAATGTTGTACCTCATATCCCCTTCGATCACGTAAAACGTCTTTTCTTGGATTGTCCCAACAGTGTTTACCGACAAAGTTATCTTTTCTTTCGTGGTCTCACATGCCATGTTGAATCCGTTCAGTACCGAACTGCCGGTACGATTTGATTATATAAGCCAATTTCTCTACGACCCTTGATCTGATGATATTGGCCGAGCTACCTGGATCAATCAGCACACGTTTAACCCGAGATTTATTGATAAGTACAAATATTACCAGTGCATCGTTGTGAGGTTGTACGATGCCCTCGGCATCTTCATCACTGTAAGAAATGGCTACCTCCGGAATGTAATCCCGGGTGCGTTTGTAACGACCTGACTTGTCATTTTGAAAATTTATGCTCCTTTCAACTATTTGGAGTCTTGAGTAGCTTCATATGATGTATTATGACCAAGTTTGAGTTTTTTTGTATTCGACCTCAGATCAGAGTTTTGATAATTCCTTTAGGTCCGGATGGTGATTTTGGACTCGGGCGTATGCCCGGAATTTAATTTGGATATTTCTAGAATGTTTTGACGTTGCTTCTTCAAGAATAAGTGGTATCACATTAAGAAAATAAGCTCCAAATTCAATTTTGATTGAAGCATTAGATCCGTATGGAAATTACGGAGCCATAGCAAAAAGAATCGTCGAATTCAGACATCGTATAAGAGAGTTATGCCCATTTCCGGGCGAAATAGAAAAGATTTCTCGTCTCCAGTGCCCAGGGTAGTGTGGGGCGCTAGCCCTGACACTGGGATTTATTTTAGGTTCTGGAAATAGCGCCACAGGTAGCACCCCACACCACCTGTGGTGCCCGAAATATTATATACTCATTTCGGAGTTCATTTTTCCCCATTCCTCTTGGCCGAATTTTGGGGGTTTCCTCCACTCTCTCAAGACCTCCAACTCTCCCCATCTTCAAGGTGAGTATTCCCTACTAATTTGGTGTTTCATTCCATCAATTCCACCCTAAAACTAACTCAATCCTCCATAAAATACATAGATCTTCAAGAAATTTCTTCAAGAACTCAAAGAAGGGTTTTGCAAGATTTCTTCCAAAAGGTAATCCTACACACTTAGATTTACATGTTTTGATATATTACGGGAATATGAGTATGAATTAAGTATTGGAACTTATGGTATGGTGATTGGAAGCCATAAATTCCCAATTTAAATACATAACCATTGTAGAGATTGAAAGGTGATTATTTGATGGAATTTTGTTGGTTGGGTGTGGATAGATGGTCATATATGTGATGTTGGAAGTTATAAATTGTTTAAGAATGATGGTGGGATAAATTATTGATAAATGGTAGTAGTTGGATGAACTAATCCTATGGTTAAGAGATGTAGAGATTCATGCCTACTAGGTGTTTGATAAAGTACCTAAATGGCCTAAATTATGTAATTTGTTACTAATATTGGTCCCATTGGATGTTGTTATTGTAGATTGAAGTTGTTTAGTATAGTAGATTATTGTAGTATCATTAAGGGACGAATTTGAGGTATGTTGGCTAAACTTTTCTCTTAGAATTGAATCCAACGGTATTCATATAATTTATATAAGTCCCGAATTGTTCATTATAAAATTGGCTATTCCGAATAAGCTTGTGTTGAAAGATATATGTTCAATATGTATTCCAAATGCTTTTATCATGTTATGTTATCATTTGAGAATGTGTTCAATGTATGAGATGTGCATTATAAATGTTTCGACTTCAAGTCGCGTTTCGAATGAAGGCTAGTACGCCAAATTGAGTAAGAAATCTCGATGTGCTTAAGGTTCTTAATTACTCATATGTGTAATGAAAGCCGTGATTAGAGATGTTTTATTGTTGATAATCTATAAAGATGTTTGAAAGTGAAAGGAGAGAGTTGGGGATATAAAGTGTGGCCACCGTGCCGATAATGAAAGTTATACTTGTGGCTAATAGTGCCAATAAAATGAAATGATGTGAGAAAGGTTAAGAAATGAGCCTTGATTCAACTGTTCCAAATTGACTTCGAAAATAGATTTGCCTAAAAGCCTATGTACTCAAGTCGTGCCCAAATGTGGTTGTTTCAACTAATGCTATGCTTTGTAAGTATTTCCAAAGTGTTTTGAGATCTTATATGTTCATGAGTTGAAATTGTGTATTGCCCTTTTTGGGGAAAGGTACTTCAAGAATAATCTATATGTTGATGTTTATGATGATAATCCTTGAAAGTAAAGAAATAAAAGTGTGGAATATGATATATGGACACAGTGCCATGAATGAAGAATAATATGTATGGCCAAGGGAGCCAATGAAATAATGATGTTGTAGGTAGTTGAAAGTACTAATGAAGTGATATATGGTGTGAAAGGTTATGAGATGAACGTATTCGTACTTATGTTTCCAATGTGCTATAAGCTTCTACGTCCTCATGAGGAGAGGCTATGGTGTTCCTAAATGTTCTTAATGTTCTATGATCACCATGGCAAGTACAAGTAAGTGATAGTATGAACATGAAATGCGACCGTTTGCCAAAATGAGAATTATGAGGCGTTGTATGTCCCAATGGTTTCAATCATAGTAATGCATGCTTCTAAAATAATAAATGTAAATGACTTCGATGTTAAGTCCCCAAGAATAATGAACTTAGCTAATGACCTCAAGATGACAAGTGAGTGAATAACGAGATGAAAGGGAGATGTCCTATGCTAAATGATGATGAATCTTATGAAAACGTGTTTGGGCCTTGTGCCATTGAAATTGACTTATTGATTCACCATACATGTGCTAATGTAATGAGGTATGTTTCTCCATGATGAGCATGAACATGAAGTGTTCCAATGATCTGGGAACCTACGACCTTAAATGTAATGTTAATCATGTCGCTTTGAGTTTATATTTGGTCATGTGCATAATGAGGTGTTATGTAATCCGGTGAACAATCTATGAAACACACAGGTGTATTGTATATGTAATCCTGTGAACGGTCTATGAAACGCACATGTGTATTGTATAAGTAAACACTATGAACGGTCTATGAAACGCACATGTGTATTGTATATGTAATCCTATGAACGGTCTATAAAATGCACAGGTGTATTGTGTAAGTAAACACTGTGAACGGTCTATGAAACACGCAGGTTTATTTGTATTATGTAAGTAAACACTGTGAACAGTCTATGAACACATACAGGTGTATTGTGTAAGTAAACACTGTGAACGGTCTATGAAATGCACATGTATATTGTATAGGTGATATTGTGAACGGTCTATGAAACGCACAGGTGTATTGTATAGGTGATACTGTGAACAGTCTATGAAACGCACCGGTGTATTGTGTAAGTAAACACTATGAACGGTCTATGAAACGCACAACTATATTGTGTAAGTAAACAATGTGAACGGTCTATGAAACGCACAAGTGAAATGTATAGGTGTAAGATAAGAGAGGGATATGGACAGTCTAGTGAGACGCATTGTTAACGCAGACATTAGGTGCCACTTTCAATGGCCTTGTTTGTACACGTTGTTTCAATTACTTTATATTATGTATTCCACGCATAGTTCATATGGCTCAGTTAAGCCTAAACGAAGTTTAAAATGATGTAAGGATAACGAGACTTCAAATGTGAATCTATGGGATATTTCATAGTTCTTGATGTACTTCGTATGTCTCTTATTTGAATTACCATGATTTCATATGTTGTTCTGTTTGCCTTACATGCGAGTACTATTCCACATGTACTCACGTCCCTTTTGTCGGGGCGTTGCTTCTTTTAATAGATGCAAGTATACTTCTACAGGATGATATGGATCTTTGATAGGGATCTTTTGTGCAACAGATTATGGTGAGCCCGCTACAATTCCAGTGGGTATTCGAGTCTAGTTGGTTTTATGTACTTAGGTGTCTATTGTCATAGAAGCTCCATGTATACTGTGGGTCATGTACTTAAGTTTTGAGTTTCCTCCTTTTCTCAGCCTCTACATGTGCTAAGCTACCCATAGATCGGCGACTTAAGGCATCTGCTACAACATTAGATTTCCCTGGATGGTAGAGAATGTTAACATCATAATCTTTCAATAACTCTAGCCATTACCTCTGTCGCAAATTCAACTCTTTTTGCTTGAAGATATATTGCAGGCTTTTATGATCTGTAAATACATTAACATGAACACCATATAAATAATGCCGCCATATCTTAAGTGCATGGACAAACACAGCTAACTCGAGGTCGTGGGTCGGATAATTCCTCTCGTACTTCCTCAACTGCCTTGAAGCATACGCAATTACCTTCCCATGTTGCATCAGGACACATCCTAACCCGACACCTGAGGCATCACAATACAAGGCATAACCCTCTGGACCCTCTGGAAGAGTTAGAACTGGCGCTAAGGTCAACATGTTCTTAAGCTCTTGGAAACTCCGCTCGCAAGCCTCTTTCCACTGAAACTTAGTTGCTTTCTGCGTCTGCTTCGTCAATGGTGCCGAAAGGGAAGAAAAACCCTCTACGAACCTCCGGTAGTATCCTGCTAAGCCTAGAAAGCTACAAACCTATGTCGGATTGGTAGGTCTAGGCCAAGATTTCACGGCCAAAATCTTCTGAATACACCTTTATACAATATGCCCTGAGAATGCTACAGACTTCAACCAGAACTCACATTTAGAAAACTTAGCATACAACTTATGATCACGGAGGGTTTGGAGTACTGCTCGTAGGTGGTCCGCATGCTCCTCCTCTGAACGTGAATAAACCAGAATATCATCAATAAATACTATTACGAACAGATCTAAAAATGGACGAAATAGGCTATTCATCAAGTCCATAAATACGGCGGGTGAATTTGTCAACCCGAAGGACATGACAAGGAACTCGAAGTGGCCATATCGGGTCCTAAAGGCTGTCTTCGGAATATCTTTCTCCCGAACTCTGACTTGGTGGTACCCCGACCTCAAATCTATCTTTGAAAAGCATCTAGCCCCCTGCAACTGATCAAACAAGTCATCGATCCTTGGAAGTGGATACTTATTCTTAATAGTTACCTTGTTCAACTGCCTATAATCGATACACATCCCCAGCGAGCCGTCTTTCTTCCGCACAAACAGTACTAGTGCACCCTAAGGTGAGGTAGTGAGCCTGATGAAACCTTTCTCCAGCAAATCTTTTAACTGCTCCTTCAACTCCTTCAATTTGGCAGGTGCCATTCTATACGGAGGGATGAATATTGGCTGAGTTCCCGGAAGCAAATCAATGCTAAAATCAATATCTCGCTCTGGAGGAATACCTGGAAGCTCATTTGGAAACACATCTGCGTACTCTCTGACTATTGGAATAGACTGAAGTGTAGGTATCTTAGCATCTGCATCTCTAACTCCCACAATATGATAAATGCACCCTTTTGCGATCATTTTCCTCGCCTTTAGATAGGAAATAAACCTACCTCTGGGTGTCGCTATATTACCTACCCATTCAAGGACTAGCTCACCCGAAAAATGAAATCTGGTTGCCTTTGCTCGGTAATCAACTGTGGCATAGCAAGCTGCCAACCAGTCCATGCCCATGATAGCATCAAATCCATCATCTCTAGCTCAACTAGGTCGGCTGAGGTCTGACGACTACAAGTTATCACCGTACAACCTCGGTAAACTCGTCTAGTAATAATCGGTTCTCCGACCGGTGTAGATACTGCAAAAGGATCACTTAGTATTTCAAGCACTATACCAAACTTCCCCACGACAAATAGGGTAATATACGATAAGTAGATCCTAGATCTATCAAGGCATAAGCATCGTGAGAGAAAATGGTCAATATACCTATCACAACGTCTAGTGAAGACTCTTGTTCCTGTCGACCCACTAAAGCATAGATACGGTTTTGATTACCACCTAACTGGAACCTCTACCTCTGCCTCGGCCTCTACTAGCCAAAGACTGAGACTCACATCTTGAAGGATGCACAGACATAGATGATCTTGCTGTTGAACTTGTTGGTTGTGCCATACCCCCAAAATATTTATTTGGGCAATCTCGCATCATATGCCCCGGACGCCCACATGTATAACAAGCATCGGAACCTGCTCGGCATTGGCCCAAGTGTCCTCTACCACAGATGTCACACCATGGCGGAAATGACCATGTCTACCCTACACCTCGCTGTCGCTGCAAACCCGATGCCCGTGAGCTCTCACTTGGTCCTGACTGAGTATAGCGATCATACCTGTAACCCTGTAACTGAGGTAGTGGAGGCCTAAGTGGCCGTCCGAAGTAGTGGGCTTATAACTACCCTGAGACTGCTCTTGAGACCTGGAAAATCTCATCCTCTTACGCTGCCCTAGCTCAGTCCTCTCTGTACCCTGCTGTCTATGCCTACCCCTTTCTATATTCTGGGCAAGCCTGAATCCGGGAGATATCCATACTATCCTGCTGCCAGCTTAACTGCCTCTTTCTCCGAAAGATCCTGTGAAGCTGATCTATGAAATCTTGTGGGTCCTCCCTCTGATCTGTCCCCGTGAACTCTATGGGACTCAAAGCAATAAACTCTCGGACCCTTGAACTCCCAGACCCCTCAGAAGATCCTGCACTAGCTGATGCCCTAGCCTGTTGCTGGGTAGCTACCAACTGTATCAACAAATGCACCACACTCCTCAAGTCCTGATCGATGGAAGTGGAGGGGGAACTAGAGGTGCGGTATCCCTAGGAATATCCTCAGGTGGTGGAGCCGGTAATGGCTGAGTAGGGGTCTCGCCCTAGTCCTCAGATTGGGCCCCATCTACCGTGGGTACCTTGCTGGTCCCCTCACCTGCTGCTATATCTCTCATCTGGCTAGCCGTAGTCTTCCTAGTCACCGTCATCTGTGTATGCAAACAACAACATGTAAGTTTAACTCAAATTTTCTATAACTCAGTTCTATAGCACGATTTAGATTTGAAAGAAGGGTAACTAACTCCTAAATGCCCTGTAGTTCCCTACTTATATAATGTGGTGCATAACACATCTATAAACAAGACCCTACTAGACACGGCATGTAGACTCCCTAGGATAGAACTGCTTTGATACCAACTTTGTCACGCCCCAAACCTGGGGGCGAGACCGGCACCCGGTGCCTCACTTAACCTAGCGTACCAACTTGCGAATGAGGGACTCTGAACGTACAATGTCATACTTTGGCCATGGTGCCACATTGCAAGACAATTTGTGAAACAAAATATAAAACTAAACGGAAACTAGCTCTGACTAAACATCAATATAAAGCTGGGTCGACAAGGCCGTCATAACTACTATAGCTCACAAACCAATAAAATATACATACAAGGCCTACAAGCCCAACACACTGCACTAACTGACAGGATACGTCTACAAGCCTCTACTGATGGATGTACTGTGGTCGGAACAAGGCCCCGACCTACCCATAATATATATATATATATATATATATATACATACAATATGTACTCAAAACCCTAGACCCGACAACTTCGAAGACGTGGAGCTTATCGATCAAGCTGATCACAGATAGCACATACAGAGGAGGTGTACCAGGTTATCTATCCGAACCTGCATGCATGAAATGCAGTGTCTCCAGGAATGGGACATAAGTACGAAATAATGTACCAAGTATGTAAAGCAATAGAATAACTGAACGCTGAAACTAAACTGATAATATAATAACTGAAAGTAACTGGGAGTCAAAGATGATCTGGAGATATACTTACCTGTTGATACTAACTCAACTCTCTCAATATAGTAAGTAAAATAGTTGTATGGCCCTAAAAGGCTCGGAACGCATAACTGCTCTGTCGAAGTAGGCTCGTTCATAGGCGCTCGGCCATACTAGGCTCTGTATCTCGGCCATTCTGGGCTCGCTCATAGGCGTCCACAGTAGGCTCGGTATAAAACTTACGATCTGATTAGAGGTTATCTAATAGGGGCCTGCCTATCGATTATAGCTCGATGGTGGTGAAAGTACTGTAATACTGTATATATATATATATACCCTCTGCTCTATTGACTGGAAGAAAACAATACTTAACTGAATAAAAAGTCCTAATAAGGGAGAATACTGTAACTTACGAGACTAGGATAATGTACATCAGTTCAGGAATACGAACTTCTCTTTATGTCTCGTTATCAAACTCATGTAGTTACGGGATCATGCCAAAATGAAGGAAAGGTTTAGACTTAACATACCTTATCACAATATTTCCAATCACCAAGTAGAACTCGTCTCTTCTCACCTTAATCTACAACAACGATAATAATATTATCATTAAGTTACGAAAGGTACAATTATCGCCTGATGAACGACAAGCTTATTTTGTATTAAAATGGGCAGCATCTCCCCTATAATCCTTACTCCCTACAAATTCAAGATAACACCAATAACACAAGAATACAACAATAACAATATATATACATTATTTTACAACTTTTTATATACCACAAAATACTACAAAACAGCCCAAAACACCCCAATCTCTTCATACACAAAACGACCACCGTAGTAGTGTCAAACATCCCGAACATGTTACGCCGAACTACCAGCCCACCACCCTGAACTTATGTGGTGTTTCTCCACACCCTTTTGCCTCCAAAACTCCATAAAATAGTAGCAAAACACGCAGTCCTACAGCAACACAAAATAGTCCACAAAACAGTCCGCTACAAGTGAATAACTCGAACTCACGGCTTCCGATCACCATCCCGTGAGTTCTTACAATTATAGAACAACTTTCCATATATCTCCAGCAGAAAAAATGGATGAAAGAGAGCAGTAAACTTACCTTATTTGTTGAATAACTCAGCTCCTATCTTGGTTCTTCAAACTCTAGGTTTTACCTCCAACTAGAACTTGAAAAGGAAAGAAAATCAATTAGGGTTTGTGTGCAATTTTTGGGAGGATTTTTGTAGTGGTTTATGTGTGGTTATTATGCCCTATTATCAGTGTAATATATGAAGGAAATAGGACTTTAAAAGGTCTCTTTTGACGACCCTAACTGGCCTATTTTTGGACATATAAAGTCCTCTCATTTAAGCAAGTAGGTGACACACCTACGTGTCACCTAGCAGTCTGCGCAGTATCGCAAAAACATATATATCTCTCTACTCCGATGTCTTATTGACAAACGGTTTAATTCATTAGAAACTAGACTCATAGATATTCAATTTTATGGGTGGAACACTCCATAACTCTAAGTATATTGGGATAAAAGCGCAGTTGTATTTGACCCAAATTTTAGTAAAACTTATGAACGTAACTTGTGATGACCTTCATCGACTTTTGTTCCTCAACTCTCCTGAATTCAAAAAATAACACACGACTATCATACAACTAACTTAACCTTATTATAATGTTAAGAACTCTAGTCTCACCCCAAAGATACGGGTTATAACATTCCTAACTTGTCGACTTTCGACGAAATATTATTTTCTTCAATTCCTTAGCTTCTGAACCTTCCAACCCTCTTTGTACTTGTTGTTCATGATATTCAATATTTGTAACCTCCGAGGTAACATGATAAATTATTTATATACTTCTAAAGATGATCTCATTTTTTGGTCTTACATTAGTTTGCTTATGACGGACTTTTACGTACGAAAATATGGGGTGTAACAATATTCCTCTTTTATTATAGCATCATATCCCAACACAGTGTTGTTACTAAATTTTAGAAGCTTGAACAGCTTGATCAAAGTAAGATTTAGCTCAAGGAGAGACATTTCACGTTAGGAATATTCTTGATTCTTGGGAGATTTGAAAGACTTTGGTATGATACCAAAATGGTACCGAACCAAATAAGAAAATACCAAACCGTACCGAACTACTTTGATACAATATTTGGTACGCACAATTGATATACCGAATACCGAAGTACTGAACTGTAGTTATTAAATACCGAACCGAAGTACCAAACGCCCACCCCTAATCAAGAGGAACCAATATTAGTGCTAATGTTGATGTTTCCGTCCTTGAGGCATTGTATCAAACACCTTATGGCATAAAGCCTCATAGCCCTCATTAATGGTGTTTTCGTCACCCAATTCTCATTCTACTACGTCTAGGTGATTCTCCAATCCTAAATAGATGTAACTAATACCATTTCTCAACACACAAATGATTATAACAATCTTAAGTCAACAACCCAAAACCCTAGCATACTTCATTTGATTCCCTTTATCAAAACCATCTATTATTCTCCCAAAAAATCATTAGTTCATAGTTATAAATGATTAACAAGCATCCTAAATGCTTTATTCATGTTATGTTACCAATTGGGTATGTGTTAAAATGCGGGCTGTGCATTAATAATGTTTCGACTTTAAGTCAAGTTCAAATGAAGGCTATTATGCCAAGTTTTGTGAAATATCTCAATGTGCCTTAGACTCTAAATTGCTCATGTGTACTACACACCTTGATTTGAATTGTGTTTGTTGTTGATGATGATAATGATATTTGAAATTGATAAGGTAAGCATGAAATACTGAATATGGCCAACGTGCCAAGAATGATCTTATAATTATGGCCATTAGTGCCAATGAAATGAAAAGATGTGAAAGTAATACGAAATGCGATGATTGATATAAAAAGGTTGATGTCTCAAATAAGACAGCCTAGCTGGTCGGGTCGTGATCGGACACCATGCCGCACACATGGTGGTGATTGTGCTGGAAATTGTAATTGAAATAGTAATTGTGGTTGATGTCCCTAATGGATAGCCTAGCCGACCGGGTCGTGATCGGACTCCGTGTTAAAGACAGTGGTATTGATTTTGAGAGAAAGTGTGGTTGATGTCTCTAATGAGATGGCCTAGCCGATCGGGTCGTGATCGGACTCCGTGCTAAGAGTACGGTGATACCGGTATTGTGAGTAATGGTATTGTGGACAATGGTATATCGGTACTAAAAATCTCCCAATGTGAGATATGAAAATTAATTTGAACAATGTCTTGATCCTAAATTGAGGTTTGATGTTAATTAAGGCTTTCATTGATATTATGATAATCTTATTTTTATTATTTGTCATTCTATTGAGAGGGTGTTTAGTTATACATACTAGTGCTATTCGACAATACTAACGTCCCTTTTGCCGGGGGCGCTGCATCTTTCAATGGATGCAGGTGGTTCCACAGCAGGAGATATTGGTCAGTGATAGCGGTGCACCTTTTTCCCAGCTGACTTGGTGAGCCCCACTTCATTCCGGGGTCATGAATCTTTTGTACTTTGTGTATTCTATTTGTGGTATAGCCGGGGCCTTATTGCCGACATTATCATTGTACTCTTCTTTATCAATAGAGGCTCCATAGACATAGTGTTGGTTGTGTATTTGTGCTGGGGAAAGACAAACTATGTTATGTTATGGATGTATTACTTATCAATTTGAGACTTTAAAATGATGAAACTATTGGAAATGAATTGGTATTGTAGACATGAACACATTTTCGTCTAATTAATGATAATATGTATTATCTCTATTCATGGATGAGTTTGGGTAGAATGAAATCTAACAGGCTTGCTCGGTCGAGTTCACTCGGTTGAGCGCCGGTCGCGTTCCTCAGTTTTGGGGCGTGACACCGCCTCACCCCAATCTATGCGGGTGGAGGTGTAATCACAATACCATAAACTCTACAGAAAGTGGCCTTGCCGCCTCACCTAATGTATGCGGGTGGAGGTGTAATCACAATACCATGAACTCTACACAAAAGGGCCATGCCGCCTCACCCCAATGTATGCGGGTGGCGGTGTATTCATAATCACAATCTCTACACAAAGCGGCCCTGCCGCCTCACCCCAATGTATGCGGTTGGAGGTGTATTCTGGGGTTAGGTTATGTCAACCTACCTTTCCTCGGTGACTAACGATATTTCCAAAAAAAAAAAACATTTTTGTGATTTTCATACAAGGGAAATAGAAATACAATTGCATTTATCTCATAACTTTTCACACAATTTATAGCCTCATTGGCACTTTCAACCACTTATAACATCATTATTTCATTGGCTCTCTTGGCCATATATATGATTCTTCATTCATGGAACAATGGCCGTATTTCATATTCCACACTTTAATTTCTATCCTTTAATGGATCATCATCATAAATATCAACAAATATAATACTCCAAAAATCATAACTTTAGGTTCATTAGTAATGAAAACTTTAAACACAATGGATTTCTTTCCAAGAAATGGAGTAAAATGATTGGCAATCGAAGCACAAGTTAAAATCATAAACGAGTAACACATCATTTATTCTTGAAATACTTTTCCCCAAAAGGGCAATACACAATTTCAACTCATGAATATATAAGAGCTCAAAACACGTTGGAAATACTTACAAAGCATAGCATTAGTTAAAACATTCACATTTGGGCACGACTTGAGTACATAAGCTTTTAGGCAAATCTATTTTCGAAGTCAATTTGGAATAGTTGAATCAATGCTTATTTCTTAACCTTTCTCACATCATTTCTTTTAATTGGCACCATTGGCCACAAGTATAACTTTCATTCTTCGCATGGTGGCCACACTTTATATCTCCAACTCACTTCTTTCACTTTCAAGTATCTTTATAGATTATCAACAATATGAGTATTTGAAATTAAGGCCTTAAGTACACATATCAGCAATAGGAGTTTTAGATGCATGGAGTATTCTTTCCAAGTTAAGCATAAAGGACTTTCATTTGAAACACGACTCAAAGCCATAACATTTTAATACACATATCATTCTTGAACACATTACCAAAGGATATCATAATGTGATAGGAACATTCAGAACAGATTTTGAATACATAATTCTTGACACTTTGCTTACTCGGGACAATCGAATTTATTGGGAACAACTCGGAACATGGGAATAAGTAACTTGAGCCAACCATACTTGAAGCTTACGGGAACATCATGGAATTCAATTCTAAGAGAGTAGTTTAGCCAACATACCTTGCTTGAGCTTTCCTTAAGTTACTACAATGTTCCAAAAATCCTAGCAATCCCAATCTATTTTGAGACATAGTAGAATTGAACACAAATTAGAAAGATATTCACGGTTTCAGCTCATTTGGGCATTTTATCAAACACTAGGTGTGCAAATTTGACCACAAGGTTCTTTTATAAGATTTCCTTCACTCCATAACCCATTCAATACCAAGAGTACTCATATTAGCTCAATTACCTTCCCACCACCCTTATATTTACATGCATGCATAAATAACAACTCTCATACCCATGAATTACACTCCCAATCTCCCATCTTCTGCCCAAACTCGAAAGTGAAGACTAGGGTTAGAACCTTACCTCTTAGATGAAGACCTTGTGAGTTTTCCTTGTGAATTCTCCAAGTCTTGAGCAAGGATTGATGAACAATTAGCCTAGGGTTTACTCTTCTCTCTCTAGAACACTCTCACTTCTCTCTAAAAATATTAGATTTTGGCCTTCAAAATAACCCCCTAAGGCCTTATATCAAAATAGGGTCGGATAAGAAATTTCCAAAAATGACCCTCGAAGTCAATTATATGGTGCAATTATGTGGTAGCAGAATCGTTATATGGGCAGTTGAATCGTTATGTGGGCAGCAGAATTGATTATGTGGGCAGCAGAATGGGTATGTGGGCAACAGAATTTTTATGCGCCGAGCAGAACGGTTTTGCGGCCAGCAGAACCATTATGCGGACAATAGAATTATTTTTCAAAATTCGCCCATTTTCTATTCCACTCTGCGATACTTATGCGGTCCGCGAAACAGTTCTGCGGTCTCGAAATTTACCGCAAAATTGCCTTCTTCTGCCAAAAATTCCCATCAACACTTCAGTGCATTCTTCAACCCAAAAAGTTCGTACCGTGACTTGTTTTCTACAATCCTCAAACATATTAGCCTACCTCGGCACCACGATGTCACGCCCCGAGCCTGGGCGGGAGACTGGCACCCAGTGCCTCACCTATTCTTGCGTACCACTTGTGACTAAGAGACTCTGAACATGTAATGTCATACTTTGGCCATGGGCCACATTACAAGATAATGTGCGATGCAAAATATAAAACTGAATAGAGACTAATGCTGACTAAATGTCAATATAAAGCTTGACCGGCAAGGCCATCATAATTACTACAACTGACAAGCCAACAAAGAAAGAGACGTCAGTACGAAATAATGTACCGAGTATGCAAGGCAATAATATAACTGAAAGATGAAGCTGAATTGATAATAATAATAATAGCTGAAAGGAACTATAAGTCAAAGATAATCTGAAGATATGCTCACCTGCTTATACTGACTCAACTCTCTCAATATAGTACGTAAAATAGATGTCCGACCCTATAAGGCTCGGTATATATATACAACTGCTCTGCCGTAGTAGGCTCGCTCATAGGAGCTCGGCCATACTAGGCTCTGTATCTCGGCCAACTGGGCTCGCTCATAGGCGCTCGGCCACAGTAAGCCCGGTATATAATTTACCATCTGATCAGAGGTTGACCAATAGGGGCCTGCCCATCCATTATAGCTCGATGGTAATGAAAATACTGTAATACTGTATATATAGACTCTCTGTTCTCTTGACTGGAAAAAGGAAATACTCAAATGAATATGAAGTCCCGACAAAGATAATATTGTAACTTACAAAACTAGTAAAATATACGTAAATTCCGGGATATGAATTTTTCTTTATGCCTCGTTATCAAACTCGTGTAATTACGAGATCATGCCAAAATGAAGAAAGGGCTTAGCCTTAACATACCTGGAGTACGGAAAAATTCCGTATGATATTCTTGGAAAAGGTATCACCGTACTCCCTTAGAATCACAAAATCTTACGTTGCTAATATGTAAATAATTCTCGCTGGAATTGTTGAAACTTGTAGGAATCACGTTGCTTAATGTGACATTTAGAATCTGATTCCAGTGTTTGAAAATGAAAAGTTAAAAATGTATAAGAATAGCCAACGTTCTCAACCTCTTATTATAGTGTTATTTTGTAGGAATTGTTAACGTCTGATGTTGAAATCTTATAGGAATTGTTGCAAGAAATTTTTGTTGAAAGCTTAGGAATTGCTAACGTTTGTTGTAGTGTTCTTGTATTCAAGACTTTAGAAATGAAATGTCTTTTAACTATTATACTAAGTTGCCACCTAATCAACAATGACTAAGAGTCATTTGTTTGATTTAGGGGCTTGCTTCCACGTGGGGGGTGGGGTGGAAATTTTGCTCTTATGCAATAATTAATTAACTAATTAGGTAATATCCCGCTACCCGGTAATTAACCAATTACCCACATAATTAAGAATTGTCTCAAATTACTTAAAATTCTACTTATTTTTAATACACGTTATACATCATACTATCACGGTCATATGGTACCTTGCATGGTACTAGTCCATAAATATCGGTTATTATCGCTTGGCCCGTATTTTATCCCAAATTGACAACCTTCAAGGAAACTCATTTTCTTTAATTCGTGTACCCATTCCTTCATGGCACTTACTTATTGCCTGTTATAAATAGCATAAATATGCGAGATGTAACATCCTTCCCCCCTTAGAAACATTCGTCCTCAAATGTCTTCTCTTAGATACTTTGGGAAAATTTTTGCCAGAGTCTCTTCCGTACACTGGACTAAAACCAATCTGTACGCAGCCAAAAAACATACTATACATGCCACACATGGCCAATGTCTATAATAGCAACACTTGGCTTTACACAACTGTCCATTATAAATTTTGAGAGTCAAAAATGAGAGCTTACCTGATGACCTACTGGCCTTAATAGAGCTGTGCTGAGGTATCCCACCTCGAGCCATATCTTCAGTTTGAAATAGGTGGGGGTATTTAGACTTCATTTCTTCCTTCGCTTCCCACGTCATCTCTTCCACATTCTTGCTTCTCCATAAAACCTTCACGGAGGCCACCTCCTTATTCTGAAGCTTGCGGATTTGTCGGTCTAGGATGGCAACCGGATTTCCTCGTATGACAAGTCCTCCATAATCTATACATTATCTATGGGCACCACTCGGATAGGATCGCCAATGCACTTCCGTAGCATGGATACGTGAAAAATCGGATGGACAAACTCCAATTCTGTGGGCAATTCTAACTCATAAGCTACTTGGCCCACTCTCTGAATGATCCTATAAGGCCTAATATACCGTGGGCTAAGTTTGCCTTTCTTGCCAAACCTCATCACACCCTTCATAGGTGACACCGTTAAGAATACCCAGTCATTGACCCCGAACTCTAAATATCGTCGCCGCACATCAGAATATGACTTTTGATGACTCTGAGCTGTCAACAGTCGCTCCCTGATGAGCTTTACTTTTTCTATGGCCTGCTAAACCAGGTCTGGCCCATGTAATTTAGATTTTCCAACATCAAACCACCCTATACAAGATCTGCACTTACGCCCATACAAAGCCTCGTACGGAGCCATCTGGACACTGGAATGGTAACTGTTATTAAGAGGTAGATGTTCAATAAGAGGTAGATGTTCATCCCAACTTCTTTTAAAATCTAACACACATGCTCGTAACATATCCTCGAGCGTCTGAATTGTGCGCTCGGCTTGTCCATCAGTTTGTGGATGAAAAGTTGTACTGAGATTCACCTGAGTTCCTAGACCTCTCTGAAATGACCTCCTAAAATATGGTGTAAACTGGGCCCTACGGTCAGATATAATAGATGCTGGTACTCCGTGTAGTCACACTATCTCCTTAATATATAATTTTGCATAATCTTCTGCTGTATATGTAGATCTGACCGGTAGGAAATGAGCTGATTTCGTGAGCCTATCGACTATCATCCATATGGAATCAAACTTACGATGAGAACGAGGTAAAACTATCATAAAGTCCATGTTTATCGCCTCCCATTTCCATGTCGGGATCTCTATAGCCTGTATTAGCCCTCCGGGCTTCTGGTGCTCTATCTTCACCTGCTGGCAACTAGGGCACTGAGCGACATACTCAACAATGTTCTTCTTCATATCATTCCACCAATACACATCCTTAATGTCATGATACATCTTCGTCGTCCCAGGATGAATGGAGTACCACAAATGATGTGCCTCTGACATAATCCTGTCACGTAGCCCTGCTACATCTGGAACACATAAATGACCCCTGTATCTGAGAACCCCATCTCCCTTGAGTTCCAACAACGACTTCTTCTGCTGCGAAACTCGCTCTCTCAACTCGACCAACTCTGGGTCCTCGTAATGCTCCTCATTTACTTCAACTATGAGAGATGATTTTGCAGTTTTTTGGAGTACAACTCCACCATTGCCATAGTCTACTAACTGAACCCTTAAACAAGCCAATTGATGAATCTCTCTAGTTAATTGTCTTTTTCCGGCCTCTACATGTGCTAAGCTACCCATAGATCGACGACTTAAGGCGTCTGCTACAACATTAGCTTTCCCTGGATGGTAGAGAATGTTAACATCGTAATCTTTCAATAACTCAAGCTATCGCCTATGTCGCAAATTCAACTCTTTTTGCTTGAAGATGTATTGCAGGCTTTTATGATATGTGAATACATCAACATGAACATCATATAAATAATGCCTCCATATCTTAAGTGCATGGACAACCGCAGCTAATTCGAGGTCATGGGTCGGATAATTCTGCTCATGCTTCCTTATCTGCCTTGACGCATACGTAATTACTTTCCCATGTTGTATCAGGACACATCCTAACCCGACACCTGAGGCATCACAATACATGGCATAACTATCTGGACCCTCTGGAAGTGCTAGAACTGGCGCTGAAGTCAACCTGTTTTTAAGCTCCTGAAAACTCCGCTCACAAGCCTCCATCCACTAAAACTTAGTTGCTTTCTACGTCAACTTCGTTAATGGTGCTGAAAGAGAAGAAAAACCCTCTATAAACCTCCGGTAGTATCCTGCTAAGCCTAGAAAGCTACGAATCTCTGTCGGAGTGGTAGGTCTAGGCCAGGATTTCATAGCCTCAATCTTCTGAGGGTCTACTTTTATACCTCCATCGGATAAAATGTGCCCCAAGAATGCTACAGACTTCAACCAGAACTCATATTTAGAAAACTTAGCATATAATTTACTATCACAGAGGGTTTGGAGTACCGCTCGCAGGTGGTACGCATGCTCATCCTCTGAACGTGAATAAACCAAAATATCAGCAATAAAGACTATCATGAACAGATCTAAATATGGCAGGAATAGGATGTTCATCAAGCCCATAAATACGGCAGGTGCATTCGTCAACCCGAAGGACATGACAAGAAACTCGAAGTGGCCATATCGGGTCCTGAAAGCTGTATTGGGAATATCTCTCTCCCGAACTCTAACCTGGTGGTACCCCGACCTCAAATCTATCTTTAAAAAGCATATAGCTCCCTGCAACTGATCAAATAAGTCGTCTATCCTTAGAAGTGGATACTTATTCTTAATAGTTACCTTGTTCAGTTGCCTATAATCGATACACTTCCTCACCAAGCTGTCTTTCTTCCGTACAAATAGTACCGGTGCACCCTAAGGTGAGGTACTGGGTCTGATGAAACCTTTCTCCAGTAAATCTTTTCGTTCCTTCAACTCCTACAATTCAGCAGGTGCCATTCTATATGGAGGGATGGATATTGGTTGAGTTCCCAGAAGCAAATCGATGCCAAAATCAATCTCTCGCTCTGGAGGAATACCTGGAAGTTCATCTGGGAATACATCTGCGTACTCTTTTACTACTAGAATAGACTGAAGTGTAGGTATCTCAGCATCCACATCTCTAACTCTCACAATATGATAATTGCACCCTTTTGTGATCATTTTCCTCGCCTTCAAATAGGAAATAAACCTACATCTGAGTGTCGCTGTATTACCTACCCATTCAAGGACTGGCTTACCCGGAAAATGAAATGTAGCTATCTTTGCTCGACAATTAGCTGAGGCATAGCAAGCTGCCAACCAGTCCATGCCCATGATAGCATCAAAATCCAACATCTCTAGCTCAACTAGGTCGGCTGAGGTCTGACGACCACAAACTGACATGGTACAACCTCGATAAACCCGTCTAGCGATAATCGATTCTCCAACCGGTGTAGATACCGCAAAAGGATCACTTAGTATTTCAGGCACTATAACAAACTTCCCTGCGACAAATGGGATAATACATGATAAAGTAGATCCTGTATCTATCAAGGCATAAGCATTGTTAGAGCAAATGGTCAACATACCTGTCACAACGTCTGGTGAAGACTCCTGGTCCTGTTGACCCGCTAAAGCATAGCTACGATTCTGGTTACCACCTGAACTGGAACTTCTACCTCTGCCTCGACCTCTACCAGCCGAGGACTGAGACTCGTGCCCTGAAGGATGCACAGACATAGATGATCCTGTTGTTGAATTCGCTGGTTGTGCCATACCCCCAGGATCTCTATTTGGGCAATCTCACATCATATGCCCCTGACGTCCACATATATAACAAGCATCGGAACCTGCTCGGCATTGGCCCAAGTGTCCTCTACCACAGATGTCACACCGCGACGGAAATGGCCATGTCTGCCCTGAACCTCGTTGTCGCTGCAAACCCAACGCCCGTAAGCTCTCACCTGGTCCTGATTGAGTATAACGGTTATACCTGCAACTTTATAACTGAGGTGGCAGAGTGGCTGTTCGAAGTACTGGGGCCTATAACAACCCTGAGACTGCTCTTGCGACATGGCAAATCTCATCCTCTTACGCTGTCCTGACTCAGTCCTATATGTACCCTGTTGCCGATGCCTACCCCTTTCTATATTTTGGGCGAACGCCTGAATCCGTGAGATATCCATACTATCCTACAATGCATCGGTGGCACATGCCTTGGTCAACTCTGGGGCCAACCCTGCTATAAACCTATGAATCTTGTCCCGCATAGTAGCAACTATGGATGGTGCATATCTGGCCAATGAGTCAAAACGGAGACTATACTCTTGAACACTAATATTGCCCTGCTTGAGGGCTAGAAACTGATCGACTCAAGCCTGTTGGATCTCCCGCAGTAAGTACTGGTCAATGAAGGCATCCAAACAATTCTCCCAAATAGCTGGAGGTGCATCACGTCCCCTAGACCTCTCCCATCCCTCGTACCAAAGGATGGCTATATCACGGAGTCAAAAAACTACTAGCTCAACTACCTCTTTCTCCGTGGCATGCATAACCCCAAAGATCCTGTGAAGCTGATCTATGAAATCCTGCGGGTCCTCCCTCTAATTTGTCCCCGTGAACTCTAGGGGACTCAAAGCAATAAACTCTCGGACCCTTGAACTCCCAGATCCCTCAGAAGGTCCTGCACTAGAAGATGCCCTAGCCTGTTGTTGGGTAGCTACCAACTGTGCCAACAAATGCACCGCACTCCTTAAGTCCTGATCTGATGGAAGCGGAGGGGGAACTGGATGTGCGGTCTCCCTATAGGTGTCTCCCTGGGCCTCTGATTGGGCCCCATCTACTGGGGGTACCCTGCTAATCCCCTCACCTACTGTTGTTTCTCTCCTCTAGCTAGTCGTAGTCTTTCTAGTTACCGTCATATGTGCATGCAAACACCAACATGTATGTTTAACTCAAATTTTCTATAACTCAGTGCTACAACACGATTTAGATTTGAAAGAAGGGTAACCAACTCCTAGATGCCCTGTAGTTCCCTGCTTATATAATGCGGTGCACCACACATCTATAAACAAGACCCTACTAGACACGGCTTGTAGACTCCCTAGGACAGAACTGCTCTGATACCACTTTTGTCATGCCCCGAGCCTGGGGGGGGGAGACCGGCACCCAGTGCCTCAGCTATCCTTGCGTACCACTTGCGACTAAGAGACTTTGAACATGTAATGTCATACTTTGGCCATGGGCCACATTACAAGATAATGTGCGATGCAAAATATAAAACTGAATAGAGACTAACGCTGACTAAATGTCAACATAAAGCTGGGCCGGCATGACCATCATAATTACTACAACTGACAAGCCAATAAAATATACGTACAGGGCCTACAAGCCCAGCATACTGTACTAACTGATAGGATATGTCTACAAGCCTCTACTGATAGATGTACTGTGATCGGAACAGGGCCCCGACCTACCCATAACCTATCTACATATATACACAAAACTTTTAGACCCGGCAACTCCAAAGGACGGGGAGCTTACCGATAAAGCTGAACTCGGGCAACACCTACTGAGGAGATCTACCCGTCTGTCTATCTGAACCTGCATGCATGAAATGCAGTGTCCCTAAAGAAAAGGACGTCAGTATGAAATAATGTACCGAGTATGCAAGGCAATAATATAACTGAAAGCTGAAACTGAACTGATAATAATAATAGCTGAAAGTAATTGGGAGTCAAAGATAATCTGAAGATATGCTCACCTGCTGATACTGACTCAACTCTCTCAATATAGTATGTAAAATAGCTGTCTGGCCCTATAAGGCTCAGTATATATATACAACTGCTCTACCGTAGTAGGCTCGCTCATAGGCGCTCGGCCATACTAGGCTCTGTATCTCGGCCAATTGGGCTCGCTCATAGGCGCTCAGCCACAGTAGGCTCGGTGTATAACTTACCATCTGATCAGAGGTTGCCCAATAGGGGCCTGCCCATCGATTATAGCTTGATAGTAATGAAAATACTGTAATACTGTATATATAGACTCTCTACTCTCTTGACTGGAAAAAGGAAATACTCAAATGAATATGAAGTCCCGATAAAGATAATATTGTAACTTACAAAACTAGTAAAATATACGTAAATTCCGGGATATGAATTTTTCTTTATGCCTCATTATCAAACTTGTGTAATTACGAGATCATGCCAAAATGAAGAAAGGGCTTAGCCTTAACATACCTGGAGTTGGGAAGTTTAAAGATTCAAAGTTCATTAAGTTTGATTTGAGGCGCGATTCATGGTTTTGATGTTGTTATGCGTGATACGAGGCCTCGAGTAAGTTTGTGTTATGTTATGGGACTTGTTGGCATATTTGGACGGGATCCCGAAGGGCTCGGGTAAGTTTCAAACATGGTTCAGATCATTTTGTTAGATGTTGCATTGCTGAAGGAGTGTTGGGTCTGGTGTTGCACACCTACGGTTGGTTTTGCGCAGGTGCGGTGGTCGCACCTGCGATGAAGGCTGAGTTGGACTACCTCCACAGAAGTGGGATTTTTAGTGCACCTGTGACATCGCAGATGCGGGGAATGTGTCACAGAAGCAAAGTACGGCGCACAAGCGAGAGCCATTGTTGCACTTGCGTGTGCGCAGAAGTAGGGCTTTCTCTGCAGGTGCGATGGGCAAGTTTCAGTGGCTTTCGCAAAAGTGTGTTTTTGGTCACAAAAGTAACGCCGCAGAAGTGGCTAAATGTGTCGCAGATGGGAGGATGCCTGGACAGAAGCTATATATCGAGGGCTTGGCTACTTTATTCACATTTTGAGTTGAGGAGGCAATTTTTGAGGTAATTTTCACCACACGGATTGAGGTAAGTGTTCTATACACGGTTTTGATTATATTTTGATGAATCTATCTTCGTTTTTGGCATTTGATTTATGATTGCAAGAGAGAAATTATGGGTTTTTTGTCTCAAATTTGATTGAGTGAATTTTTGGGTTTTGAACATCGATTCGGAGTCGGATTTGAATGAAACTAGTATGGTTGGACTCATAATTGAATGGGTTTTTAGATTTTTTTAGTTTTGTCGGGTTCTGAGGTGTGAGCCCGGGTTTGAAATTTGGGTTGACTTTGGGCTTTTGATTAAAGATTCAACCTTTATCAGAGGTTGATGCGCGCTGGATGGCATTTTTAAAGTGTTGTTTGGCTTGCTCGGTATTGGATTTGGCTTGTTCGAAATAAGTAACACTTCTAAACTTGGTGCTAAGGGTATGAACCCTTGAATATACGTGTTATGTGTTTTGTGATAAGGTGATGCACATGCTAGGTGACAGACGTGTGGGTGTGTACCATGTGAATTATGACTCAGTTGATTCTGTGGTACTGTGTAGATGCCTAATCTTGTTTCTCTCAATGAAATTCCTACGTGTTAGAGTAATTGAGATGTGATCCATGTTAAAAATCATGTTTAGGCTATATATTGATTCTATTGGGACCCACTGAGGTCATTTCTGCTGTTGAGTTATTTGCCTTAATCGCAATTATGTACTCAGTCATACTCATGCATTTGCATATCATATCACAGTCTCTGTTATCGCTTGCTGTCACATCATGTTATCATTGTTTTGGCCGTTAGCTTGAGATTTGTGAGGCCGAGAGACTGAGATGATGATGACTGAGTGAGGCCGAGGGCCTGATTGCGAGTGATATTTATGGGATCGGGCTGTACGCCGCAGCAGGCTTTATTGATTCATGCCATGATTGGCGTATATTAGCGCTTGGTCAAGATCCGCCCCTCCGGAGTCTGACAAACCAACAGTGAGCACAGGTATCTATTGAGTGCGAGTGCCGAGTGTATGTGCCTAGCGCGAGTGCCCAGTGATTGGGAGGACTGAGTGACTGAGCGTGCTGAGTGAGGTTGACTGCTCCGAGAGCATGAGCACATGAGTTTATCACTGTGATGCACTACACTTGACATGCATATATGGCATGTAGGCATTGATATGCATTTTCTCATGTTGTACGGTATTGTGACATTCATAACTTCACATGCACATTGACATGTATGCATAGAGATATACTTTCCTCATGCCATCTGATAATGAAACATCTTATCTGTTGTTGAAAGTTTTTGGGAAAATTCACAGTTTTATGATATATTCATATTTTGGTGATTTCGGTGAAAGATTCGGGTTTTACCTGAAAAATATGCCTATTTTTCGTAACTATGAACGAGTTGAGCATCATATCTTTGAGAATTACTTGAACTATTTTCATTATATTGATACGAGTTGTTCTTGAGTATTGATGTTGGACTCTGACAAGCTCGTCACTACTTTCAACCTAAGGTTATTTTTGTTACTTATTGAGTACATGGGGTCGGTTGTACTTATACTACACTTCTGCACCTTGCGTGCATATTTTGGATGCTGATGTTACTATGTATGGCGGGAGCTGGCATTGAAGATATACATGCGTTCCGGTCATAGCTGCCTCTTGTTCTTGGTAGCTTTATAATTATTAATTTGTTCATGTGTATTTCAAACAGATGATGTATTTATTTCATACCAGCTTTGTAAACTCTAAATCTTAGAAGCTCATAATTTGTACTACTAGCCCTTGGGAAGTGGTGTAAAAGTTCAGTCATTTCATAATTGATTTTTTCAGTAAATCTCATTTGAATTGGATTTTTATTAATTGGCTTACCTAGCGGGTTGGGTTAGGTGCCATCATGACTAGTTGGATTTTGGTTCATGATAATTCGGTATCAGAGCTCTAGGTTCATATGTTCTACGAGTCATGAGCAAGTGTCTAGTAGAGTCTTGTGGATCAGTATGATGACGTCCATAGCTATCTTCGAGAGGCTACATGGCATTTAGGATAAACTTCACATCTTTCTTTCCTTATCATGCGATATTGATTCCGCCTGAAGTGTATCTCTTTGAATTCATTCCACTCACTCGTATACGCATGTGAGCTCTCGGTATCAGCTATACATCCACGACTTATGGATTCCATGGATGAGGTGCGAGATGTGTATTCTGTGTTTTCGTGATGGGCAAGTTTGGAGGACTTGAGGCCCGGTTTCGACCGCAGCTTAGGCTCGATAGTTTCAGTTGTGTGAGCATGTACATTTGGACTTCTATGTCCAGTAGTGTCCATATGAGTGGGACTGGTGGCTCGGTGAGTGGTTTGATGGCTATATGATGAGTAGGATGTGACCGCGGGATGTGTTCAGATAGTTTGAATGTGACGAGAAGAGTTTACTTAAGATGTGAAAAGGACTATTGGGTGCTCAATTTCTATGGTTGTGTTATACGGTCTTGAGTTATGATGGTTTTTGAGAGATTCTTTTGTGTTATTTCATTTGTGGAATGAAGTAGATTTTCATGTCTTGTTGATGAGTTCAAACTCTGGAAGAATAAGTGATTGCGTAGTAATTGTGGCTGCGAAAGGGTATAGAAAGATGCCAATTCTTGCTAAGCAAGTGGGGTTATCTCCTGCGGGGTGATCTGCGGAGGTGTGATCCTTATGATGTTGTCTGGAGGCTTTCCTTTCTACCAGTGTGTTATATGTGTTGCGATTTGAGTTTGTATTAGTTGAGAAAGTTGACCCGACCGTCACGAGGATGAATGCGAGCTTAGTAGATGATTTAAGGTATTATATAGTTTGTGTTACATGAGCTTATGAATGATTTAGTTGAATCTCACTGCAGTATTATAGCAGTAATAGAGTATGGGCATTGTGAGTTATCGCGTGTTTTGATCTATGGCTTTGAGCCAAGTGGGAGAGTCTGCTATCGATGATTTCATGTGTTGGTTTCGGTTTGAGGAATACTTGTGGATGGGTTATGACTTGTAGAGGCTGTTTTTAAGGATAACTTAAGCAAGGAAAATTTTGAATGCTTGGTGTATTACACTTTATGGATATATGGGAATCATGGAATGATTGAGTTGTTATTTGTGAAGGATGCAATGCGCATGGAATGGGAATTTGCTCGGTTGTATTAAGGCGGGGTTACTTCATTGGGTGTTGTCGTGTTAATGGGGCACAGGTCATTCGGGCTGTTTGGGCGGTGCAATTGAGATTTGAGCAGAGTGGATGATTCTCGAGAAGGTTCTCGTGGATTCAAGATTTATATGTAGAAATTGAGAATTTTTCAGATTTATATATGGCTAGAATCTGAGATTTACATTGGATGGTGCCGAGACTCACGGTATTTCTATATCATTATAGATTCTACATTAAACCATTCGTCGATATGATGTCGGAGTAGAAATATTCGCATTTTTGCGAGATTGCGCAAGCAGCTCCCTTTGGGACCCATAAGATCGGTCGAGGATTATCTTGATAAATAAAGTTGTGGCCTTCGTCTCCAAGCCTCATATTCGACCCAAATCAGACCTAAAATTTTCTAAAGACTTTCTAAACATATCCTTAGGGTTTGGAAGCCAAATCAAAGGTGGAGAAGGTGAAACTAGTGGATTCAAACCTTAGGAACCCGAACTAGTCGATAGTTTGCCATTTTCTCCCTTAGTGGCTGATTGAGGAAGACATAACAATGAATTAAACACTGAAAATTAGGAATTTGTGTGAAATAAGGTATGTTCTTCACCCCTTTCCTTGGGTTGAGTCGATTTTAAGCCATAGCAAGTTTAGATGTTGAAGGAAAACAAGTTAAACTTGAAGTTGGAAGTATGTTTGAGGTATTGTGCATATGGGACTGTTTTAGAAGGTTTTTGAGCTATGTTTCGGCTGGTTCTTTGTCGTAGCTTGGATGTGTTGTTTTGATGTTTTTCTTGTCATTTTTGGTGTTGGTTTTAATGGGAAGGAATTGATATAGGTGCTGCCCAAATTTCTGAAAATCGTCGGTGTATTGTTGTTGAATGTTGGACTATTTGGGAAGCTTAATATGAGGCTTCTCCAGATGTTGTTACAGGTATATTGACTGTCCAATCTCATGATGTGTATGCTCTTATTGGTACCGTTTCCACTTTGTCCTATGTCACTCCCTATGTTGCTATAGAATTTGGGATAGAACCAGAACAACTCCATGAGTCGTTCTCTGTATCTACTCCGGTTGGTGAGTCTATTGTGGCCGCGGGGGTTTATAGGGATTGTGTTGTCACACTGTGTGGTCGGGACACCATGGACGATCTCTTTGAATTAGGGATGGTTGATTTTGATGTAATAATGGGAATGAATTGGCTTTAATCATGTTTTTCCAAACTTGGCTATCAAACCAGAACCGTTAGGTTTGAATTTCCAAATGAGTCAGTGATTGAATGGAAGGGGGATGATGTGGTGCTGAAGGGTAGGTTCATTTCTTACCTTAAGGCCATGAAGATGATTAACAAAGGATGTATCTACCATTTGGTCCGGGTTACGGACATCGATGCTGAGGTACCTACATTTGAGTCTGTGCCGGTTGTGAATGAATTTCTGGAGGTCTTTCTGGATGAGCTCCTTGGCATCCTACCAGACAGGGAGATTGATTTTGGGATTGATGTGATATTAGCCAAGCACACAGCCTATATCTATTCCACCTTACAGAATGGCACTGGCAGAATTGAAGGAGCTAAAGGAACAATTGAAGTATTTATTAGAGAAGGGTTTCATCCGGCCTTGTGTGTCACCTTGGGGCGCACCGTTTCTATTTGTAAGAAAGAAGGATGAGTTTCTAAGAATGTGTATTGACTATCGGCAGCTCAACAAGGTTACAATAAAAATTAAGTACCCACTGCCAAGGATAGATGACTTGTTTGATTTGTTTCAGGGTGCTAAGTACTTCTCCAAGATCGATTTAGGATCCGGTTATCACCAGTTGAAGATCAGGGAGCAGGATATTCTGAATACAGCTTTCAGGACCCGGTATGGGCACTTTGAGTTCCTGGTAATGTCTTTTGGGCTAACAAATGCCCCCACAGCTTTCATGGATCTTATGAACCAGGTTTTCAAGCCTTTTCTTGACTCATTCGTGATAGTGTTTATTGACGATATCCTTGTATATTTGCGAAGTCGAGAGGACCATGCCGGTCATCTTAGGGTAGTTCTACAGACCCTATATCAGCACAAGTTGTATGCGAAGTTTTCGAAATATGAATTTTTGCTTAAATCGATCACGTTCTTGGGTCATGTCGTCTCCAGAGAAGGAATAGAGGTGGATCCTCAGAAGATTGCAGTTATGAAGAATTGGCCTAGGACTACTACCCCAACAGAGATACACAGTTTTTTAGGCCTAGCGCGGTATTACAGGAAGTTTGTGGAGGGGTTCTCTACTCTTGCCTCTCCGTTGAATAAATTGACGCAGAAGGCGGTTAAGTTCCAATGGTCAGATGCTTGTGAAAGAAGCTTCCAGGAGTTGAAATCAAGATTGACTATGGCACCGGTGTTGACCTTACCAAAGGGTATGGATGGGTTTGTGGTATATTGTGATGCTTCAAGAATCGGACTTGGGTGTGTATTAATGCAATATGGCAAGGTGATAGCTTATGCTTCTAGGCAACTCAAGAATCATGAAAAGAACTATCCAACACATGACATAGAGCTTGCAGCGGTGGTCTTTGCGTTGAAGATTTGGCGTCATTATTTGTATGAAGTCCATGTGGATATATTCACGGACCATAAAATCCTTCAATATATTTTCAAACAGAAGGAATTGAATCTGAGGCAGAGAAGATGTCTTGAGTTACTGAAGGATTATGACATCGATATCCTATATCATCCGGGGAAGGCTAATGTTGTGGCGGATGCCTTTAGCTGGAAATATATGGGTAGTTTGGCTCATATGGAGGCATATTAAAGGTCGTTGGCCAACGAGATTCATCGGGTGGCTAGTTTGGGAGTTCGTCTTGCGGACTCTAGTGAAGGAGGGGGGATTGTGCAAAATAGGGCTAAATCGTCGCTTGTGATGAAAGTCAAAGAGATACAATACAACAATCCATTGTTGGTACAATTGAAGGAGGGGATTCATAAACATAAGACCATGGCCTTTACTCTTGGCATGAATGATGGCACACTAAGGTACCAAGGGTGATTATGTGTTCCAAATATGGATGGCCTCCGGGAAAGAATCATGACCGAGGCTCACACTTCTTGGTATTCCGTGCACCCGGGCTCTACAAAGATGTACCATGATCTTAAGGAAGTCTAATATTGGAATGATATGAAGAGGAATGTAGAGAACTTTGTGGCAAGATGTCCAAATTGTCAGCAAGTGAAGGCAGAACACCAAAGGCCCGGTGGGATGGCACAGAACATAGAACTTCCGATGTAAAAATGGGAGATGTTCAATATGGACTTTGTGGTAGGACTACCTCGCACTCCTCGCAAGTTCGACTCGATCTGGGTGATTGTGGACCTACTCACGAAATTAGCTCACTTCTTACCTGTTAAGGCTACCAACACAGCGGAACAGTATGCTCAGTTGTATATCAAGGAAATCGTCAAGCTGCATGGCACTCCAGTTTCCATCATTTCTGATTGGGGGGTACAGTTCACAACTAACATTTGGAAGAAATTTCAGCAAGGATTAGGTACTCAAGTAAATCTTAGTACAACTTTCCATCCACAGACCGACGGGCAAGTGGAGCGGATTATTCAGATGCTTGAGGGTATGTTGCGTGCTTACGTTCTCGACTTCAATGGTAGCTGGGATGATCATTTGCCACTCATAGAGTTTTCCTACAACAACAGTTATCGTGCTAGCATTCAGATGACACCGTTCGAGGCTTTATATGGTAGGAGATATAGATCTCCCATTGGGTGGTTCGAAATTGGGGAAGCGGAGTTGATAGGGCTAGACCTCGTGCATTAGGCCTTAGAGAAGGTTAAGATTATTACAGAACGATTGACAACTTCCCAGAGTCGTCATAAGTCCTATTCGGATATGCATCATAGGGATTTGGAGTTCCAAGAGGATGATTGGGTGTTCTTGAAGGTTTCCCCCATGAAGGGAGTAATGCGGTTTGGTAAGGAGGGGAAATTAAGTCTAAGGTATGTCGAGCCATATAGAATTATTCAGAGGATCAGTCAGGTGGCTTACAGGCTAGAACTACCTCCAGAGATGTCTTTAGTGCACCTGGTGTTCCACGTATCCATGTTGAAGAAGGTGGTTGGAGATCCGTCATTTTTTTCTAATTGAGACTATTGAGGTTCATGAAGAATTGTCTTATGAAGAAATTCCAGTTGCCATTATTGATATGCAAGTTCAAAAGTTGAGGAATAAAGAGGTTGCCTCCGTGAAAGTGTTATGGCGAAACCAACAAGTCGAAGAGGCCACCTGGGAGGCCGAGGAAGAAATGAAGAAGAAATACCCTCATTTGTTTGAATAGTTATGTGTTTATAAAGTTGTGTTCTATGAAAATGCTAAGAGTCTACCTTCTATAAATTATGTATCATTTGTACAGTTGATGTTAAGGGTGTTCCCTTTTAGTGATATACTACTCTTAAGGCCACGATTGCCGTTGTTTTTATGTTATGTTACATCATTGGTTCATGTATATGTTGTTAGGGTTAGTTTCTGGGATTCTATAGCAGGTGGATAGGCCCAGTTACAGGGAAAACTCTGGCGAAATATTTTGAAATTTGGGGAGTTAGTCAAAAGTTGGAACTACTGGTGTGTTATAGCAGCTGAGTTACATTGGTTTCTAATGCCGGATTTTGGCCCTCATTCGAGGATGAATGATCTTAAGCGGGGAAGGATGTAAGGCCCCGTAAAATTATACCTAAAACCCAGGGTTTCGTGGTGCCGAAGTAGGCTTATGTGTTGACGATTGGGGAATTGAAGAAATTTTATTTTTGGAAATGCATGGCGTTTTTACGGTCCATTCTACGGTCGCAGAACTAATCTGCATAGCGCAGATCTATTGCGGACTGAGGCAAAAATCTGGCCAAAGTTTTGGACCATTATGCGGCTGCATAATCATTTTGTGGGCCGCATAACCGCTCGCAGATCCGGCACAAAATAAATCCCGGGAGCAAAAGAGTGGGATGGCCCTGATGACCCTCCCCTGAATGTTGACATACCACCATCACCACCACCAGAAGAACCACCAAAGTTGCCCGCAGGCCGGGCCTTGCTGCTGCTCTCGCACTCCATTCTATTCTTCAATTTGCGGGTCTCTGTGGCTTGAGAAAATGCCACCATCTTACCAGTTCATATCAGAATTCAAGGCGGCTATAGCGGCCTCATTAATAACCAAGGGGATAAGGCCCTGCACAAACCGGTGCACTCTAGCCTCCATAGTGGGCAACATGTAGATGGCTTATTTGGACAAGTGCGCGAATCTCATATGATACTCCCACACACTCATGCTACCTTGTTTCAGACTATCAAACTCGGCGGCACGAGTTGCCTTAGTCTCGGCAGGCAAGACATGATCAATGAAAGCATCGCCAAACTCACTCCACCTCACCGGAGGGCTCCTCTCCTCACGGGAGTCCTCCCACATCTCAAAAAAAAAAAGGCCACCCCTTTCAGGCGGTAGGAGGACAACTCTGCTCCCTCTGTTTCAGTAGCACACATAAATCGGAGGGTCTTGTACATCTCGTCAATAAAATCCTCGGGGTCCTCCTCAGGATCAGTACCTGTGAACACTGAAGTGTCCAATTGGAGAAATCTGTTCACCCTGGAACTAGTGGAATCCCCTGGCTGACTAGAAGAAGTGGGTGCAACATTTGATCTCTGGGCCTGGGAAGCCGCTATCTGAGCCAACATCTATATGGCTCCCCTAAGATCCCCATCAGATACACCGGAACCTGAAGCTGGGGCTGGAGATGGAACTGGAATATCAGTTGGAGGGATCGTTGCACCTTTAGTAGGTGAAAGAACTGGTGCGGTCTGATCAGGTGTAGTGGAATCAGGCAGTGTAGTAGTCGGGGGAATATTCTCACCCCACGGGTGTTCACCCTCATCATCAAGTAAAGGATCAACTGCCACTCCTGGGGTGGCATTGGCTCCTTGGACAGTTCTTCCTTTCTTCCTAGGTGCCATATACTGAAAATAAGAGCAATGCACGAGTTAAAGGAGGAACAAACTTACAATCAGCTTTATCGTACGATCTGGAGTACCAAAGAAGGGTGACATTCCTAAATGCCTATGTAGCCTCCTAATTATAGATGTGGTAGACAACACACCGATAAGAATGACTCTACTAGACACGGCTCCGAGACATCTTAGGACACTTTAAAACCTTAGGCTCTGATTGCAAGTTTGTCATGCCCCGAATTCGGGGAGCGCGACCGGCGCTCAACCGAGTGAACCCGGCCGAGCAAGCCTGTTAGATTTCCTTCTACCCAAACTCATCCATGAATAAAGAGGAGATGCACTCAATAATTCAAACACTAAAAAGATTTCATTAATAACTCCCATTTCATTTCCATTAGCAGCTTCATTCGTAATTTCAAAAATATTAAAAGTTTATAGATATAATGAAAAACATGTTTGCCAAATACCAACATTTCTAGTTCAATTCCCCACATCAAACACTGCCCACAACCTATCTACGGAGCCTCTAAGTACAACAGAAGAGTAATATGGAAATGCCGGCAACAAGGTCCCGACTATACCTAAAAATACAAAGTACAACATCAAATGACATTAGGCCCAGAATATATTAGGGCTCACCAAAACCTACTGAATAGCGAGTAACTGCTAACGAGGACCAAAGTTGCCCGCTGATGAACCACCTGCATCCATTGAAGATGCAGCGCCCCCCGGCAAAAGAGATGTTAGTACATATGGAATAGTACTAGTATGTAAAGCTAAATGTCCTCTTTCAAAATAGAATGACCGTATAAGAAAGGGAAAAAATCATAGAAACAACAAGTCACAATCAACCATATCCAAATGTCCAGTTAAAACATAACAATTTTCAAAATACAAAATTAATATATATTTTTGGTTGGGAGATTATTAGCACCGATGTACAACCGTGTTTTTTGCACGGAGTCCAATCATGCCTAATCGGCTAGGCCATCTCCCCACGAAAAATGTGATTTGACATGTGATGCGATAAAAGAGTATTACCAAGAGTAGTACCACCTTGTGCGCAACATGGCGTCCGATCCCCACTCGATCGGCTAGGCCGCCTTCCCACATATACCGTGTGGGTTGACTTTTCCAATTCACAACTATTATCAGTTTCATCCCAATTAAGGGGAATAATATCAACCCATCAATCACATCCCAAATAAGGGGAATAATCACAATCCACTCCTACACCGGCACGTGTAGTTTTAGGCGTGGGTTGTTACAACTGTAAGGCCCCATAAAATTTTGCAAAAAAAAATAATGTTTCGTGGTGCCAAATTAGTTTTACATGTTGAGGATTATAGAAAAATGGCAGAAAAATGTATTTTTGCGGTCCATTATGCGACCGCAGAATCACTTTGCGGACCGCATAATGGCCGCAGAGTGAGGCAGGAGAGGGGCAATTTTGGATGGTTAGGGTTAGGGTGTAGAATCTTACCTCTAGGATGAAGACCTACTGAGTTTCCGTCGTAATCTTCCAAAATTTGAGCAAGAATTGAAGAACAATTATTGAGGAACACCTTCTCACTCCAGCGCACTATCTCTCAGTCTAAAATGTCAGATTTTAGCTCAAAAATGGCCCAAAGCATGTGTTTAACGAAGTAGGGTCGAGTTTTAAAAACCCAAAAATGAAGCTCCGGAATAAGGTCTGCGATCGCATAATTGATATGCGGTCCGCATGTAGGCTGCATAATTTGGCCTCCAAAACTGGGCGTGACTGACCTGGTCTGCGGTCACTATGCGGCTCGCAGTCCTGTTATGTGATCGCATACTGCACCGCAGAACCTCCCTCCAAAAAATCATAAAGCGGGATATGCGACAAGAGTGCAGCCTGCGAAGTGGTTATGCGATAGCATAATGGCCATGAAATTTGACATCAAAATGACCCAGAAAACTGACCCACTTTGCGACCATTCTGCGGTCCGCAAAGTGGTTCTGCGGTCGCAGAATAGGCCACAAAAATTCATACCTCTGCCCAACATTTTCTTCAACTCCCCAGCGCACTGTTCAATCCAAAAAGTCCAAACTGCGGCGACCTTGCGAGGGTCATTTGTGCTTAGGATCATTCTCCGGGGTGTTACATTCTTCCCCGCTTAGGATCATTCGTCCTCGAATGAGGGTCAAAATCCTTCATTAGCTTCAAATGTGGCCCAACTGTTAATTCACACTCACAAGTAGTTTCAAAATTTGGCAAACTCACTAAATTTCCAAAGATTTCACCAGAGTCTCCCCTGTAACTGGGATTATACACCTGTCAGAATAACACCAAAATAAATCCTAACAATACATCCACAACTCAACAAAACATCTCTATGTCAACATCACTAATCTCAACATTACATGCATTACATTATCTCAAGTAGCATTTGGACAAGAACAGCACATACATAAATCATAACATAAAGAAAGTACCTTTCGATCCACAATATTTCAACTATGCACTCAAGTGAGAACATTTTATTTCCTTAACACTTTTGGCTATCACGGTGGCCTCCTCGACTTACAGACTTCAACCTAACACTGTAACGGAGGTAATCCCAACTCCAAGACTTATGTAACAAGGATAACAAATAGTTGCTCATCATAATCCAATTATCCATTAACTTCACCTTCTTAGACATAGACACGTGAAACACCGGGTACATGGAGAACAATAATAGGGAAACATCATACTCATAGTATGGCCTATCTCCTTCAAGATTTCATAAGGCCTAATATGACTACACATACTTTACCTTCCTTAACCATTCACCCAATATATTCATAGAGAAAATCTTGAGAATAACCCGTTCACTTTTTTCAACTCTAAATCGCTACGCCGAACACCCAAACTAAACCTTTGGCGATCTTCTTCAATTATTCTAAGATGCGCTAAAATCAATATGACCATAAAATTTCCTATCCAATATATTTGATCACGGGATGATGCTTCTTCTTTGACATGTTTGAACCTTCAACCCCCATAGGTTATTATAAATAGGGACAACGCGGTCCGAGATTTGGCTGAAATTATTCAAGAATCCATCAACGGGCAGAGCAGAGTATTTCATGAGGTTATATATCCTAAAAGACATGAAGCTTACTACTAATAATGCGGACAAGATTAATCATAGTGATGACATCATTGATTCGACAAATTAGGCATAGAGTTAACTAGTATATCGGCAATAGAAATCCTTAAGGAGGAAGAGTCAAGTACGTGACACCAGTTACCTACTTGAGTGTAGGAAGAAGAAAAATACATGGTGATATGGGTTTAATTCGAAATGAGAATATTCTGGCACCCTGAATGTGATATGGTTTTCAAAATACATGAAGTTGCATTATGCTCTTAACAGTAACTAGCACAATGAATCTATGCCACAAGCCTACGAGGATGAAAAAGAAGTTGAACACTTGTGATATTATTATCATTGTGACAGCTTAACCCCTTTCCGATAGTTGATCCTATATGAGAGAACTAGAGATGCGACAAACTTGTTTTTCAAATCAATATACCCCCGATATGTGCCAGAATCTGGAAGCATCTAATTTCAACCTTTCAAGAGTGAAACCACATAGCTAGGACATTTAAATATTTGGGATGAAATCGTGTATTGGTTAGAGAAAATGAACATTTTTCTATGAGATAGACATGTTTCTGCCATAATAACTCTTAGGATACAATACCATGCCACTTCATGGAAGACTACAATACTAGGTACAAAGTGAACTACTTACTGTGAGACGATTTAGGTGAATATGAAAGTCATACTGAGATCGGTAAACAACATGATCTTCCTGTGATAAATTTGTGATAAATCTCAAATTTCTCAGAAACTTTATGCGGACAAGTGGCCCCTTTCAATTGACATGTACGCACATGATAGGTGCTCTGATATGCTCCCATGTTACTAGACAGTGGAAAGGTTCCATGACAATACGCACAAAGGAGTAGAGTGACAGTTCAAGCCATATGAGTCACATACACCAGAATTTGAGATTTTCTCACACAATTTGGCATACTTGCTTTCATTTGAAATACGATTCAAAGGCATAACATTTTAATACGTAACCCCTGCTTTGAAACTCACGGGGACATTATGGGATTCGATTCTAAGAGAGAAAGTTTATCCAACATACCTCAATTGAGCTTCCTTACACTCTAAAATATTCCGAAAATCTTAGCAACTTCAATCTATTTTGAAAATGTAACAAATTGAATCAAAATTAGGAGGATGATCATGGTTGTAGCCCATTTGAGCATTTTATCAAACACTAGGTGTGCATTATAGTTCTTAAGGCCTTTTTTGTGGAAGATTCGACCATTTCCCAATCCATTCTCTACCATTTTTTGCTCACAACATTCCCACATTCTTTGAAAACACATGAATGCAAGATAACAACTTTCATACCCAAGAATTATCTCTCTAACTATCCCTTTATTTTGTAAATTTTCGAAATTAAGAGTTACGGCATAGATTCTTACCTTTGGGATGAAGACTTCCTTTGTTAATCCTCAATGATTGGGCAAGAATTGATGGATAATAGGTTGAAGGTTGCTCCCCTACTCTAAGAACTCTCTCTCACTCTAAAGTATCAGGTTTTGCTAAAAAATGGCCACTTACATATATTTTAACGAAGTAGGGTCGGGTTTTAAAAACCCAAAAATGAAGCTCCGGAACAAGGTCTGCGATCGGATATGCGACCGCATAATTGGTATGCAGTCCGCATGTCGGCCACATAATTTGGTCTCCAAAACTGGGCATGACTGACCCGGTCTGCGGTCACTATACGGCCCGCAGACCTGTTTCTGCGGTCGCCTAATGTACCGCAGAACGGTTCTGCGGTCGCATAGTGCACCGCAGAACCTCTCTCTGAAAAATCCCAAAGTGGGATATGCGACAAGAGTTCAGCCCGCTAAGTGGTTATGCGGTAGCATAATGGCCGTAAAATTTGACATCAAAATGACCCAGAAAACTGACCCACTTTACGACCATTCTGCGGTCCGCAGATTGGTTCTGCGGTCGCAGAATAGGCCGTAGAAATGCCTACCTGTACCCAACATTTACTTCAACTCCCTAGCGCACTGTGCAATCCAAAAAGTCTGAACCGCGGCGAGCTTGCGGGGTCATTCGTGCTTAGGATCATTCTCCGAGGTGTTACATTCTCCCCCGCATAGGATCATTCGTCCTCGAATGAGGGTCAAAATCCGTCATTAGCTTCAAATGTGACCCAACTATTAATTCACACTCACCAGTAGTTTCAAAATTTGGCAAACTCCCTAAATTTCCAAATATTTCGCCAGAGTCTCCCCTGTAACTGGGATTATACACCTGTCAGAGTAACACCAAAATAACTCCTAACAATACATCCACAACTCAACAAAGCATCTCTATGTATATCAACATCACTAATCTCAACATTACATGCATTACATTATCTCAAGTAGCATCTGGACAAGAACCGCACATATATAAATCATAACATAAAGAAAATACCTTTCAATCCACAATTATTTAACTATACACTCAAGTGAGAACATTTTATTTCCTTAACACTTTTGGCTCTCACGGTAGCCTCCTCGACTTACAGACTTCGCCCTAACACAGTAACAGAGTTAATCCCAGCTCCCAGACTTATCTAACAAGGATAGCAAATAGGTTCTCCTCATAATCCAATTATCCATTAACTTCATCTTCTTAGACATAGACACGTGAAACATTGAGTACACGGATAACAATAATAGGGAAACATCATACTCATAATTTGGCATATTTCCTTCAATATTTCATAAGGCCTAATGTGACTACACATACTTTACCTTCCGTAACCATTCACCCAATATGTTCATAGAGAAAATCTTTAGAATAACCCATTCACTTTCTTCAATTCTAAATCCTTACGCCGAACACCCAATCTAAACCTTTGGCGATCCTCATCAATTATTCTAAGATGCGCTAACATGAATATAACCATAAAATTTCATATCCAATATATTTTATCATGGGATGATGCTTCTTCTTTGATATGTTTGAACCTTCAACCCCCATAGGTTATTATAAATAGGAACAACGTGTTCCGAGATTTGGCTGGAATTATTCAAGAATCCATCAACGGGCTAAGCAGAGTATTTCATGAGGTTATATATCCTAAAAGACATGAAGCTTACTGCTAGTAATGCGGACAAGATTAATCAAAGTGATGACATCATTGATTCAACAAATGAGGCATAGAGTTAAGTAGTATATCAGCAATAGAAATCCTTAAGGATGAATAGTCAAGTACGTGACACCAGTTACCTACTTGAGTGTAGGAAGAAGAAAAATACATGGTGATATGGGTTTAATTCGAAATGAGAATATTCTGGCCCCCTGAATGTGATATGGGTTTCAAAATACATGAAGTTGCATTATGCTCTTAACAGTAACTAGCACAAGGAATCTATGCCACAAGCCTACGAGGGTGAAAAAGAAGTTGAACGCTTGTGATATTATTATCATTGTGACAACTTAACCCCTTTCCGATAGTTGATCCTGTATAAGAGAACTAGAGATGCGACAAACTTGTCTTTCAAATCAATATACCCCTGATATGTGCCAAAATCTAGAAGCATCTAATTTCAACCTTTCATGAGTGAAACCATATAGCTGGGACATTTAAATATTTGGGATGAAATTGTGTATTGGTTAGAGAAAATGAATATTTTTCTATGAGATAGACATGTTTCTGCCATAATAACTCTCAGGATGCAATACTAGGCCACTTCATTGAAGACTACAATACTAGGTACAAAGTGAGCTACTTACTATGAGACGATTTAGGTGAATACGAAAGTCATACTGAGATGGGTAAACAACAAGATCTTATTGTGACGAATTTGTGATAAATCTCAAATTTCTCATAAACTTTATTCGGACAAGTGGCCCCTTTCAATTGACGTGTACGCACATGATAGGTGCTCTGATATGCTCTCATGTTACTACACAGTGGAAAGGTTCCATGACAATACTAATAAAGGAGTGGGGTGACAGTTCAAGCCATATGAGCCACACACACCGGAATATTGAGATTTTCTCACACAATTTGGCATACTAGCTTTCATTTGAAATACGATTCAAAGCCATAACATTTTAATATGCAACCCATATTTTGAAACTCACGGGGACATTATGGGATTCGATTATAAGAGAGAATGTTTAGCCAACATAGCTCAATTTAGCTTCCTTACACTCTAAAATATTTCGAAAATCTTAACAACTTCAATCTGTTTTGAAAATGTTACAAATTGAATCAAAATTAGGAGGATGATCATGGTTCTAGGCCATTTGAGTATTTTATTAAATACTAGGTGTGCATTAAAGTTCTTAAAAACTTTTTTGTGGAAAATTCCACCATTTCCCAACTCATTCTCTACCATTTTTAGCTCACAAACTTCCCACATTCTTTGATAACACATTCATGCAAGATAACAACTCTCATACCCAAGAATTGTCTCTCTAACTATCCCATTTTTCTAAATTTTTGAAATTAAGAGCTAGGGCATAGATTCTTACCTTTGGGATGAAGACATCCTTTGTTAATCCTCAATGATTGGGCAAGAATTGATGGATAATGGGTTGAAGGTTACTCCCCCACTCTAAGAACTCTCACTCTAAAGTATCAGGTTTTGCTAAAAAATAGCCCCTTAAATCTATTTTAACGAAGCACGGTCGGGTTTTAAAAACCCAAAAATGAAGCTCCGAAACAAGGTCTGCAATCGCATATGCGATCACATAATTTATATGCGGTCCGCATGTCGGCCGCATAATTTGGTCTCTAAAATTGGGCGTGATTGACCCGGTCTGCAGTCACTATGTGGCCCGCAGACCTGTTCTGCGATCGCTTAATGCACCGCATAACGATTCTGCGGTCGCATAGTGCACCGCAGAACCTCCCTCCGATAAATCCCAAAGCAAGATATGCGACAAGAGTGCGGCCCGCGAAGTGGTTATGCCGTCGTATAATGCCCGCCAAATTTGACAACAAAATGACCCAGAAAACCAACCCACTTTGCGACCATTCTGTGGTCCGCAGAAATACCTACCTCTACCCAATATTTTCTTCAACTCCCCAGTGCACTGTTAAATCCTCAAACACGTAAGTCTACTCTAGCACTACGAAACCTTGAATTCATTTGCGAAATTTTACGGGGCTTTACACTGAAATACTTCGAAATTTTTCGGGATGTTACAGTCTAGTACAGAGCCAGAAGAGGATCCAGATGAGGGGTCAGAGTTCAACAATGACGAGGAGGAGTTTGAAGAAAACCCGAAGGAGGATCCGGAAGAAGAGCCAGAAGAAGAAGAGGCTATGGGAAACAACTCCGGAGATGGTCCAAGCCCATGTAGTTCTTTCCAACTCTGTACCATTTATCATCGGTTTTCTTTTACTTTCCAAAAGGGCAAGTTGTCCAAGCCCATGCAGTTCTATGAAACAGTGATGTAATCTTTGTTCCCACTTATCTCAGTTCAAATTATCAATGAAAACAAACTTGCTTCAAATCTAAATTTGTCAAGTCTTAATGTTTGTCAAACATCTGCGATTTATGCCTACCTACGGCAATGAGAGGTCCCCACGAATTCAAGTAAAACAAGCAAGCCTTAATGGGTGAATTATTTTCCTTCTTTGGATTCAATTCCTGACCAATTTTCTTCCACATCACACCAAAACAACAACACCCCAACTTCAGTACCTACCACTCAAGTCATACCTCCAGTGACCCCCATGAATACACCAAATCTCCTTATCCACACTCCCTATGTACCACAGTACGTTCAAACAACACATAACTCGCCTATCACTACCAATCCAACTCACACCCCCTCCTCGTGATGGAGTAACTTTCACCACTCACCACAACCAGCACATACCTGTGGCACATACCGCCGCCCATGAGCGATATGTTCCCCCTGTATATCCATTTCTGAACCTACCTTTACAATGCCTATCACAGTCAGGGTGCCTTATGAGATTGGCCAATATGCTGAGATAGAAAGGGAAGGTAGGCGTAAGGAAGAGGAGTCAGTATTTGAGCAGCTGCAAATCTTGAGAAAGCAAATGAAGAACCTCCAAGTTGTCCGAGGAAGTGAAAGTTTGGACTACGAGGATCTGTGTATTCATCCGGATGTGGATACGCCAGCAGGGTATAAGCCTCCAAAGTTGAATATCTTCGATGGGACCAGTGATCCCCACGCGCATTTAAGGGCATATTGTGACAAGTTACTCGGAGTCGGGAGGAATGAGAAGCTAAGAATGAAGTTATTTATAAGGAGCCTAACGGGAGAAGCCCTCACCTGGTATACTCGACATGATCCACAAAATTGGAGAACTTGGCAAGATATGGCAAATGACTTCATGAATCGTCTTCTATTAAATAGAGAGATCACTCCCGATAGGTTCGCACTGGTGAACTTGCAGAAAAAACCATCCGAGTCATTCCAAGAATACGCACGTCAGTGGAGGTCAGAGGCCGCCAGGGCGCAACCTCCGCTGGACGACAGTGAATTAACCAAGTATTTTATCAGAGCCCAGGAAGGGATATACTTTGAAAAGATGATGGGATAGAAATTCCCCGAGATGGTCAAGATGGGAGTTTTCTTAGAAGAGGGCATAAAATCCGGTAAAGTACAATCCATGGAAGCACTGCAAGCAGTCAGCAAGGCCATTCAATAAGGGACAATCGGTAGCGGAAAGAAGAAGAAAGAGGAAATCTCAACAGTCAACCCCTACTTTTAACCCAACCCACATCATAGAAACATTTCCTATTTCCCAAACAATCATTCACCACCACCCACTTATGCTCCAGTCTATAATACCCAACAATATTATCATTCTCAACCACAATACAACCTTTCTCAAGTTAACAACAACCCGAACCCATAACGAACATATGCTCATGTCCAAACCACTACTCACCAAAACCGACCCGCTTATGCACCATGCCCTCGTCCCAATTTTGAATAAAGGAGTCCTAGAAATTATACCCCGATTAATGACCCTCTGGACCAATTGTTTGATATATTGAGAAGTGTATGATTGATACATCCATTTGAAGGAAGGGTTCCAGAATGTCCCTCCAAGTATTTTGATGCATTTAAAAGGTGTGTACCATTCCAATGTACCTGGGCACGATACTGAAGATTGTTTTAAGCTGAAAATGAGATTGAAACACTATTCAAGAGCGGAGCCATTCGGTGCACTCCGACGCCGCCCAATATGAATCGCAATCCACTGCCAAATCTCCGAAACCAGAGAGTTAATATGATCATATTGGAAAAAGAATATGACCTAAAGGGAACGATTGTCACTATAGGAAATGTAGAAGCCGCCAGGATCCCACCTTAAAGGGCTCCAATGATTACAGTACAAGTGAGGCCTACTGTGACAGTTCAAACTTATCAGTGATAACTTGTCGTCGCTACATGGGACGAAGAGATTCGGGAACACAAAACCATCCCATGGACATATCGACAGAAGGGGAATGCCAAAATGACAGACTCTGTAGCGGCCCATGGTATGACTAGGTCAGGGAGATGCTACACTCCTGAAGATGCCAATCGAGGGAACTTGGAAAGAGAGCAAATTCAAAGAAGGAGCATAACAGACCCAGAAGCCACCAAGTTCTGGAAGAGAATGTCAACCAAAGAGTACTCCGTGAAGGAGCAATTGAAGAAAACTCCAAAACAGATATCAATCATGGACATGTTAATGAGCTCTGAAAGTCATAAAGACGCCGTGTTGAAAGTACTGAGTGGGATAAGTGTACCAACCGACACCACCAGTGATGCGATGGACACGATGATTGGTAAAATGGTCGGAGCAAATATGATCACATTCAAAAGAGATAAACATCCTGTCAAAGATGCAAGTCACAACAAAGCTCTTCATATCATTGTCAAATGTGGGGACAAAGTCGTGTCCCAAGTGCTGGTCGATGGAGGGTTAGGAGTCAACATTTGTCCGCTCTCTACCTTACGGGAGTTAGGAATTCATTTGAGGGAGGTCAAGAAAAGCCAATGAGGGTAAGGGCCTTTGATGGTTCGCAGAAGGATGTCATCGGAGAAATATATTTGGCCTTGCAGATCGGGCCGGTCGAATTTTCCATATTGTTTCAAGTAATGGTTATGTCTTCTTCATATAACTTGCTACTGGAAAGGACCTAGATACACCTGGCAGGGACTATACCATCCACTTTACACCTATGCATGAAATTTGAGTGAGGGTGTCAGGAGATCGTGGTCCACTTATTTGAAGCATGTTGTTCCATTCATTGAAGGGCCAGATAAAGTTGCTTTCCATGCAGACTACCGAAATGGAAGAGACTGAACAAAACTTTTTGAATACAGTCGCCGTATAGATCCAAGATGGCTATGAAGGAGATGATGAAATATGGATACAGGCCAAGAACAGGGCTGGGAGCCATGTCGGATGGGATCATAGAGCCAATTGAACCTAATGAGCATAAAGGAAGGGCCAGCATAGGGTATCACCCTCCAGTGGGGAAAGCTCATACATTTAGCTTCGGGAAAATGGTTTTTGTGCCAGAGCATGTTTCAAGTCTGGGTCAGAGTTCAGTTTCAGAAGAATATATCATCGATGGGATGGGAAAGCTTTCATGAATATAATCGAAGAATGCTATGAAGGGGCTAGCATCAAGATACTGACTATTAGGGATGCCGAACCGGGAGAAGAGCTGCGGAATTGGACTGCCAGTCCATCTTTGGTTCACTGTAAGTCTTGGTAGTATGGGAGTGTAAAAGTTTTCTTTTGAAAAGCGCATGGTCGATTGAGGTCTGCACCGTGTCTGTACCTTTTGTCATTTGCCGCTTTCGAACGCTTAAGACGTTCATCGTTTGATGAAATAAAAAGAATCATTTTCTCAAACTTTACAAATTTATTTGCCGCTTCATTTATACTTAGCTTTTCTTTTTAGTAATCAAAATGCAAAAAACTTGCGTTTCGCGATTGTGACATGTAATGAAACCATCGAGCACAACGACCCAGATTATGAGGAGTATGACAAGAGTATAATGCCAGAAAATCTCCCGCAGGAGATCGAACAGTTGGAGTGTTAGACATAGCCCATCCTCGAAGAAATGGAAGTGGTCAACCTTGGAAGTGAAGAAGACGTGAAAGAAACCAGAATCAACATTCATCTAGAAGCCGAGCAGAAGGAAAAACTAGTTGAGCTCCTCTGAGAGTACATCGATGTGTTCGCATGGTCATATGATGACATGCTTAGATTAAGCACTGACAATGTCTCGCATCGACTGCCCATCGATCCTACCAGACCGCCGATCAAGCATAAACAGAAAGTTCAAACCTGATTTATGTCTGAGGATAAAGGACGAAGTAACTAGGCAGATATAGGTGAATGTGGTAAGGGTCACAAATTATCCCATCTGGTTGGCAATTATCGTCCAGTGCGCAAGAAAGACAGAAAGATTAGAATATGAGCGGATTACCGAGATCTCAACAAAGCTAGTCCAAAGTACGATTTCCCTATGCCAAATATCCACATCCTCATGGACAACTGCGCGAAGCATGAACTGTAGTTATTTGTGGAATGTTTCGTTGGGTACCACCAAATCTTGATGCATGAGGAAGATGCAGAAAAGAAAGCCTTCGCCACACCTTGTGGAGTTTACTACTATAGAGTCCAGTCGCTCGGTCTCAAGAACGTCGGCGCCACATACATAAGGGTCATGACAACCCTTTTTCACGACATGATTCATAGGGAGATTGAAGTGTATGTGGATGACGCCATCATAAAGTCTCAAAAGAGTGCAGAGCACTTGGACGATTTGAGGAAATTTTACGAATGCCTGCGAAGATACACTTGGAAGTTGAACCTGGTAAAATGTACATTCGGATTCCATGTTGGAAAACTATTGGGTTTCATTTTAAGAAGGAAGGGAACAAAATCGGACCCATAAAAAATCAAAGCTATTTAGAAATTGCCACCACTAGAGAGCAAGAAAGATGTAATGAGTTTCCTGGGTAGATTAAATTACCTCAGTCGCATCATAGCCCTCCCCGAGTATCTATCAAATGCACTAGTGCTGGTTCCCCCCAAGCACGAGAAGCTATTGTTACTATATTTGTCAATCTTGGATAACGCCTTCGGCTATGTGTTGGGATAGCATGACGACATCGGGGAGAAAGGAGCAGGCCATCTACTACTTAAGAAAGAAGTTCACGCAATGTGAGGCGAAGTATACTTTGATAGAATGCACTTGTTGCGATCTAACTTGGATTGCCCAAAAACTAAGGCATTATATGTCAGCATACACTACGCACCTGATATCTCGACTCGACCCACTCAAGTACATCTTCCAGAAGCTGATGCCTACCGGATAGCTAGCTAAATGGCAAATTATCCTCAACAAATTTGACATTGTTTACATAACTTAGAAGGCTATCAAAGGGGAAGCTTTAGCCTACCACCTCACGGAGAATCTGGTGGATGGGGATTACGAGCCACTTAGTACGTATTTTTGTGATGAAGAAGTATTATTTGCTGGAGAAGATTTTGCAGAATCGTACCCTGGATGGAGAATGTTTTCGATAGAGCTGCAAACTTCAAAGAGGTCGGAATTGGGGCAGTTCTGTTTTTGGAATATGGACAGCACTATCCAGCATCAGCAAAGATAAGATTCCCTTGTACCAACAATATGGCTGAATATGAAGCATACATCCTTGAGATCAGAATGGCAGTCGACATGAATGTTAAAGAACTTTTGGTCATAGGAGATTCCGATCTATTGATACACCAAGTCCTCGGGGAATGGTTCACCAAGAATGTCAAGATACTTCCGTACCTACACTGGGTGAAGGAGCTATGCAGTAAGTTTACGAAGATTGAGTTGAAGCACATCCCCAGGATTCAAAACGAGTTCGTTGACACCCCTGCAATTCTATCGTCTATGATTCAGCATCCAGACAAGAACTACATCGAGCCTATTGAGGTAGATATCAGGGATCAACATGCCTATTACTTCCATGTAGATGAAGAACTAGATGGTAAACCATGGTATCACGACATAAGGAAATTCCTTGCACCCAGAGAATACTTGGAGAATGCTACTAATGGACAAAATATAGCCCTTAGGAGGTTGGCAAACCACATTTTCCTCAACGGGGAAGTCCTGTACAGGAGGACCCCAGATTTAGGATTGTTGATATGTGTAGATGTTGCCAAGGCAACCAGGTTATTGGAAGAAATACATGCAGGGACGTGCGGATACCACATGAATGGATTCACATTACCCAAGAAGATTTTGATAGCTGGATACTTTTGGATGACTATGAGTGACAATATCTACTATGTGCAAAAGTGTCACCAGTGCCAGATTCACGGGAATATCATCTGGGTTACGCCAAATGAGTTAAACGTAATAGGTTCACCCTGGCCGTTCGCCGCTTGGGGCATGGACGTGATTGGACCTATAAAGCATGCCACATCAAACGGGCATCTCTTCATCCTGGTAGCTATCAACTATTTCACTAAATGGGTCGAAGAATCTACTTACAAGGCCGTCACAAAGAAAGTAGTGACAGATTTTGTCCGGAACAACATCAATTGACAATGCCGCTAACCTCAACAATGACCTCATGAGTGAAATCTGCGAGAAGTTGAGAATCGTCCACCGCAATTCCACAGCTTACACACTACAACTGAATGGGGCAGTCAAGGCAGACAATCACAGGCAATGGCAGGAGAAACTATCTTTCACCTTACTGGGTTATTAGACCACAACAAGAACATCCACTGGGGCAACTCCATACATGTTGGTATACGACACTAAATATGTGATACCCACAGAGGTCGAAATACAATCTTTAATGGTCATTCAAGAGGCAAAATTGGACGACACAGAGTGGATACGGGTCAGACAAGAGCAACTCATGCTAATCGACGAGAAGAGAATGGATGTAGTATGCCATGGTCAGCTATATCAGAACAGGATGGCCAGTGCATTTAACAAGAGAGTAAAGCCTCGCCAGTTCACACAAGGGTAGTTGGTCCTGAATAAAATCTTTCCCCACCAAGAGGAAGCCAAAGGAATGTTCGCACCAAACTGGAAAGGTCCTTGCGTGGTTCACCTAGCACTAACAGGTGGAGCTCTAATCTTGGCAAAAATGGATGGAAGAATCAACACGAAGCCCATCAACTCAGATGTAATCATGAGATACTATGTTTGAATTGAACTATGTCCTGGCTTGATTCCATTTGGATACGTTGGCAATCTTAGTCAAACTCGGCCATTTCATTCTTAATCGCATCATTTTTGCATCTGTTGTAATATAACGATATCTTGACCTAATTCTATTTGGATACTAAAGCTGCCTAAGACAGGCTCGTCCAACTTCATCGTATTTTATCATAATCCACGAAGTACGTTCAGACCTGATTCCATTTTTGATACGTAGGAAACCTGAAAGGGTTTGGTCATAACATTAGAAAAACCTTTGTAATGCATTAGTTTGGATTAGGACGCACGCGCAACGGCTGGTAGCCACGTTGTCAGAAGCATCACGGAAGATCGACATCAACAGGACGAAGTTTGCATGGAGATACACTCGGAAAATATTGTACATAACAAACCGCCTGCTCAAACAATCGGACCACCTTGTACAAAACAGACTGTTGCCTTCATCAATGGAAGCCCTGTTATAGCAAATCACCTGCTCAACTAATCGGAGCACCTTGTACAAACGAGTCGTTGGCTTTACCAATTGAAGTCCTGTATATTGCAAACCGTCCGCTCAATCGATCAGATCGCCCTGTACAAATCAAACGCTGTCTTCGCCATTAAGAGCCTTGTATATATAGCTAAACTGTTCATCTTGCCAATGGAACAATTCGCATCGCCGCTCTGTCGCAACATATGCAAGAATAGACAGTAGCAAACTTCGTCACTGACGTTCTGCCAATAAATGGCCGCAACTTAGCTTGGCAGTCAAGAGTATCTCTTGGGCATGCTTTTCTTTTACTTTGCTATTACTTTGAATGCATTGACGTTTTGCTCATGCAGCTTCAGGCATGATCTCAGTTTTAGTCAAATCACTCCCAAGCGAAGATTATTTTACATTTCAGTGAAAAGCTCTCCCAACAAGTGGGGACGCACTCTTCAAATCAAGCTCTCCCAACAAGCGGAGACAATTTTAAAATGCTCTAACGGCTGCGGAACGGTACACGACCCGACTAATAATCGAGTCAAGATCAAGTATCCCATCATCCAGATCCCAAATAACGGCTCACCGACAGCCAGGTATCATCATTCCTACATCATCTACATCGCATCTTAATATATTATGCATTGCAATATATGGGTATGTGCATATTTCATTTGTTTTGCAGGAAAATACATAGCTGTGTAGAACTCTTTTCTAAGCAGCAGACCAAACTACAACCCTAGGAGGGACATCAAACTCATTAGTGGGTCAAGGATCTAAGTTCAAGCACAAAACAGCCAGTGAAACCCAAAATTTTCAAATCCTTCAAATCAAGCCGCAAAATTCAAGCGATCATGAGTGCCCAATCCTCCGTCTCACCGTATCATCATAATACGATACTGGGGCAGTCCTGCGAGTATCTCTTCCTAAAAATATCTTCACTCCAGAACTACATGAGGCCTGATCCTCGTTAAGCCCGAGGTATGTAAGCAATTTAAAGCCAGAATTCGGCCCCAATCTCTCCAAAATTCTTCCCAAAATCCCCCAGAATCTTCCTTAACTCCTAATCCTGTAATTTATTATCTTCATGCCACTCCTGCAATGCATGCCTAAAGTCGGGAAAATATTGGCTTTGGTTCAATTTCTTTGCCCGAAAACTCTTTCATCGTCTCCGGCCAAAGAGGGGCAGTTGTTGACGTCCAGTTTTGACCCTCCCTTTTAACATTAATTTTTATACATAATAATAATAATAATTTTACTACATTTTATAGAAAATTATTAAGCTTATTTAATTTAATTATAAAGGGGGTCAAAAGAGGCTAAAGGCAATAATTGGAATTCTCCATTAAACACATATTGGCCATTCTTTAAATCAAATCCAGCCCAATCCGGAAATACCCAGTCCAAGTCCACCCATCTCTTTCCACTATGGTGATCCATGCCATCACATTTGAACCAATCACAGCGTGCCACATCATCACTCTCAAACACTCACACAAGAAACACACTACATCCGGCCGTTGAATCAAACTAATTTTTCCATCAGTGATTTATCTCAGCCGTTGGATTAAAAGAGATCCAACGGTCGCCCTTTTTCCCCAATAAATCTTTTTATCTCCGAAATATCGGAGTCGTTGATCACAATGATCCAATGGCTCCCGTTCCATCTCCCGTTATAAACCTGGAGTCAACCCCCAACCCTAATCATTCTCTTCCAAGACCAGCCGCCCCTCTTTCCCAAAACTCTCTCTTTTCTCTCATCCCTTCATCCCCCATCAGTCATGAAACCTTGCACAAATCAGTGGTAGGACACAAAATCCTTTACCAAATCGTCATTCCTCGCTTCTTCATCCGAGAATCCTACTGATCTTTCCCTTTTGCTCTTTAAATCTCAAATACAAACATGGCCAATAAAATCGAAGCACTCACTTCATCTTCATTTTTTCAAATCCATCTTGCAGAATCATCTGCTTTGTCCCTAGGCTCTGAGGCCTGTGATTCACTTTCCGTTTTCATTCATTATATTCAAAACACCTCAAATCTGAAACCCTAGCTTGAAGATGTAACTTAAAAGTCGCTTAAATCCTCTCTCGCTCCGTCAAATCGGAGCATGCATGGAGTTTTTCAAAGGATTCATTATGAGGATTCTTTAACCAGAGGTCAAACGCAGTGACCTCTGGGTTTTAAGTCATGACCGATGGTCTTCTGCCTTCAAAAATAGATCTCTCTCTCCTCAGGTAAAAATCCTAGATGTTTTCCTCTCTACTCTTCTCTGATTTCACTAAGCTTGCTCACATCATCAGCTCATCGTCATCTTCCACCATCTAATTTGTCACGACCCAACTGGAGGGTCATGACTAGCACCCGGGCCATATTTGCCGAGTACCAACGTACATTTTATCTAACCTTCCTTATTATCTTTAAGGGCCAACAAGATCAATATAAATAGTAGACATGGATCATGAACATCCAACAATGAAAGATAATGTCATGAACATACATAACATGGGACGACAAGACTGTCAAGAAACTATATATAAGGTACGAGCTACCATGATGCCATGAAAGACTATACAACAAAAATCAGCTGACAAGGCATTCTAAACCATACATAAGTCAACACCAGTCTATGAGCCTCTAAAGAAACATAAGTGCTACAATATTGCCGGAACAGGGCCCCGACATACCCATAATGTCTATAACAAAAATGCATACCAAGACCACGGCAAGTCCGGAGAAGGGATCTCGCCAATAACCGCTGATCCGGATAGCCTACTGTGATGGGGGAGCTACGTCTACCCATCTATCAGGACCTGCAGCACGACATGCAGCGTCCACAAATAAAAAGGACGTCAGTACGAATAAAGTACTGAGTATGTAAGGCATGAAAGCATAAGTGAGAACAGTAATGTAAACAGGGATAGAGAATATACAATCTGTGACATCTGGGTACCTCTGAGGGCTACTGACATGAAATACATGATACATACATATATATACATAAACTTTTAAAACATACGCCTTTGTGGGCATCACCATCATCATATCGTACCCGGCCGTAATAGGCTCGGTAAAACGTACCCGGCCATCATAGGGCTCGGTAGAATCGTACCCGGCCACGTGGAGCTCGGTAAAACCCAACTGATCAGTGGTTGCACAATAGGTGCCATACCCGGCCGACTATAGCGTGGCTCGGTAGAGTAAAATAGATACATATATATGATGCATGCTGGACTCATTGGAATCACATTTTGAACCTTTCGGAGTGACGTAAGGTCGGTATCCTTCGTACATGTTATTCGGATTAACTCTTCATCAAGAATCTTATAAGAATAAGGAACTACCAACAACATTGATAATATAAGAATAAGAGAAGTAACATCAATTCAATCGTTTCATAAGAAGGGCTGCAATGTAAGTACTGCTAGCTTCTAAGAGTAGAGTATCTTTGGGAGCTCGTTCATTACATTATGTACAATCGGAGTCGTGCAAAAGAATGAAGGGGATAGCCTCACATACCTTGTATATACTGCCAAACCTCAAGCTATGCAAATGTCACGATTCCTTAGTCTACAATAAGATAAATGACACTATCATTATCGTTTAAGCGTCGTAACTATTATGTATCGACCACAACCTATTTTACGATGAAACGGACAGCACCTACCCTATTTATATGACTTCCCACAAGTCAATACAATCACCAAACAGCCCAAACAACATCATTAATAATCATATTGAGCCTCCAAAACAGTCCACCAACCAACAACATTACTACCAAGCCTTTCGATATATATTTCACAAGTTCTAGCTTCAACGACTTAGCTGCAACTTGGATAATATTAAATATATATAGAGTAAGAGGTTCCTTACCTTTAAACAGAAAGAACAACTCCAATTTGACCTTAATTTTCTACGAAATATCCCTTCAATTCTGCCACAAGAACAAGGAAGCAAAACTAGCAATTAATTCGGGTTTTTCGGCACTAGAATTACTTTAGAAGACTTGAAATCACCTAGGGTTGATATTAAAAACTTGAAGGTGTATTTACAGGACATAAAACACTTAAAACAACCTCCCACACGAGCTGGAACAACACAAAAATCAGCAACAACAAGAAGAACAAGAAACTTACTAGCGCCACGGGATTCCCGACATTTGATTTGTGTTGTTTGCCCTTTGTTTGGGTCTTGGATCATGAGAGAACCTTGAGAGACTGTTTTTAGGGTTATAAGGTCTGAATATACTGAAAAATAATGACTTAAAACGGGGTTGAGGTATCTTATATATGTCCATATGTCTTAAACCGCCTTTGTGGGCCCCATAGAGAGCAGCTTGGCGCACTCTCGCGAAAACGCAAATATCTCTCTATTCCGAGATCGTATCGATGAACAGTTTAATGCGTTGGAAATTAGACTCATAATTCCAAGCACATTGGGAGAAAAATGCAGTAACATTTGACCTAAAGTTTAAGTAAAATTATAAACCTAAGTTGCGACAACTTTTATCGACTTTTGTTTCATAACTCGCTTGACTTCAAGACTTATGATGCGGATATTATATGATTCAAATACATTAAAACAAGACCTCTTGGGACAATTAATCACCTCTAGTGTTACCCGAAAATACGGGTTACAACATCCTTGATTCGTTTAACTTCAAATACTTGTTAACCACTCTTATACACCCTTGTATCGTTTAAGACCAATAGGATTAACTTCTTATCATCTCAAAGATAATCTCTTCTTGGATTTACGTCGACTAACTTATGGCGTGATCTATGGTATGCGAATTTGTGTTGTAACACCCTCTCCCCCTTAGGAACATTCTTCCTCGAATGTAAGGGTTTATGGGGTGTCTAACTCATTGTGGATTCCGATGGAGATTTCCGGCTGAGTTTCCCCTATAAAATGGACACTAGCCAAACTTGCAAGCAGTTAAACCTAACCTATGGCCTTACAAGACTATACAAAGCATTATGGATATGTACATTATCTGCATATTACCATTTTGTATTAAAAAAAAGAGTATTCACAAGCTATTGCTTACCTCATAGAGCCGTTTCACCTTATAATGCGTCCTTCTTTCCCCCGGCATCCTCGTTATCTTCACTCTGGAATAGGTAAGGGTATTTAGACTTCATCTCCTCTTCTGCTTCCCATGTCATTTCTTCTATATTCTTGTTCCTCCATAATACTTTCACGGAAGCTACATCCTTTGTTCTCAGCTTGCGGACTTGTCGATCTAATATAGCCACTGGCACTTCATCATATGATAGATCCTTTGTAACTTGTACATCTTTGATAGGGACGACCCGAGAAGGGTCTCCAATACATTTCCTCAACATAGATACATGGAATACCGGGTGGACAAATTCCAATTCAGATGGCAATTCTAACTCGTAAGCAACCTGTCCAATTCGTCGAAGAATTTTGTACGGCCCAATATACCGCGGACTCAACTTACCCTTCTTCCCAAAACGCATAACACCCTTCATCGGCGAGATCTTCAGGAAAACCCAATCACCAACCTCAAATTCCAGATCACGACGTCGGACGTCGGAATAAGACTTTTGCCTGCTTTGTGCCGTCCTCAGTCGCTCTTGTATCACTTTCACCTTCTCAATGGCTTGGTGAATCAAATCTGGCCCATATAATTCTGTCTCACCGACTTCGAACCATCCAACTGGTGATCTACATCTCCTCCCGTACAGTGCCTCATACGGGGCCATTTTAATACTGGAATGGTAGCTATTATTGTAGGCAAATTCTATAAGTGCCAGATGGTCATCCCAATTCCCCTTGAAATCTAGAACACATGCTCGTAGCATATCTTCAAGCGTCTGGATGGTACGTTCAGCCTGTCCGTCAGTCTGCGGATGGAATGCAGTGCTGAGATTTACTTGTGTGCCTAAACCCTTCTGAAAAGACCTCCAAAAGTTAGCCGTAAATTGAGCTCCTCTATCTGATATAATAGATACCGGCACACCAGGAAGCCTAACAATCTCCTTGATATACAACTTCGCATAATCTTTAGCCGTGTAAGTTGTCTTAACTGGCAGAAAATAGGCAGATTTTGTAAGTCGATCAACTATCACCCAGATGGAGTCAAACTTATGATAAGAGCGAGGTAATCCAATAATGAAGTCCATATTAATCACCTCCCATTTCCAGGTCGGAATCTCTATATTCTGAATCAATCCACTAGGTTTCTGATGCTCGATCTTTACTTGTTGACAATTAGGACACTGGGCTACAAATTCTGCAATAGACTTCTTCATGTTATCCCACCAATACTGCTCCTTAACGTCATGATACATCTTTGTCGAGCCAGGATGGATAGAATATCGGGACTGGTGAATCTCAATCATAATCTTCTCTCGCAACCCTGCCACACTAGGTACACATAATCGGCCCTGGTATCTCAGTGTCCCATCTCCTCCGATCTTGAAAGCTGTAATCTTACACTGCTGAATTCCCTCTCTCAATCTTACTAAGGTAGGATCTTCATATTGCCGTGCTTTTACCTCGGCTACCAAAGATGATTCTGCTGTATTCTGTACAGTAACACCTCCGTCATCAGAGTCCAACAATCTGATTCTCATATTGGCCAGCTGGTGAAGCTCTTTGGTCAACCCTTGTCTACCTGCCTCAATATGTATTAAGCTTCCCATTGACTTACGGCTGAGAGCGTCTGCCACAACATTAGCTTTACCGGGATGGTACAATATCTCGACATCGTAGTCTTTCAGTAATTCAAGCCACCTACGCTGCCTCAAATTCAACTCCTTCTGCTTGAAGATGTATTGTAAACTCTTGTGATCTGTGTAGATGTCAACATGGACACCGTATAAGTAGTGCCGCCATATCTTCAAAGCATATATTACTGCAGCCAATTCCAAATCATGAGTCGGGTAATTCTTTTCATGCTTCTTCAATTGTCTTGATGCATAAGCAATCACCTTCCCACGTTGCATCAATACGCACCCCAAACCTATACCTGAGGCATCACAATATACCACATAACCTTCTGTTCCTTCTGGGAGAGTGAGCACTGGCGCGGATGTCAATCGATTCTTTAGCTCCTGAAAACTATGTTCACAAGCATCAGACCACTGGAACTTGGTAGCTTTCTGTGTTAACTTAGTCAATGGTGCTGATATAGAGGAAAACCCTTCTACAAACCGCCTATAATATCCTGCTAGCCCCAGGAAGCTGCGGACTTCTGACGGTGTTGTAGGTCTCGGCCAATTCTTCACTGCATCGATCTTCTGAGTGTCGACACTAATACCCTCATCAGATATCACATGGCCAAGGAATGCTACTGAGTTCAGCCAGAATTCACATTTAGAGAGCTTAGCATATAACTTATGATCCTGAAGGGTCTGTAATACTATCCGTAAGTGGCCCGCATGTTCCGCCTCTGAACGAGAATACACCAGAATGTCATCAATGAATACGATCACGAACACATCAAGATAGGGCCTGAATACACTATTCATGAGATCCATAAAAGCTGCTGGGGCATTTGATAGCCCGAACGACATCACCAAGAACTCAAAATGCCCATATCTTGTCCGGAAGGCCGTCTTTGGAATATCCTTCTCCTTAACCCTCACTTGATGATACCCTGAACACAAGTCAATCTTGGAGAAATACTTGGCACCCTGGAGTTGGTCAAATAGGTCATCAATTCTTGGAAGTGGATACTTGTTCTTTATTGTAAACTTATTCAACTGTCGATAATCGATACACATCCTTAACGACCCATCTTTCTTCCGCACGAACAAGACTGGCGCACACCAAGGTGAAGTGCTAGGCCTAATGAAACCCTTATCCAGCAAGTCCTTCAACTGTGCTTTCAACTCTCGCAACTCTGCCGGGCCATCCTATATGGAGGGATAGAGATCGATTGAGTGTCAGGCAATGCATCAATGCTAAACTCAATCTCCCTTTCAGGAGGAAGGCCTGGGAGTTCATCTGGGAAAACATTTGGAAATTCATTGACCACGAGGATTAATTGTAGAGTAGGATGCTTTGCCTCCGCATCCCTAACGCGAACAAGATGATAAATATAACCTTTTGAGGTCATCTTCCTTGCCTTAAGATAGGAAATAAACCTACCTTTCGGCGTAGCAATGTTCCCCTTCCATTCAATGGCGGGTTCACAAGGAAACTGAAACCTAACCATCTTCGTACGACAGTCAACATTTGCATAGCATGAGGCCAACCAGTCCATTCCCATTATCACATCGAAATCAACCATTTCTAACTCAAATAAATTTGCCGAGGTTTGACGACTACAAATCATCACAGTGCAACCTTTATATACCCTTCTAGCAATCACAGAATCTCCTATCGGAGTGGATACCGCAAGTGGTTTACTTATCAATTCAGGTTCAATGCCAAACTTATTAGCCACAAAGGGTGTAACATATGATAAGGTAGATCCTGGATCAATTAGCGCATATACATCATAAGAAAACACAGACAATATACCTGTAACAACATCCGGAGATGACTCGAGATCTTGTCGACCTATTAGAGCATAGGTTCGATTTTGAGCACCACTCGAACTCGGCACTGAACCTCTACCTCTACCACGACCTGTCGACTGTTGAAAACCTTGTGCTGGGGGTCGAACTGATGAGGAAGAACCAGACACAGATCCAGTTGGTTGAGCCATACCTCCATCTCCTCTATTAGGACAATCCCGCATCATATGGCCACGCTGTCCGCAAGAATAGCACGCATCGGAACCTCGACGGCACAGTCCAAAGTGGGCCTTGCCGCACTGATCACAATGAGGTGTTGGGGGTCTCGTCTGACTAGTATCTCTATGAAATTGTGAGCCTGATGCCCTCAAACTCTGACCTGAACCAGAATAGGTAAATCGATCATACCGAGGCCTCTAAAACTTTTGGAGGAGCACTAGCTACAGGTGGCGCCGAACTCCTCGAAGATTGGGACCTGATACTACCTCTGAACTCATCAGAATACCCTGCAAATCTCGCCCTCTTATGCTGGCCCCTATCCTGCTCCCTATCTGCCCTTTGCTGGCGCTTACGATCCTCTAGGGTCTGGGCATAAGCCTGAATACGGGAAATATCCATGCCCTCTACCAAGGAGGCTGTTGTGCACTCATTTATCAGATGTGGTCCCAACCCGTTCACGAACAGATGCACCCTATCACTCATCTCGGCCACCATATGGGGAGCATACCTTGCTAAAGAATCAAACTGTATACTATACTCTCGTACACTCATATTACCCTGTCGAAGGTTCAAGAACTTACCAGCTCTAGCTCGTCGTATCTCAACTGGCAAGTAGTGACGAAGAAAGGCCTCAGAAAATTCCTTCCACACGGCTGGAGGAGCGTTCGGACCCCTAGATCTCTCCCAACTATCATACCAGAAAACTGCTAAATCCCGTAACCGATAAGAAGCCAACTCTACTGCCTCCGTATCACTAGCATGCATAACCCGCAATGTACGATGAATCTGATCAATAAATGTTTGTGGGTCCTCCTTGGGGTCTGATCCGGTAAACACTGGAGGGTCTAGAATAATAAAATCACGAACTCTCGCACTAACCGGTTTATCAGAAGCACCGGTATTCTGCCTCTGAGCCTGAGCAGCTACCAAGCTAGTCAACAATTGCACCGCACTACGCATATCGTGGTCTGTAGTGCTAGACGGAGGAACTGGATGTACTGGGTGCCTCCTAATATCCTCTGGAGGAGACGGAGAGGTATGAGACGGCATCTCACTCTGAGCCTCACTTTGGCCTGCTCTGGCTGGAGGCACCTGAATGTTACCCTCTCCCACAGCTGTATCAAGCCGTTTACTAATTGCTTGCTTCCTAGTCGAAGGCATCGCTGAAAGAAAACAAGGTGAATATTAGATATGAACACTTACTACTCAACTCTACGCACGATCTAGATTCAGGAAGAAGGTAACAACCCTAGATGTCACGTAGCCTCCTGATTATAAATGTGGCGCGCTACACATCCATAATCAAAACTCTACTAGACACGGCTCATAGACATCCCCTAGGACAGACTTGCTCTGATACCAAGTTTGTCACGACCCAACTGGAGGGTCATGACTAGCACCCGGGCCATACTTGCCGAGCACCAACGTACATTTTATCTAACCTTCCTTATTATCTTTAAGGGCCAACAAGATCAATATAAATAGTAGACATGGATCATGAACATCCAACAATGAAAGATAATGTCATGAACATACATAACATGGGACGACAAGACTGTCAAGAAACTATATATAAGGTACGAGCTACCATGATGCCATGAAAGACTATACAACAAAAATTAGCCGACAAGGCATTCTAAACCATACATAGGTCGACACCTGTCTATGAGCCTCTAAAGGAACATAAGTGCTACAATATTGCCGGAACAGGGCCCCGACATACCCATAATGTCTATAACAAAAATGCATACCAAGACCACGGCAAGTCCGGAGAAGGGATCTCGCCAATAACCGCTGAATCGGATAGCCTACTGTGATGGGGGAGCTGCGTCTACCGGTCTATCAGGACCTGCAGCACGACATGCAGCGTCCACAAATAAAAGGACGTCAGTACGAATAAAGTACTGAGTATGTAAGGCAGGAAAGCATAAGTGAGAACAGTAATGTAAACAGGGATAGAGAATATACAACCTGTGACATCTGGGTACCTCTGAGGGCTACTGACATGAAATACATGATACATACATATATATACATAAACTTTTAAAACATACGCCTTTGTGGGCATCACCATCATCATATCGTACCCGGCCGTAATAGGCTCGGTAAAACGTACCCGGCCATCATAGGGCTCGGTAGAATCGTACCCGGCCACGTGGAGCTCGGTAAAACCCAACTGATCAGTGGTTGCACAATAGGTGCCATACCCGGCCGACTATAGCGTGGCTCGGTAGAGTAAAATAGATACATATATATGATGCATGCTGGACTCATTGGAATCACATTTTGAACCTTTCGGAGTGACGTAAGGTCGGTATCCTTCGTACATGTTATTCGGATTAACTCTTCATCAAGAATCTTATAAGAATAAGGAACTACCAACAACATTGATAATATAAGAATAAGAGAAGTAACATCAATATCAATCGTTTCATAAGAAAGGCAGCAATGTAAGTACTGCTAGCTTCTAAGAGTAGAGTATCTTTGGGAGCTCGTTCATTACATTATGTACAATCGGAGTCGTGCAAAAGAATAAAGGGGATAGCCTCACATACCTTGTATATACTGCCCAACCTCAAGCTATGCAAATGTCTCGACTCCTTAGTCTACAATAAGGCAAATGACACTATTATTATCGTTTAAGCGTCGTAACTATTATGTATCGACCACAACCTATTTTACGATGAAACGGACAGCACCTCCCCTATTTATATGACTTCCCACAAGTCAATACAATCACCAAACAGCCCAAACAACATCATTAATAATCATATTGAGCCTCCAAAACAGTCCACCAACCAACAACATTACTACCAAGCCTTTCGATATATATTTCACAAGTTCTAGCTTCAACGACTTAGCTGCAACTTGGATAATCTTAAATATATAGAGTAAGAGGTTCCTTACCTTTACACAGAAAGAACAACTCCAATTTTACCTTAATTTTCCACGAAATATCCCTTCAATTCTGCCACAAGAACAAGGAAGCAAAACTAGCAATTAATTCGGGTTTTTCGGCACTAGAATTACTTTAGAAGACTTGAAATCACCTAGGGTTGATATTAAAAACATGAAGGTGTATTTACAGGACATAAAACACTTAAAACAACCTCCCACACGAGCTGGAACAACACAAAAATCAGCAACAACAAGAAGAACAAGAAACTTACTAGCGCCACGGGATTCCCGACATTTGATTTGTGTTGTTTGCCCTTTGTTTGGGTCTTGGATCATGAGAGAACCTTGAGAGACTGGTTTTAGGGTTATAAGGTCTGAATATACTGAAAAATAATGACTTAAAACGGGGTTGAGGTATCTTATATATGTCCATATGTCTTAAACCGCCTTTGTGGGCCCCATAGAGAGCAGCTTGGCGCACTCTCGCGAAAACGCGAATATCTTTCTATTCCGAGATCGTATCGATGAACGGTTTAATGCGTGATCTATGGTATGCGAATTTGGGTTGTAACAAAATAATTTCGTTGAACCCTGGAGGCATTTGTCACGACCCAAATCAATGGGCCATGACGAATGCCCCAGTCCTACCAGTCGAACACTACTAAGCATATGTCTAAGATATAAACATGAAATAGGGGTAGGTCATGCATAACATCTGTCAATAAATTGTTGAATCATGTGAATAACATACGTGAGGAAACATGCCCAAAAGACATACATATGTATGTGTGTGTATATATATATATATATATATATATATATATATATATATATATACATGTATATGTATATATATATATATATATATATATATATATATATATATATGTAGAATACGGTAGGGCGAGTCAACAAGGCTTCTATGGACAACTACTAGGGCGAGCCGACAAGGCTTCTAGAAGCCGACTAGGCCATATGCTATCCAACTATACATGACTGTCTACATACCTCTAATAGAGTGTACAAATATATAAAGAATGGGTCTGGGCCCTGTCATACCCATATATGTATACAAAAATATCCTACAAAAACCCAATAGCAGCTTTGGATCAAACGGAGCACACCACTCTCGCTCAACAAGGATCCTAGAAGGGGGACCATCAACCTGTCTACCTGCACCTGTGGGCATGAAATGCAGACCCCAAACAACATGGACGTTAGTACAAATAATGTACCGAGTATGCAAGGCATAAAATTAGTATATAAAAGACATAAAAGAAACATGGAGTAAATAACTCAACCTGTAAGTCTGAATAGCTCTGTGAATCATGAAACATTTATAATGTCATGCATATGCATATAAACGTCATATCATGCATAGGTATATGCGTACATAACATCCTCAAGCCTCTGAGGGCATCCCATCATATCATCTCGACCTCAGTGGGCGAAATCATCAACGTATACCAACTGATCAGGTGGTGGTGCGTATATAATGTCGTAAACTAGCCCCATACTCCATATACATACAATATACGTGCATATAATGCCATCTGGTCATGGGTCAATGTACATGTATAAATGAATGCAATGCATAAGAAATAAGTCAATAAGATCTCTCAGAATGTAATAAGATCAATATGCCTTCAGTTAATATCACGAATATAAACTTTATTTTCTTACGTATTTTCTAAGACCCATGAATAGATGATATAATAATAGGACATACGGGGAATCAAGAGCATAGGCAACCCTAGTACTCCTAAGAATAGAGTTATTTGTGAAAGTTGCGTGTTTGCATGTTTAGTTGTATCATATGGATCATGCCAAAAGGAAAGAAGGGATAGCTTTAACATACCTTATAGAAATCTGTCCAATAACAATGCTAAACTCAGCTCACTGCTCCTTAATCTACAACAACGACATGGAAGCTATTGTCAAGCTACGTTTGACTCTCTCATTTATATAACGAATGTAACTTTATCTGTAACAAAACAAGCAGCATTTCCCCTGATTTTATTGCTTCCTCAAGCCTACTATAGGCGAGACAACAACACAATACAATCAGCAACTCAAAAATAACCTAACTACAATTCAGAACCTTTAATACAACAAAAGACCCAAATATACCATAACACTCCCAATCAACAAGCTATCAATTAGCATGAAATTGCAACAACGAGTGACCAACCCACTACCCTACCACATGTGGAAATTATCCACGCCCATTATCCTTCCAAACTCCATAAATCAGCAGAATAATAGGCCAACACGATTGGACTACAAAATAGTCCACTACAAGTGGAATAAACCGAACTCACGGCTTCCGATCACCGTCCCGTGAGTTCTAACTATTAGGAAATGAATTTATCAACCTTTCTTGATATTTTTAAAGCTCAAATATAGCAAGTATGTATTTTATTAACCATGAAGTACCTTCCAAAACTCAAACTACCAAGAAAATGAGAGGCAATATAATGATACTTATGTCGTAGGGATCGTTCTAATGTTATCGTTTCTTGACTTCATAGACGAGATTTTAATATTTTTTGAAACCCTTGTAGAAAGCTTATGGATAGGCTTATGGGTCTTATCTGTTCGTTTTCTATTGAAAAATGAAGAAAAAGAAGACTTAAGGCATATATATCCACTTTTGAAAAGTCAAAGAGTGCTAGCTTGGCGCCCTAATATTGGCCCTTTTTCAGATACTTATAACTTTTTATCCGGATGCCATATAATTGAACGGTTAAGAGCGTTGGAAACTACATTCAAAGTCCTTCAATTTGGTATATAATATTTCCCAAAAGACCTCATATAACACACAAAATGTATTGCTCAAAAAGCTTCATTATAAGGCAAATCCTTAGTTGGTTTTTCTGTAACATAAATCAGATTTTTCCCAAACACTATATTTTATATCCAAACATCATATATAGTCATATTATGACTTTACACTCATTTAAATTATGATTAACAAGTCTTGTATTCATTATACATCACCTTGGGACGCTTAGGGTGTAACAATCTCCCCCACCTTGGGAGCTGAGCTAATGTGTTTTAGGATTGTAGAAAGTCTTCGCGTTGGGTTGAACAGAGCATTGGGGAGTTGAGGAAAAATTGTTGCAGAACAGGGCTTTTCCGCAGTCCATGCGACCGCAGAAATGATCTGCGGATCGTAGATCTGCTGCGAAATAAAGTAGAGAAATGGCCAATTTTGGAGGTCATTTTGCGGGGCCTTACATCCTCCCCCACTTAAGATCACTCGTCTTCGAAAGAGGATCAAGGTCCACTATTAGAACTTATGCAGCTCGGTTATCATACCACACACCAGCAGCCCCAAAGTTGACTAACTCCCTAAATTTCCAAAACTTTTGCCAGAGTTTCCTTTGTAACTAGGCCTATCCACCTGTCAAAGAGCCCCAGAAACACATATTACAAACATATGCACAACCCAACGACGTAACAAAACTCATAACAATACCAACCGTGGCCTCATAAGCAACATATAATCAAAAGGAACACCTTTACATTAACTGAACAAGTGATACAAAATTCATAGGCGACAGGTTCATAAAAAGAAAGGATTACATAGCTATTCAAACAAGTAAGGATACTTCTTCTTCATTTCTTCCTCGGCCTCCCACGTGGCCTCTTCACCCTGCTGGTTTCGCCATAACACTTTCACGGAGGCAATTTCTTTATTTCTCAACTTTCGGACTTGTCTCTCAAGAATGGCAACTGGAATTTCTTCATATGTCAATTCTTCATTAACCTCAATGGTCTCAACCGGCACAATGGATGACGGATCCCCAACTACCTTCTTCAACATAGACACATGGAAAATTGGGTGGACTAATGACATTTCGGGTTGTAGCTCAAGCTTGTACGCCACCTGGCCAATTCTCCGAATGATTTTGTACGGCCTGACATACCTCAGACTCAATTTCCCCTTTCTCCCAATCCGCATAATACCCTTCATGGGGGAAACCTTCAAGAATACCCAATCATCTTCTTTGAACTTTAAGTCTCTGTGATAGACATTAGAATAGGATTTTTGACGACTATGGGCAGTCTTCAACCGCACCTTAATGGTCTTAACTTTCTCCATAGCCTGATGCACGAGGTCTGGCCCTATCAACTCCGCTTCCCCAATCTCGAACCACCCAATGGGAGATCTATATCTCCTACCATAAAATGCCTCAAATGGTGCCATCTGAATACTCGCATGAAAAAAACTCTATAAGTGGCAAATGATCATCCCAGCTACCCTTGAAATCAAGAACAAAAGCGCGCAACATGTCCTCAAGCGTTTAAATAGTCCGCTCTGCTTGCCCGTCGGTCTGTGGATGGAAGGTTGTACTCAGATTTACCTGAGTACCCAAACCTTGCTGAAATGTCTTCCAAAAGTTGTCGTGAACTGAGCCCCTCGATCGGAAATGATGGAAACTGGAGTGCTATGCACCCTGACTATTTCATTGATATACAATTGAGCATACCGTTCCGCTATGTCGGTAGATTTAACTAGCAAGAATTGTGCTAATTTTGTGAGTCGGTCCACGATCACCAAAATTGAGTCAAACTTGCGCGGGGTGCATGGTAATCCTACCACAAAATCCATATTAATCATTTTCCACTTCCACATTGGAATTTCTATGTTATGTGCCAACCCACCAGGCCGTTGATGTTCGGCCTTCACTTGCTGACAATTTGAACACCTTGCCACAAAGTCGGCCACATTCCTTTTCATGCCATTCCACCAAAAGATTTCCTTGAGGTCATGATACATCTTTGTAGAACCTAGATGCACGGAATACCTAGAAGCGTGAGACTCGGTCATGATTCTTTCCCGGAGACCGTCTACATTTGGAACACATAGTCGCCCCTGGTACCTCAGTGTACCATCATCCATGCCAAGCGCAAAAGCCATAGTCTTATGTTTATGAATCCCCTCCTTCAGCTGTACCAACAATGGATCGTTGTATTGCTTCTCTTTGACTTCCACAACAAGCGATGATTTAACCCTATTTTGCCAAATTACCCTTCCTTCACTAGAGTCCGCAAGACGAACTCCCAAATGGCTAGCTGATGAACCTCCCTGGCCAAAGGCCTTTGACATGCCTCCAGGTGAGCCAAACTATCCATATATTTCCGGCTAAGAGCATCCGCCACAACATTGGCTTTCCCCGAGTGATACATAATATCGATGTCGTAATCCTTGAGTAACTCAAGCCATCTTCTCTTCCTCAGGTTCAGCTCCTTTTGCTTGAAAATATATTGGAGACTCTTGTGGTCCGTGAATACATCCACATGGATCCCATACAAATAATGACGCCAAATCTTTAATGTGAAAACCACTGCCATAAGTTCCAAATCATGTGTTGGATAGTTCTTTTCATGATTCTGGAGTTGCCTAGAAGCATAAGCTATAACCTTGCCATGTTCCATTAACACATACCCAAGCCCGATCCTCGAAGCATCGCAATATAGCACAAACTCGTCTGCACCCTTTAGCAGGGTTAACACCTGCGCAGTAGTCAATCTCGATTTTAATTCCTGAAAGCTCCTTTCACAAGCATCAGACCATTGGAACTTAATCGCTTTCTGAGTCAATCTAGTCAATTAAGAGGCAAGAGTAGAGAACCCCTCCACAAACTTTCGGTAATACACTACTAAACCCAAGAAACTGCGAATCTCGATTGGCGTTCAAGGTCTAGGCCAATTCTTCACTGCTGAAATCTTTTGAGGATCCACTTTAATTCCTTCTCTAGAGACAACATGACCCAAGAATGTGATAAATTCGAGCCAAAATTCACACTTTGAAAATTTCGCGTACAATTGGTGCTGATGAAGAGTCTGCAACACTGCCCTGAGATGATCGGCATGGTCCTCCCGACCTCGTTAATACACAAGAATATCGTCAATGAATAATATCACTAAAGAAGTCGAGGAAAGGCTTGAAAACCCGATTCATAAGGTCCATAAAAGCTATCGGGGAATTTGTTAGCCCGAAAGACTTTACCAAAAATTCAAAGTGCCCATACCGGGTTCTGAAAGCTGTTGTTGGAATATCCTGCTCCTTGATCTTCATTTAGTGATACCCGGATCGTAAATCAATTTTGGAGAAGTATCTAGCACCCTGTAACTAATCAAACAAATCATCTATTCTTGGTAACGGGTACTTATTTTTTATAGTGACTTTGTGGAGATGCCGGTAGTCAATACACATCCTCAGCGATTCATCTTTCTTCCTAACAAAGAGAACCGGTGTGCCCCATGGTGACACATTCGGTCGGATAAAACCCTTCTCTAACAAATCTTTTAATTTCTCCTTTAGTTCCTTCAATTCTGCTGGTGCCATCCTGTAATGCAGAATAGATATAGGTTGCGTGCCTGGCATCACATCAACCCCAAAATCAATCTCCCTGTCCAGCAAAATCCCAAGGAGCTCATCAGGAAAGACCTCTGGAAATTCATTCACAACGGCACAGACTCGAGTGTAGGTGCCTCAGCATAGGTGTCCGTAACCCGGACCAAGTAATAGATACACCCCTTGTTAATCATCTTCATGGACTTAAGGTAAGAAATAAACCTACCATTTGGCACCACATTATCCCCCTTCCAATCAATAACTAGCTCACTTGGAAATTCGAACCTCACTTTTCTAAATCGAAAGTCGAGCTTAGCTAAACATGAATAAAGCCAATCCATCCCCATAATTACATCAAAATCGACCATCCCCAATTCAATCAGATCGGCAACGGTGTCCCGACCAAGTACCAAGACAACACAAACCTTATACACCCTTGCGACCACAATAGACTCGCCAACTGGAGTAGATACAGAGAACGACTCATGAAGTTATTCCGGTTCTATCCCAAATTCCATAGCAACATAAGGGGTAACATAGGACAAGGTGGAACCGGGATTAATAAGAGTATATACATCATAAGATTGGACAGTCAATATACACCTATGACAACATTTGGAGAAGCCTATGCACTCTGGCGACCACTCATAGCATAAAAATGGCTGGGTCCTCCTGAACTCTGTGAACCACCCCTAGCTGCACCATGCCCTGCTGGTGCTGGAGAGCCTCGAGCTGGAGGGGGTGCTGAAAATATAGCAGTTGCAGAACTAGATGGCTGTGTTGAGCCCCTGCCCGCACCCTGGTGGGATGCACGGCACTCCCTCTGAATAAGACCCCTTATTCCGTACCTGTAACATACCGACATGTCCTGGTAGCAGATCCCCATATGCATCCTCCCACACATGGGGCATGGGGGCCTCCGCTGCTGCTGGAATCTCACTCTTGATCGGCCCTGATGGTGGGACCCCCTGCTGCCCTGATTGGGCCTGAAACGACTCCCCTGCTGCTGACTGTGCCCTGCTGGTGGTGTACTGGCTGAAGACTGATCATAAGACTGGGATGGCCTTGATGACCCTCCCCTAAAAGCTGATCTCCCACCACCAAATGAATCCCCAGGGTTGCCCGCGGATCGGGCCCTACTGCTACCCTCTTGCTCCATCATGTTCTTTAAATTTCGGGCCTCTGTAGCTTGAGCAAACGCCATTATCTTACCATAGTTCATATCATAATTTAAGGTAGCTGTGGCAGCCTTATTAATAACCTCGATGGTGGGCATCATGTGAATAGCATATTTCGACAGGTGCGCGAACTCCATGTGGTACTCCCACACACTCTTACTCCCTTGCTTAAGATTCTCAAACTCTACGGCACGAGCTGCCTTAGTCTCGGTAGGCAAGAAATGGTCTATAAAGGCTTCAGCAAACTAACTCCACCTCGCTGGAGGGCTCCCCTCCTCTCGAGAGTCCTCCCACAGCTCATACCAAGAATATGCCACCCCTTTCAGGTGGTAGGCAGACAACTCCATTCCCCCCGTCTCAGTAGCGCGCATAACCCGGAGTCTTATGCATCTCATCAATGAAGTCCTATTAGTCCTCCTCGAGATTAGCACCTGTGAACACCGGAGGATCCAACTGCAAAAACTTGTTCAACCCAAGAACTAGTGGAATCCACTGGTTGGCTAGAAGATATGGGTGCAACATTCGACCTTTGGGCCTGAGAAGCCACCATCTGAGTCAGCATTTGAATAGCTCCCCTATGATCCCTGTCAGAAATACCAGAACTGGAAGCTGGGGCTGGAGGTGGAACCAGAATATCAGGTGGAGGAACCGTCGCGCCCTCAGTAACTGTAGGGACTGGTGTGGCCTGAACATGTGCAGTGGAATGAGGTAGTGTAGCAGTCAGGGGATTATCCTCACCCCTCGGGTATTCACCCGCCTCACCAAGTAAACGGTCAACTGCCACTCCTAAGGCGGCATTGGCTCCTTGGCCAGTTCTTGCTCTCTTTTTAGGTGCCATGAACTGAAAGTTAAAGGAATAAACGAGTTAGAGGAGGAATAGTTACACAATCAGTTTCATCGCACGATCCAGAATATCAAAGAAGGGTATTGTTCCTAAATGTCCAACTAGCCTCCAACTTATAGATGTGGTTGACAACACACCGATAAGAAGGACTCTACCAGACACGGCTCGGAGACATCCTATGACACTTTAAAACTTTAGGCTCTGATACGAAGTTTGTCATGCCCCAACCTTGGGGAGCGCGACTGGCGCTCAACCAAGTGAACCCGGTCGAGCAAGCATGTTACATACTTTCTACCCAACTCTCTTATGATAAAAGAAGGCATGTTTTTATTAGCTAAACAGTAGTAGGATCATATATATATAGACATTACTAAACCTTTTCATTTTGCTACTTCCCTGGTAAGTTCCAAAATATATACATTTTGTGATTTAGTGGAACAAAAATCCAAAATATAACATAATATGTATGACCTTTATAGGACCCATATACAACCCACATAGTGTCTGCGGAGCCTCTAAAGATACGAAAGAGTGTAAAGAAGGTGCCGACAATAAGGCCCCGGCTATACCTCAAAAAGTACAACAATATAAGCAAAAGATATATTACATGACCCCGGAATGAAATGGGGCTCACCTAGTCTGATGCGAAGAGGATGCGGCACCTATCTGTGATCAACACTTTCTGCTATGTAACCACCTGCATCCATTTAAAGATGCAGCACCCCCGGCAAAAGGGACGTTAGTACCGTAAAATAGAATAAAAAATAATACAAGAGGAACAGTCAAGAATTCAATAAGAGATTCAAATAATATTAGAACATCGAGTTAAGTATCACATAGCTTTTTAAGTCAACTTCCGCATTATTAGATTGGGTGGTTTTTAGTGCCAATATACCACAGTCCACAATACCACCGTGTTCTTACATAGAGTCCGATCTCGGCCTGATCGGCTAAGCCATCTCATTTGAGACATCAACCATATTCATTATTTCATTCATAATACCACCGTGTTATTACACGGAGTCCGATCTCGTCCCGATCGGCTAAGCCATCTCATTCGAGACATCAACCATTTCAATCGATCATCTTACTTCATATTTCTTTCCCGTCTTTTCAGCACGTTGGCACAAGTGGCTTTAATTATAAAGTCGTTCTTGGCACTTGGCCTATTTCATAATTCAAGTTCCTTTCCCACAATCCAACATTTTTATTATCATCAATAACAATAAGGTTTTCATTCAAGACTCTTGATTTCACATGTGAGCAATTTCGAATTTAAGGCACATAGAGGCTTTTCACACAACTTGGCATAACAATCTTTATTTCGATCTTGACATGAAGTCTTAACATTTCTAACACATATTCCACATTTTGAACACATCCTCAAATGACAAGATGACATGATGAAGCATTTAGAATAAGTATTGAACATACATCCTCCAACACAACCACATTAGGAATATCCATTTCAATAATGATCTAGGACTTACTCCAATTACATGAACACCGTGGAATTCGATTCTAAGAAGAAGGGGTTTAGCCAACATACCTCAATTTAGCCTGTTAAAACCCTAAGACGTTCCGGAATATTAGCAGCTTCAATCTATTTTAGCAATATAGCAAAATTGAACCCAAAATTAGGAAAATGTTCATAATTCTAGCTCACTTGAGCATTCTATCAAACACTATGTGTGTATTAAGGTTTCATGCCCCTTTTTATGATAGAGTCCACCAACCCACACCCCATTCTTTTATATCTTTAACTCACAACCTCCCCACATACCTTAGGAACATATGCATGCAAGGTAAGCACTCCCATCCCCTAATTGCCCATTCTAGTTACATTTTGAAATTAAAAGTTTGGGGTGATATAATCTTACCTCTTAGGAAGAAGACCTAGATGCCTCTCTTGATAATCTTCAAGGTTTTAAGCAAAAATTGAAGAGGAATATTTTATGAAGATCACTTCCTCCCTCTAGGACCCTCTCTCCCACTCTAAAAATATCAAAAAATAGGTTCAAAATGGCACAAGGTAGGTGTTTTAACGGAATAGGGTCGGGTTTAAAATCCCCAAAAATGAAGCTCCGGAACAGGTTCTACAATCGCATAACTGATACGAGGTCCGCATATCGGCCGCATAATTTGGCCTCCAAAACTACGCATGTCTGACCTGATCTGCGGTCACTATGCAGCCCGCAGCCTTGTTCTGCGGTCACATAATGCACCGCAGAACGGTTCTGCGGTCGCATAATGCACCGCAGAACGGTTCTGCGGTCACATAGTACACTGTAGAACCTCCCTCTAAAAAATCCCAAAGCATTATATGCGACAAGAGTGCGTCCCGCGAAGTGGTTCTGCGGTCGCAGAAATGCCTACCTCTATGCCTATTTCGGCATCACGGAAATCCCTATTTTTAGGAAACATTTACGGGGCCTTACATGTCGGCACCATCGTGCCACTCTTTTGTATCTATTAAAGGCTCCGTAGACTTAGTGTGGGTGGTATCGTTGTTTTGGGAAAGTCAAACTAAAGATGTCGTATTTGTAACACATGTTCCACTTCAAACTATGAAAGTGTATTATTTTGAAACTTGTTAATGACGTAACTAATGGTAATGAACTGGTGTTGTTCACATGACCGTTCATTGTATAATTAATGAAATATATCTTCTCTTTATTCATGGGTGAGTTTGGGCAGAATGCATTGTAGGCTTGCTTGGCCGGGTTATCTCGGTTTAGCACCGGTCGCGCTCCCCGATGTCGGGGTTTGACAAGCTTGGTATCAGAGCCTAAGGTTTTAAAGTGTCTTATGATGTCTCGGAGCCGTGTATATTAGAGTCCTTCTTATCGGTTTGTTGTCGACCACATCTATAATTAGGAGGCTACTTGGGGATTTAGGAATAATACCCTTCTTTGATATTCTAGATCGTGCGATAGAGCTGATTGTAAGACTATTCCTCCTCTAACTCGTGCATTGCTCTAATTTTTAGTATATGGTGCCTAGGAAGAAAGCAAGAAATGGGCAAGGAGCCAATTCCACCCCAGGAGTGGCAATTGAATCTATACTTGATGATGCGTGTGAGAACCCGAGGGGTGAAGCTATTCCCCCAATTACTACACTGTCGGATTCTACTACTCCATCTCTGACCGCACCAATTCCTACACCTACTGAGGGTGCAATGATTCCTCCAGCTGATAATCCAGTTCCACCTCTAGCACTAGCTTCCAGTACCGGTGTTTTTGATAAGGATTAGGGAAGCCATACAGATATTGGCTCAGATAGTGGCTTCCCAGGCCCAGAGATCGAACGTTGCACCTAATTCTTCTAGTCAGCCATGGGATTCTACTAGTTTCAGGGTGAACAGGTTTCTTCAATTGGATGCTCCAGTGTTCTCAGGTTCTGATCCTAAGGAGGACCCCAAAGACATTATTGATGAGATGCACAAGACCCTCCGAGTTATGTGTCCTACCGAGACAGAGAGAGTGGAGTTGGCCTCCTAGCACCTGAAAGGGGTGGCCTATTCTTGGTTTGAGGTGTGGGAGTACTCCCATGAAAAGGGTAGCCCTCCGGTGAGGTGCAGTGAGATTGCCGATGCCTTCATTAATCATTTCTTGCCTGCCAAGATTAAGGCGGCCCGTGCCGTTGAGTTTGAGAGCTTGAGACAAGGTAGCATGAGTGTGTGGGATTATCATATAAGATTTGTGCGTCTGTCCATGTATGTCATCTACATGTTGCCCACTATGGAGGCTAGAGTGTGCCGGTTTGTGCAGGGCCTCAGCCCCTTGGTTATTAATGAGGCCACTACAACTACCTTGAATTATGATATGAACTATGGGAAGATGGTGGCATTTTCTTAAGCCATGGAGACCCACAAATTGAAGAACAAAATGGAGCGAGAGGGTACCAATAAGGCCGGGTCCGCGGACAACTTTTGTGGTTCTTCTGGTGGTGGTCGTGATAGGTCAGCATTTAGGGGAGGGTCATCAGGGCCATCCTAGTCCTTTGCTCTTTCTTCGGTGAGTGCACAACCATTAGGGCCCAGTCAGTAGTAGTAGAGTCATTTCAGTACTAGTTAGGGCAACAGGGGACCCTACCAGTAGCATCGGTCTGGAGGGAGATTCTAACAGCAGCAAAGGCCTCCATGCCCTAGGTGTGGGAAGATGCATTTTGGGTGCCACTTCATGGACCAGCCCATATGCTACGGGTGCGGTATCAAGAGTCACATTTAGAGGGTTCTCCAGATGTTGTCAAAAGTATATTGACTGTCCAATCTCATGATGTGTATGCTCTTATTGATCCCGATTCCACTTTGTCCTATGTCACTCCTTATGTTGCTATGGAATTTGGGATATAACCGGAACAACTTCGTGAGCCGTTCTCCGTATCTACTCCGGTTGGTGAGTCTATTATAGCCGCACGGGTTTATAGGGATTGTGTTGTCATGGTGCGTGGTCAGGACACCATGGACGACCTCATTGAATTGGGGATGGTTGATTTTGATTTAATAATGGGGATTGACTGGCTTTATTCATGTTTTGCCCAGCTTGATTGTCGAACCAGAACCGTTAGGTTTGAATTTCCAAATGAGCCATTTATTGAATTGATCAACAAAGGGTGTATTTACACATCAAAGATGATCAACAAAGGGTGTATTTACCATTTGGTCCGGGTTACGGACATCGATGCTGAGACACCTACACTTGAGTCTGTTCCAGTGGTGAATGAATTTCCTGAGGTCTTTCTTGATGAGCTCCTTAGGATCCCACTAGTTAGGGAGATTGATTTTGGGATTCATGAGATGCCAGGCACGCAGCCTATATCTATTCCACCGTACAAAATGGCACCGACAGAGTTGAATGAACTAAAGGAGCAGTTGAAGGACTTATTAGAGAAGGGTTTCATCCGGCCGTGTATGTTGCCTTAGAGCACACCGGTTCTCTTTGTAAGGAAGAAATATAGGTCACTGAGAATGTGTATTGAATATCGGCATCTCAACAAGGTCACGATTAAGAATAAGTACCCACTGCGAATGATAAATGATTTGTTTGACCAATTGCAGGGTGCTAAGTAGTCCAAAATTGATTTAAGATCCGGGTATCAACAATTGAAGATCATGGAACATGATATTCCGAAAACAGCTTTCAAGACCCGATATGGTAACTTCGAATTTCAGGTAATGTCCTTTGGGCTAACAAATGCCCTGGCCACTTTCATGGATCTTATGAATCGGTTCATCAAGCCTTTTCTTGACTCCTTTGTGGTAGTGTTCATTGATGAAATTCTTGTATATTCACGAAGTCAAGATAACCATGTCGATCATCTCAGGGCAGTTCTGCAGACTCTATATCAGCACAAGTTGTATGTGAAGTTTTCAAAGTGTGAATTTTGGCTTGAATCTGTCACATTGTTGGGTCATGTCATCTCTAGAGAAGGAATTGCGGTTGATCCGCAGAAGATCACAGTTGTGAAGAATTGGTCAAGGCCTACAACTCTAATAGAGATTCGCATTTTCTTAGGCTTAGCTGGGTATTACTAAAAGTTTGTGGAGGGGTTCTCTACTCTTGCCTCTCCGTTGACTAAATTGACACAGAAGGCAGTTAAGTTTCGATGGTCAGATGCTTGTGAAAAGAGCTTACAAAAGTTGAAATCGAGATTAACTACGGCACCGGTGTTGACCCCACCAGAGCGTACGGATGGGTTTGTGATATATTGTGATGTTTCGAGAATTGGACTGGGGTGTGTATTGATGAAACATGGCAAGGTTATTGCTTAATCTTCTAGGAAACTCAAAAATCATGAGAAGAACTATACAACACATGACTTCAAGTTCGTGGCGGCGGTTTTTGCATTGAATATTTGGCGTCATTATTTGTATGTGGTTCATGTGGATATATTCACCGACCATAAGAGCCTTCAATATATTTTCAAATAGAAGAAATTGAATCTAAGGAAGAGAACGTGGATTGAGTTACTCAAAGAATATAACATCGATATTCTATATCATCCGTGGAAGGCTAATGTTGTGGCAGATGCTCTTAACCGGAAATCTATGGGTAGTTTGGCTCACTTGGAGGCATATCAAAGGCCATTGGCCAATGAGGTTCATCGGTTGGATAGTTTGGGGGTTCGTCTTGCGGACTCAAGTGAATGAGGGGTGGTTGTGCAAAATAGGGCTGAATCATCGCTTGTTGTGGAAGTCAAGGAGAAGCAATACGACAATCCATTATTGGTAAAGTTGAAGGAGGGGATTCACAAACATAAGACCATGGCTTTTTCTCCTGGCATGGATGATGATACACTAAGGTACCAAGGGCGATTATGTGTTCCTAATGTAGATGGTCCTGAGAAAGAATCATGCCTGAGGCTCACACTTGCAGGTATTCCATGCACCCAGGATCTAATAAGATGTACCATGATCTTAAGGAAGTCTACTGGTGGAATGATATGAAGAGGAATGTATCGGACTTTGTGGCAAGTTGCCCAAATTGTCAACAGGTAAAGGCCGAACATCAACGGCCCGGTGGGTTGGCACAAAACATAGAAATTTGGATGTGGAAATGGGAGATGATCAATATGGTCATTGTGATAGGACTACCTCACACTCCTCGCAAGGTCGACTCGATTTGAGTGATTGTGGACCGACTCACAAAATCATAACACTTCTTACTTGTTAAAGATACCGACACAGCGTAACAGTATGCTCAGTTATATATCAACAAAATAGTCAGGTTGAATGGCACTCCAAATTCCATCATCTTAGATCGAGGGTCGCAAATCACGACTAATTTTTGGAAGACATTTCAGTAAGGTTTGGGTACACAGACCGACAGGCATGCAGAGCGGACCATTCAGACGCTTAAGGATATGTTGCGCGCTTGTGTTCTTGACTTCAAGGGCAGATGGGATGATCATTTTCCACTCATAGAATTTTCCTACAATAACAAATATCATGCTAGCATTCAGATGGCACCGTTCGAAGCTCTATATGGCAGGAGATGTGGATCTCCCATTGGGTGGTTCGAGATTGGGGAGGCAGAGTTGATAAGTCCAGACCTCGTGCATCAGGCTACGGAGAAGGTTAAGATCAATAAGGAACAGTTGAAAACTGCCTAGATTTGTCAGAAGTCCTATTCGGATATACGTCATAGGGATTTAATGTTCCAAGAGGATGTTTGGGTATTCTTGAAGGTTTCCCTCATGAAGGGTATAATGATGTTTGGTAAGAAAGGAAAATTGAGTACGAGGTATGTCGTACCGTATAGAATCATTCAGAGGATTGGACAGGTGGCTTACGGGATGGAACTACCTCCAGAGATGTCTTTTGTGCGCCCGCTATTTCATGTTTCCATGTTGAAGAAGGTGGTTGGAGATCTACCATTCATTGTTCTGGTTGAGACTATTGAGGTTAATGAGGAATTGATTTATGAAGAGATTCTAGTTGGCATTCTTGATAGGCAAGTATGAAAGCTGAGAAATAAAGAAATTGCCTCCATGAAAGTGCTATGGCAAAATCAACAGGTGGAAGAGGCCACTTGGGAAGCCGAGGAAGAGATAAAGAAGAAGTACCCTAATTTGTTTGAATAGCTATGTATTTGGGTAGTTCTGGTCTATGAAAATGTTAGGAGTTTACCTTCTATGAATTATGTTTCCCTGTACAGCTTATGTTAAGGATACTCCTTTTGGTAATGTAACATTTATGGTAGTGTGGCCGGTATTGTTTCCATGTTGTTTTACATTATTGTGTTATGGTTATGCTGTTAGGATTGGTTTTTGGTATTCTCTGACAGGTGGATAGGACCAGTTATAGGGGAAACTCTGCCGAAATTTCTGGAAAGTTAGGGAGTTAGTCAAAATTTGGAACTGCTGGTGTGTGAAGTAACAGTTGGGTCACATTGGATGCTAATGGCAGATTTTGACCCTCATTCGAGAACGAGTGGGCTAATGTGTTTAGTACAACAAAAACCCCAAATATACCATAACACACCCAATCAACAAGCTATCAATTAGCCTGAAATTGCAACGACGAGCGACCAGCCCACTACCCTACCACATGTGGAATTTCTCCACGCCCTTTATCCTTCCAAACTCCATAAATCAGCAGCACAAGAGGCCAACACGAGTGGAGTACAAAACAGTCCACTACAAGTGGAATAAATCGAACTCACGACTTCCGATCACCGTCATGTGAGTTCTAACTATTAGGAAATGAATTTATCAACCTTCCTTCATATTTAAAAAGCTTAAATACAGCAAGTAGGTATTTTCTTAACCATGAAGTACCTTCCAAAACTATAACTAACAATAAAAAGATAGGAGGTATAATGATACTTACGTCGTAGGAATCGTTCTAATGTTACCGCTTCTTGATTTCGTACCCGAGATATTAATCTTTTTTGAAACCCTTGTAGAAAGATTAAGGATAGATTTATGGGTCCTCTCTGCTTGTTTTCTATGGAAAAATGAATAAAAAGAAGACTTAAGGCATATATATCCACTTTTGAAAAGTAAAATAGGTGCTAGCTTGGCCCTTCTTCAGACACTTATATGTTTTTGTCCGGACGTTGTATGAATATACGGTTAAGAGTGTTTGAAACTACATTAAAAGACCTTCAATTTTGTATATAATATGTCTGAAAAAGCCCTCATATACACATGAAATGTATTTCTCAAAAAGCTTCATTACAAGGCATATCCTTAGTAGGTTTTCCGAAATTTAAATTCGATTTTTCCCAAACTTTATATTTTTTATCCAAACATCATATATAGTCATATTATGACTTTACACTCATTTAAATCATGATTAATCTTATATTCATTATACGTTACCTTGGGACGCTCGGGGTGTAACAATCTTTCCCCCTTAGAAACATTCGTCCTCGAATGTTAAACTCCCAGAGATCTATAGAAATTTTGACAGTCTCCTCTGTAATGGTACTACTACCGACCTTTCACACAGAAAACCCAACAATACAAATCCACACAGGGCCACAATCATCAATAACAGCTGTAAAGCCCGGTAAAATTTCACCTAAAACTTGGGGCTTCGTGGTGCCGAGTTGGGCTAATGTGTTTGAGGATTGTAGAAATTGTTCGCGTTGGGTTGAACAGGGCGTTGGGCAGTTGAAAACAAATTGTTGCAGAATAGGGCATTTTCGCGGTCCATTATTCGACCGCATAACAAATCTACGGACCACAGATCCGCCGCGGAATGAAGTAGAGAAATGGCCAATTTTGGAGGTCGTTTTGCAGTCAACTATGCGACCGCATAAGCATTTCACTGGAAATAATTCCGTCGTAGAGTTGGCATGAAAAAATTCGGATGGTGATTATGCGGTCTATTTCGCAGCCGCATAACTGGTATGCATACCGCAGACCTGACCGCAGACTGATCCAGAGCAGCCCAGTTTTTGGCATCACTTTTGTGGCCCATTTTGCGGGCCGCACATCTATTCTACGGTCCACTCTGCAACCGCAGAGTTGGTTTTAGAGGGTCCATTTTCTGATTTTAAAATCCGACCCCATTTGATTAAAAGCTATTAGGTCTCGTCTAGAAGGCAAAAATCTGCTATTTTAGAGTGAGGGGAGTGCTTTAGAGAGAAAGGAGGAAGCCCCAAGTACTTTGTTCATTAATCCTTGCTCAAGCTTTGAAATTCAACTAGGAAAACTCACAAGGTCTTCACCCAAGAGGTAAGATTCTATTCCCTAGCCCTCCATTTCGGGATTGGACTGAAAGTAGGTAATGAGAATGTGATTTATGCATGCATGTACCATCAAGGTTGGTGCGAAGGTTATTGAGTGCAAATGGGTAAACATTGGATTGTGGGATGAAGGAATCCACCATAGGAGAACCTTGAAACCTTAGTGCACACCTAGTGCTTGATAAAGTGCTCATATGAGCTGAAACTCCAAGTATCTTCCTAATTATGGTTTAAATTTGTCATGTTTCTAATAGATTGAAGTCACTATGATTTTTGGAACATTTAAGGAAATGAAGGGATCTCAAGTGAGGTATGTTGGCTAAAATCCTCTTGTAGAATCATTTTACATGATGTCCTCGTAAGTTGCGACTATGATTGGCTCAATTTCTTATTTCTTATGTTCCGAGTCCTTCCTCTTTTAGATTTGATTATTCTAAAATAAGTGTTGTGTTGGAAGATGTATGTACTCAAAATGTATCCCAAATGTTCATATCATGATTCCCTATGAGAATGTAATCTAGTATGATCAATGTACCAAAGATGTTGTGATTTAAAAATCATGTTTCAATTGCAAGTTAGTATGCCTATCTGTGGAAGAGAAACTCAATGTGCTTAAGACTCTTATTTTCTCGTATGTGTACTTAAAGTCTTGATTTAAAATTCTCTTATTGATGATAATCCATGGTAACGCTTGAAAGTTATAGAGGTGAGTATGAAATATAGAATACAGCTGACGCGCTAAGAATGATATTACAATTGTGGCCACAAGTGCCAATGAAATGAAAAGATGTGTGAAAGATTATGAAATGAGTTGTTTAAATCCTTTATATAATAAATTCTCTAGGAGTATCGTTTAGTCACCGGGGAAGGGTAGGTTGAAATAACCTAAGCCCAAAAATACACGTGCCGGTGTAGGAGTGATTGAGGGGTAAATCTCCGTGTTGATGTGATGAGATTGTTTCCCCTTATATGAGATGAGATTAATGTGTTGAGATATTTACCCTTAAATGGGATAAGATTATTGCTAGTAAGATGTGTTGTGATGTCGACCCCCACGACATTGTGGTGAGACGTCTTAGCCCATCGGGCTGAGATCAGACGCCATGCCGTACACATGGTGTTATTGTGAGTGGATGTCTCAGGGTGAGATGTCTTAGCCAACCGGACTGAGATCGGACTCCGTGCTAAAAGCAAAATAGTGTATCGGTACTAAAGATTTCCCAACTTAAAAATATTGAAACTTGAAATTTATCTTTCTCCTAACTTGACATCTTGATACTATTTGAGGCTCTCATTGATTTCATGTTTCCTTCTCATTTTACTATTACTCGTTCTATTGTGAGGGTGTTTAGTTTTACATACTAGTACTATTCTATATGTATTAACCTCCTCTTTGCCGGGGGCGCTGCATCTTTAATGGATGCAAGTGGTTCCACAGCAGGCGGTATTGATCAGTGATAGCAGTACACCCTCTCCTCAGCGGACTTGGTGAGACCCATTTCATTTTGGGGTCTTGTATCTCTTGTCCTCTATGTATATTGTTTTGAGGTATAGCCATAGCCTTGTTGCCGGCACCATCATACTACTCTTTTGTATCTATTAGAGGCTCCTTAGACTTAGTGTGGGTGGTATCGTTGTTTTGGAAAAGTCAAACTAAAGATGTTGTATTTGTAACACATGTTCCACTTCAAACTATAAAAGTGTATGTATTTTGAAACTTGTTAATGATGTAACTAATGGTAATGGACTGATGTTGTTCATATCACCCCTCATTGTGTAATTAATGAAAGATATCTTCTCTTTATTCATGTATGAGTTTGGGTAGAGGGCATTGTACAGGCTTGCTTGGCCGGGTTATCTTGGTTGAGTGTCGGTTGCGCGTATGAAATCAAGTCTGGATGTACGTACTCCAAGTTGGAAGACAAGTCTAACTCATATTCTACCTGGCCTACTCTGCGTATGATCTTATAAGGTCCAATGTACCAAGTGCTAAGCTATCCTTTATTACCAAATCTCATAACACCTTTCATCGATGATACCTTTAGGAATACCGAGTCGTCTACCTGAAACTCCAAGTCTCATCGTTGATTATCTGCATATGACTTCTGATGACTCGGAGCGGCTAATAGCATTTCCTGTATAAGCTTGATCTTCTCAACTGCCTGTTGTACCAACTCTTGTCTTACTAACTTAGTTTCTCCAACCTCGAACCATCTGATAGGTGACCTACACTTCCGCCCGTAAAGACCTTCGTATGGAGCCATTTGAATGCTAGAATGATAGCTATTATTATATGTGAACTCAATAAGCGGAAGATGAGCATCCCAGCTACCCCTAAAGTCTATCACACAAGCCCGTAGCATATCCTCAAGTGGCTGAATAGTACGCTCAGCCTGACCGTCTATCCGGGGATGAAATGATGTACTAAGACTTACCTGAGTCCCCAATCCTTTTTGGAAGGACCTCTAGAAATTAGCTGTGAATTGAGCACCTCTATCTGAGATAATAGATATAGGGACACCATAAAGTCGTACTATCTCCTTAATGTAAAGCCTTGCATAATCCTCTGGTGAATATGTAGTCCTGATAGACAGAAAATGGGCTAATTTTGTAAGTCTATCAATAATCACCATATAGAATCAAACTTCCGCTGGGTACGAGGTAAGCCTATGATAAAATCCATATTAATTACTTCCCATTTCCAAGTCCTAATCTTTATACCCTGCAATAATCCACCGGGTTTCTGATGCTCAATCTTAACCTGCTGACAATTAGGTCACTGGGCAACGAACTCTGTTATCTCCTTCTTAATTTTGCCCCACCAATATATTTACCTGATATCATTATACATCTTCGTCGCTCCTGAATGAACAGAATACCGAGAATAGTGAGCTTCTCCTATAACCTGTCAGCGCACCCCTACTATATTGGGAACACATAATCGACTTCGATATTTGAGGACTCCATCTCCTGTAATCTCAAATGGTGTCTTCTCCTTTCGAGGGGTTGTATCTCTGTAATGAGCTAGCACAGGATCCTCGTACTGGATTTCCTTCACTTCACTTACTAAAGAGGATGTTGTCGTCCCCTGAATAGAAACTCCAGTATCACCTGAATCCAGTAATCGAACTCCAAGATTAGCTAGCTGTTGAATCTCATGGTCTATCTCACTCTTCTCCGACATAAATATGATAGGCTACCCATATATCTACGACTCATGGCGTGGGCTACTACATTCTTCTTCCCTGGATGGTATAAAATATCAACATCATAGTCTTTCAGTAGCTCCAACTATCGCCTCTGACGTAAATGCAATTCCTTTTGCTTGAAGATATACTAAAGGCTCTCATGATCAATATAGATATCAACATGAATGCCATACAAATAGAGTCTCCACATCTTTAGTGCATGAATCACTGCGGCTAACTCTAAATCGTGGGTCGGGTAATTCTTCTCGTGCTTTCTTAGTTGTCTAGAAGCGTAAGCGACAACCTTACCATGCTGCATTAATACATAACCCAATCCAATGCCCGAAGTGTCACAATAAATAGCATAACCATCGGTCCCCTCTGGGAGTGTCAGAACTGGTGCTGAAGTCAATCTGTCCTTCAATGCCTAGAAACTCCGCTCACAAGCATCAGTCCACTGAAATTTAGTTTTCTTCTGGGTCAACTTTGTCAATGGTGCTAAAAGAGTATAAAAGCTTTCTACAAATCTCCTGTAATAACCTGCCAAACCCAGGAAGCTACGAACCTATGTCGGTGTAATGGGTTTAGGCCAAGTCTTCACTGCCTCAATCTTGTTTGTATCATCCCGGATACCCTCACCTGAAATAATATGCCCAATGAAAGCTACAGAATTCAACTAGAATTCACATTTAGAGAATTTTACGTACTCTGTGCACAGTACACAAATGATCTGCATGCTCAGCCTCTGAACGAGTGTAAATAAAAATATCATCTATAAATACAATCACGAACAGATCTAGAAAGGGCTGAACAGACGGTTCATCAAGTCCATGAATATTGCTGGGGCATTGGTCAAACCGAACGACATAACATGAAACTCAAAGTGCCCATATCTGACCTGAATGTTGTCTTCAGAATATCTTTCTCTCTAACCCTTACCTGATGGTACCCAGACCTCAAGTCTATCATCGAGAAACACCTGGCACCCTGTAACTGATCAAATAAATCATCAATTCTAGGAAGCAGGTACTTATTATTGATCATCGCCTTATTCAACTGCCTGTAATCAATACATATCCGCAAGGAACCATCTTTCTTTCTCACCAATAACACAGGTGCTCCCCACGGTGATATAATGGGTATGATAAAGACTATTTCAAGCAAATCCCTCAGTTGTTCTTTCAACTCTCTCAGCTCTGTAGGTGCCATTCTATAAGGAGAAATAAATATCTGCTGAGTATATGGCAATATGTCAATAGAAAACTTAATATCCCGCTCTAGCGGATGGTCTGGAAGCTCATCGGGGAACTAATTAACCACCGGGATAGACTGAAGGGTCGGTGACTCTACTTTCACATCCTGTACCCGAACTAAGTGATAAATATAGCCCTTTCTGATCATGTTCCTTGCTCCGAGATAGGAAATAAACCTACCTCTCGGCGATGCAGTATTACCTTTCAATTCTAGAACTAGCTCCCCTGGAAACTGGAACCGAACCATCATCTTTGATCTACAATCAACGTTAGTATAACAAGAAGCCAAACAATCAATATCCATTTTAACATCAAATTCTACCATATCCAGCTCAATCAGGTCTGTTACTGTAGAACGACTTTGAACTACTACTATACAATCTCTATATACCCGTCTAGCTATCAGTAGATCCCCAACGAGTGTAGACATCTCAAAATGTTTAATCAACTCAGGTTCTATCCCAAACTTACTAGCAACCAATGGAGTGACGTACAATAAGGTGGAACCTGGATCAACCAATGCATATACATCATATGAGGAGACTGATAATATACATGTAAGAACATCAAGTGATGACTCCTCATTCTATCGACCCGCTAATGCCTCTATGCGATTCTGAGGACCGCTCGAGCTAGATGCTCCATTTCTACCTCTACCACGACCGATTGGTGCCTGTGAACCTTGCCCAGGGGGGTGTACTGATGATGGCAAATCAACAATAGATCCCGCTGGCTGAACTATACCTGCACGACCTCTCGTCGGGCTATCTCTCAGAACATGGCTCGGATAACCACAACTATAACAAACACCCAACCCCACAAGGCACTGCCCCACATGCTTCTTACCCCATTGAGCACATCGTGGCAACGGCGGCCTCATCTTACTCGACTCACCACTATACTGAGAACTAGAGGCCCTGGACCTCTAACTGGGCCCTAAATATGTGCAACGATCAAATCTCCTACCAGAAAAATGAGGGGGTGCACTAGCCGATGGTTGGGCTGGATACCTCGAGTGCTTGATAACAATGAGGGGGTGCACTAGCCGATGGTTGGGCTGGATACCTCGAGTACTTGATAACAACATGATAGGGGTCCAAGAATTACTAAAGAAAATCAAGAAACGTGCGAAAGCTAAAAGAAAATAAAGAAACAAAAAAACCACAGAAAATTAAAGATAGATTGAATAAGAAAGAGTTTCTTGAATTCAAGAAGTCTATTCTTGAAGTTGAATCCTAACAACAACAATTAGCTAACAAAGAACTAATCGCCTTTGGTAGAGAATTAAAAATAAGAGATAGATTGTGAAACCTGACCCTTTAGAATAACAAGAACAACAATACGCTTAAACTTATCACCTTTCTTGAATACCTAGAAGTGATCTAAGATTTCGAAAGAGTTTAATCTTACCACCTTAAGTTGAGTCTTGAAGGTTGAAGAATAAATCCAAGAGTAGCCACACACAAGAGTGCAAGAAAAATCTCACAATTTTTATTGATATTGTCTATCATAATCTAAAATCTAAAAACAAAGAGGACACCCCTTTATATAGAGAGGGGGTCACGAAATTCCTACCTAAAAACAAGGAAATAAAGTCCTAAACTACTTTGGACAACAAGTCCAAATACATTAGGAAAAGGAAAAACACTAGGAAACAAAAACCAAGTCAATCTTAGAAAGTAACTCCAACAATACCTTAACTACCTAGGAAAGCAATAAATCTAGTACCAAAATATATGGAAATAAGTTAAAACCAATCTTGGATAGAATTTTAAAAGTCGCAAACCAATCATGGATAGGATCTTGGAAATCTTGCAGGCAACTTGGCACCAACTTTTACCCAACTTCTATCACGCCTATTTAACCTTTCTTGGGCAGCAAGTAAGTCCTTTTTATGTTATAAAAACGTGGCTTCGTGTAGGACTTATTTGGCTGCAAGTTTGGACGTATTTTTAGGTGCCAAATAGGTCCAATAGTGGCCTGATTTGACCTTCTTCAGAGGATGTCTCTTGGGATCTAATCCACATTTTCTTGGACATGAATTTGGACCATAAAATAATTATAATACCTAGACAACTCATATCCTTTATCATTGAGCTCCCCATCCCAATTAACAACTTCTTTATTTGCACTTGAAGTCTAATGACCTTGTTTTGCAACTCTTTAGCTTGACATCTTGTTAAAGGCCCTCTTTGAGATTCCAAAGCTTCATTCTTGTCCTTGAATAGATTTGAGCTTTCTAGGATGCTATCATTCCCCTCTTCTTGAAGAAAATTCATCTTCGAATTTCGACCTTGCAAGAAAAAGAAGTCACGCACTAGTAAATGGCATCCACTAATATGAAAAAATGGTAGAAATAAAACAAGATAGTGATCATGTATCCACTTAACCCAATTAAGCCTAATAGGTGTAAATACTCCTTTATAAAGCATATAGACATCATCATCCCAATAAAATTTATGCCTACTTAGAGTTGTCCAATAAAAACCTCTCTTAGATGCACTATGTAATGAAATTTGCAATGCGATCTTGTCAATAAGGTAGTCCAAACATGTGCATGCCAAAGAAATTACAAAATATCGGTCATGCATCCATTTAACACAAGTATCTCTGCCACATGTATCAAATAAGACACTCTTATGATATAACCAAGTATCAATTATAAATCCCATAGATTCTTCTACATGTAAGTTATTCAAAGAAACACATAAATTCTCAGAAAGGTCAGAAGAACCCATAAATTCCAAAATACAAATTTCAATACATTCAAGCTCATCATTATAACTTTCCCCAATAATATTCGCAACATCAATGGATTCTACATAATTGCTCAAACTGCCACAGAAAGAGTCATAGATAGGTTCATGAAAGAGTATTTGATCACTAACGTCACAATAATCATACATATCCTCTTTAATAGTAGCAAACACTTTTACAGGCTCACAATCAACATGCCTAGAGGAATGACTTCCCATCAAACAACAAAACTCACATTCTAGGAATTTATCACATGAAAACTCATTAGACACTTGAATAAGAGAAGAAAGAACATTTAACTCATTAGAAAGCCTCTTCTCATAAATTTCATGCCTCTTTCCACCAAGTTGGAATGCATAATCATCTATGTCATACTCAATTTCAAAAGGAAGCAAATTACTCTTGCACTTTAACTTAGATATTACAGTTAATAACTTGATATGCATCAAAATATCATCATCCACAAAAATTATAAAGTCACCAACATAAGAAATAAGAGTATAGTTCATTACCTCCAAAAATACCTTAGGTGTTCTAGGAAGGCCAAGAATGTGAATGAACGAATTATACATATCATACTTGGACTTATTTATTAATGGAGCAACATCACCTTGTATTCTTTTATGCAATGATTCTAGCTTAGCAATGGCTTTAGGAAACTCCATGTCATAAACCTGTAAATAAGAATTAAAATAGTCAAAAGGCTCAATAACAAAGAATTTAACCAAGCTTTTATCTTCCACCATCCAACAAGAATTAATTTCGCCTAATTCATATTGGAATCCAATTGGATCCTTTACCACCATTTCTCGCGCCTCATCTCTCCTTTCAAAAGGTCTTTCAACACGTGGCTGCACAAAATCACAAGAACTAAAACAAGAATGAGTTAATGGGTTAGGAAGTAAAGAAATTTTATTCTTGCTTACACTCTCTTTGGCTTTCTCTCACTAAAGTTCTTTTCTTCTTCTTTACTCAAACCCTCTTGTTTTTCTCTCTTTACCTCAAAAACTTTTCTTATCTCATTGCCTTCTCTCTTTTCTTTTCCCTCAAGCTCACTCTTTTTCTCAATTGACATCCCATTCTCTTCATTCAATACAACCTCTCCTTTTTCCTCTCTTGAGATGTCAACATGCACTCCCTTACTCCTCTCATTCTTTTCTCTCTCATATTTTTCCATATTCTCTTTAACAGTCTTTTCATCTTCATAAATTTGTGAGGGAGTCAAAGGTCCAAGAATAAGTTTCTTCCCGTTAACCTCAAAAGAGTATTTATTTTTTTCAAAGCTCTTCTATAGGCATACCATGGCTTTCCCAACAAGATATGATAATTATTCATGGGAATCACATCACACCAGATCGCATCCTCATACCTTCCAATAGAGAATAGATTAACACTCTTTTATCTACCTTTATTCCTCTCAATATGTAGCGTTCAATATGCTCAACACAAGGAAAGTTTAATTTTTCAACCATATAAGTGCTAATTGAGTTATAGCCAAACTCTTTGTCAATTCTAAGGGCACAAATCGCAGACATCACTTTAGCTCTTGTTTGAAAAATTTTTTTACTATTGTCTTCCTTCCATTCAGTATACTGTAAGTTCGACTTTTCAAGTTGTTGAGTCATAACTCGCCTCCTTTCACTATAACTACTTGTTTGAAACATCTTGAACAAAGATTAGAAGAATTATGTATCTCTCAAATTTTGGCTTTTTCCTCTAATGTTCTCGCCTCTCTTGCCTTTTTCCACTCAAAGCAACTCTTGGTCGTTAAACTTTAGATTTATTAATAAACCTTACTAGTCACAACCCTTAGTGATAAGAATGTGGAGTTAGAAAAAGAAAAGGAAAGTGAAGGACCAAACCTTGGAAGAATAGGAATTGGTTATGTAGAAAAAATAAGGAAAGATTTTAGGAAACCCAAAACCTACAAGAATAAGGAAAGAAGTTACCTTAATCTTCAAGAACTAGGATCCCCTCTTCTTGTTTTCTTTCTTGACTTGGAAACCAAATAACACTTGAATTCTACAAATAATAATGAGCCATAATGCTTTTCTGTTGGCTAATTTTTGTTTTTTTTTGTTTTGTTTTACTCAAGAACCTCCCAAGATTATCAAGATTGAAATCTTGATTAGCCTATGCTCTGATACCACTTGATAACAACACGATAGGGGTCCAATAATTACTAAAAAAAATCAAGAAACGTGCGGAAGCTAAAAGAAAATAAAGAAACAAAAAAACAACGAAAATTTAAAAATAGATTGAATTTAAGAAAGTGTTTCTTGAATTCAAGAAGTCTATTCTTGAAGTTGAATCCTAACAATAACAATTAGCTAACTAAGAACTAATCGCCTTTGGTAGAGAATTAAAAACAAGAGATAGATTGTGAAACCCGACCCTTTAGAATAACAAGAACAACAATAAGCCTAAACTTATTACCTTTCTTGAATAACTAGAAGTGATCTAAGATTTCGAAAGAGTTTAATCTTACCAACTTATGTTGAGTCTTGAAGGTTGAAGAATAAATCCAAGAGTAGCCACACATAAGAGTGCAAGAAAAATCTCACAATTTTTATTGATATTGTCTATCATAATCTAAAATCTAAAAACAAAGAGGACACCCCCTTTATATAGAGAGGGGGTCACGAAATTCCTACCTAAAAACAAGGAAATAAAGTCCTAAACTACTTTGGACAACAAGTCCAAATAAACTAGGAAAAGGAAAAACACTATAAAACAAAAACCAAGTCAATCTTAGAAAGTAACTCCAACAATCTTAGGAAAAGGAAAACATAACCTTAACTACCTAGGAAAGCAATAAATCTAGTACCAAAATATATGGAAATAAGTTAAAACCAATCTTGGATAGAATTTTAAAAGTCGCAAACCAAACATGGATAGGATCTTGGAAATCTTGCACAACTTGCAAGCAACTAGGCACCAACTTTTACCCAACTTCTATCACGCCTATTGAACCTTTCTTGGGCAGCAAGTAAGTCCTTTTTATGTTATAAAAACGTGGCTTCATGTAGGACTTATTGGGATGCAAGTTTGGACACATTTTTAGGTGCCAAATAGGTCCAATAGTGGCCTGATTTGGACCTTCTTCAGAGGATGTCTCTTGGGATCTAATCCACCTTTTTTTGGACATGAATTTGGACCATAAAATAATTATAATACCTAGACAACTCATATTCTTTATCCTTGAGCTCTCCATCCCAATTAACAACTTCTTTATTTGTACTTGAAGTCTAATGACCTTGTTTTGCAACTCTTTAGCTTGACATCTTGTTAAAGGCCCTCTTTGAGATTCCAAAGCTTCATTCTTGTCCTTGAATAGATTTGAGCTTCCTAGGATGCTATCAGTACTGCTGTCTCTGACCACTTTGAAACTCACCTGAAGGACCTGAAAATTTCGCTCTCTTACTCTGGCCCCTATCGTGCTCACGATCAGGCCTTTGCTTCTGCTTACACTTCTCTACACCCTTACCGTATGCCTGAATACAAGAAATATCCATGACTGGCTGAAGTGAGAACAACATACAGTCATTAAGCAGGTGCGGCTCCAACCCCATCACAAACCGGTGAACCTGAACCTCCATCTTAGATACAATAGTGGGAGCATACCTCCAAAGAATGAAACTGATGCTTGTACTCCCGAACAATCACATTACCCTGTCGAAGGGTCAAGAAACTATTAACTCTGGCCCGTCTAAGCTCTAGGGGCAAATAATGATGAAGAAAAGCCTCTGTAAACTCTTGCCATACTACTGGAAGGGAGTCCTCACCTCTGGACAACTCCCAAGACTCGTACAATTTAACTGCAACATCCCGAAGTCTATAGGAAGCTAGCTCAACTGACTCAATCGTAGTGGCCTTAATTACCCTCAAAGTCCTCAGCATCCTATCGATAAATACCTAAGGGTCCTCATTTGCATCTGCTCTAGTGAATACCGGAGGGTCCAAATTAATGAAATCACGAACCCTCGCACCTATGGCCCTATCTGCAGGACCAATACCTACTTCCTGGCGTTGAGCCTGTGAGGCCACTAATCGAGTCAATAGCTGAACAACATCTCTCATCTCCTAACCCGGTGCATATGGCTGAGAAGCTGGGGGTATTGGAGCGGGCGCTGGAGTTGGTGCTCCTCGGATCTCCTCTGGAGAGGGCGGGGTATGTGAAGTCTGAGATGGAGTCTCACTCTGAGACTCTTCACGTGCCCTGGTAACTCGTGGCGCTTGGATGGCAGTCTTATCACCCGCGGAGCCCTTCTAGGAGGTTGTAGCCTTCTTAGGCATCACTGTGCTACATACTATATGTCCTAAAATCAATCCTTATATGGCACGATCTAAGATAAGAAGGAAGATAACATACTATATGTCCTACAGACTCATGTTTATAAGTGTGGTTCACGACACACTCATAAACAAGTCTCCACTAGACACGGCCTATAGACGACCCTAGGACATAACTCCTCTGACACCACTTTTGTCACGACCCAAACCGATGGGCCATGAAGAATGCCCCAGTCCTACCTATCGAACACTCCTAAGCATACGTCAATGATATAAACATGAAATATGGGTAGGTCATCCATCAATAAACTGCTGAATCATGTGAATAACATACGCGATGAAACATGCCAAAAAGACATATATACATATACATATACATATATATATATACACATTGCAGAATACGGTAGGGCGAGCCGACAAAGCTGCTATGGAGAACTATATATCAAACTAGAAGCCGATAAGGCCATATACTATCCAACTATACATGACTATCTACAGGCCTTTAATAGAGTGTACAACGGTGTCATGACCAGGAATTTCCACCTTCGGGGCCGTGATGGAGCCTAACATTTCATTTGCTAGGTTAGAGGATCTTTAAGCCAACTTTTGATCAATTCAATTAAGTAAAGCCAATTAAGCCAAAAAGAAACAAAAACGGAATACAAATGACATACAACCAATAATCTCTAAGTACAACACGGATCTGGAGTCACAAGTTCACGAGCTTCTAGAATCTCTACAAAATAGGATTTGAAATAAATACAACTGTCTCGAATGAAAAAAATAGTAAATAGGGAAATGGAAGGGGACTTCATGGTCTGCGGACACCAACAGATCTACCTCGAGTCTCTGAATGCCAATCCGAGTTGATACGCCTCACGGACAGCTGGGACCAGTTCCAAAATCTGCACAAGAAGTGCAGAGTGTAGTATGAGTACAACTGACCCATTACACTCCATAAGTGTCGAGTCTAACCTCGACGATGCTATGATAGGACACCCACGTAAATAAACCTGTATAGACAGAAATATATGTACAACGTAACAACAAATAAATAATTAACAAGATTGGGAGGGGACATGCGAAAGGGGTACAAGATACGATAACTACAAATGGGAATGATAATAAGAAATAGTCGATAAACCTTCAACCAACAAATTGAACAAACATAATGAATAAAACTGCACGGCATCACCCTTCATGCTTTTACTCCCAGCCTCACCATGAAACAGTAATAATGGCACGGCATCACCCTTCGGCTTTTACTCTCAATCTCACCATAAGATGATAAATACGACACGGCATCACCCTTCGTGGTTTAACTCTAAATTTCATCATGAACAATAGACACGTCACGACATCACCCTTCATGCATTAACACTCTCCCTTACCATGTAACATTAACATATAAAAACAGGGAGATAGAATATGCAAGATCAAGTCTTATGTCAATAATGGTTCCACAACACCAATCTCTTCTTCATAAACAATATTCAATTATCACAGATAGCCCATAAATGCGGAAAGAATGATCAATTTAGTAATTAACTAGTCTAAGCATGGATATCATGATCAAAGAAAGAAATAAATGATAAAAAACAAGTCCCACCCGCATGCTTTGACCCAACAACAATGCATAAGTACTCGTCACCTCACATATACGTTGAACCCAACATTTAAACAAGTAGCACATAGCAAACAGGTCTTAATCTCTCAAGTCAAGGTTAACCACGATACTTACCTCGCTCACAAAGATCAACTCAAAACTCAACCACGACTTTTCCTTTCAAACAAGCTTCCAAACCAACCAAATCTAGCAAATTATCAACGGAACGATTCAAAATAAGCCTTAGGAACTACCCACGAATGAAAAAGGTTCAATTTAGGTCATTATTGAAAAAGTCAACAAAAGTCAACTCCCGGACGTGCTTGGTCCAAACCCGAAATTCGGACCAAAACCCGATCACTAATTCACCCTTGAGCCCGATTATGTAATTTGTTTCGAAATCGGACCTCAATTTGAGGTCTAAATTCCAATTTTACAAAAATTCCTAAGACTTTCCAGACCCCCAATTTCCACCATGAAAATCCTATATTTTAAGTTGAAATGTTATGAAATGAAATGGAAAATTGAAACAAAATAGGTTAGAATTACTTACCAATTAATTGGGGAAGAAGAACTCTTGGGAAAATCGGCTTTAGGATTTCTAAGTTTTAAAATTTGAAGAATGAGAGAAAATACCATCTAACTCAGTTTTTGATCAAGCGCAGATGTCGCAATTACGACCTAGGGTTCACATTCCTGCTGAAACTGACGGGATTGCAAATGCAACCCCAGATCTCGAAAATGCAAAAGTCCACCCTTCGTGCCCCTGCTCGCAAATGCGAAGTCTTCTTCGCAAATGCGAGGCTTGCATTTGCGAGCCAGACCTCGCAGTTGCGAAGTCTACAGCAGACACCAGAAACCCAATGCATCATCTATGAATTCTAAATCAAAATCCACATGTAGCCTATCTGAAACTCACCCGAGCCCTCGGGGCTCCAAACCAAATATGCAAACAAGTCTAATAACATCATACGAACTTGTTCGCGCGATCAAATTGCCAAAATAACACCTAGAACTATGAATGGAACACCAAATCAAATGAAATTTTTAGTGATGCTTTAGAATTCCTATTTTAACAACCATACGTCCAAATCACGTCAAACCAACTCCGTTTGTCACAAAATTTGACAGACAAGTCATAAATATAGTAATGAACCTATATCGAGTTCCGAAACCAAAATACGGACTCGGTATCAATAAAGTCAAACATTTGTCAATTCTTTAAACTCATTAAGCCTTTAAACTTCAAAAGTTTAACAAAAAGCGATAACTCGAGCTAGGGACCTCCAAATTCGATTCCGGGCATACGCTCAGGTCACGAATCATGATACGGACCCACCGGGACCGTCAAAACACGGATCTGGGTCTGTTTTCTCAAAATGTTGATCGAAGTCCACTTAAATGGATTTTAAGGCAACATTTTTTATTTTATCAATTTTTAACATAAAAGCCTTCCGAAACAACTCCCGAACTTCACACGCAAATTGAGGAAGGCTTAAGGAAGCTATTGGAGGCTTCGAAACACAAAATTAAGGTTTATAACTCTAGATGACCTATCGGGTCATCACATTCTCAACCTCTAAAACAATTGTTCATCCTTGAATGGACATAGAAAAGTACCTGGGCTGGTAAAAATGTGTGGATATCAACTCCGCATGTCCGACTCGGACTCTCAAGTAGCTGCCTCGATCGACTGACCTCTCCACTGCACTTGAACTGAAGGATAACTCGTAGACCTTAACTATTGAACCTATCAGGCTAAAATAGCCACCAGCTCCTCCTCATAAGTCAAATCCTTATCAAATTGGACTGAGCTGAAGTCTACAACATGGGACGGATCTCCGTGATACTTCCGAAGCATAGACACATAGAACACTGGATGGACTGCTGATAAACTAGGTGGCAATGCGAGCCTGTAGGCTAGCTCACCCACTCTCTCCAGAATCTCAAAGGGTCCAATGTACCTAGGGCTCAACTTGCCCTTCTTTCTGAACCTCATCACACCTTTCATGGGTGAAACCTGAAGCAATACTCTCTCTTTGACCATGAATGCAACATCAACAACTCTACGATTGGCATAACTCTTCTTCCTAGACTTAGTTGTGCGAAGTCGTTCCTAAATATTTTTGACCTTATCCAAGGCATCCTGTACCAAATCTGTACCCAACAACCGCGCCTCCCCTGGCTCGAACCATCCAACTGGCGATCCGCACTACCTCCCGTATAATGCCTCATAGGGAGTCACCTGAATGCTCGACTGGTAGTTGTTGTTGTAGGAAAACTCCGCAAGTGGCTGGAACTGATCCCAACAACCCCTAAAATCTATAGCACAAGCGCAGAGCATATCCTCCAATATCTGAATAGTGCGCTCGGACTGTCCGTCTGTCTGAGGATGAAATGTTGTGCTCAACTCAACCTGCGTGGCCAACTCACGCTGTACCGCTCTCTAGAAGTGCGAGGTGAACTGTGTACCTCGATCCAAAATGATAGACACAGGCACACCGTGAAGACGGACGATCTCGCGGAAGTAAATCTGACGAACAGGGAACTGCCACATCGAACATCCTCTGAGTCCGTGGAAGTCCAACAACAAAATCCATAGTGATACGCTCCCACTTCCACTCAGGAATTTCTAACCCATGAGGAAACCCATGATGCTCAAACTTTACTTGTTGACAATGTAAACACCGAGCTACAAAAGCAACTATGTCCTTCTTCATTCTCCTCCACCAATAATGTTGCCGCAAATCTTGATACATTTTGGTGGCACCTGGATAAATAGAATACCGAAAATTGTGGGCCTCGTCAAGAATGAACTCACGAAGTCCATCTACATTAGGCACACAAATATGACCATGAATCCTCAAAACTCCATCATCTCCAACTGTAACCTGCTTGGCACCACCATGCTGCACTGTGTCCCTAAGGACATGCAAATGAGGGTCATCATATTGCCGCTCCCTGATGCGCTCAAACAAAGAAGACTGAGCGACTATACAAGCTAGAACACGACTGGGCTCTGAAACATCCAACCTCATGAACTGATTGGCCAAAGCCTGAACATCTAATGTAAGCGGACTCTCATCGACTGGAATGTACGCAAGGCTGCCCATACTCTCTGCCTTTCTACTCAAGGCATCGACCACCACATTGGCCTTCCCGGGTGATACAAGATGGTGATATCATAGTCTTTCAATAGCTCCAACCACCTCCTCTGCCTCAAATTGAGATCCTTTTTGTTTGAACAAATACTGTAGACTCCGATGATCCATGAAAACCTTGCACGACATGCCGGAAAGGTAATGCCTCTAGATATTCAGTGCATGAACAATGGTTGCCAACTCTAGGTCGTGAATAGGGTAATTCATCTCATGGACCTTTAACTGCCGCAACGCATATGCGATCACCCTACCATCTTGCATCAATATTGCTTCGAGCCCAACACGAGATGTATCAAAATATACCGTATAAGATCCTGAACCTGTGGGCAACACCAACATTGGCGTTGTAGTCAAAAAAAATTTGAGCTTCTCGAAGCTCGCCTCACACTCGTCTGACCATCTAAACATGGCACCCTTCTGGGCCAATCTCGTCAATGGGGCTGCCATATACGAAAACACCTTCACAGATCGATGGCAATAACCCCCCAAACCCAAGAAATTTCGGATCTCCATAGCTGAAGTGGGTCTAGGCCAGTTTTGAACTGCCTCAATCTTCTTAGAATCCACCTGAATGCCCTCGGCCGATACTACGTGCGCCATGAAAGCGACTGAGTCCATCCAAAACTCGCACTTTGAAAACTTGGAATACAACTAGCTATCCCTCAGAGTACAATCCGAAGATGTTGCTCATGCTCCTCTCGACTACGGGAGTAGATCAAGATATCATCAATAAACACAATCACGAAAGAATCCTGATAGGGCTTGAACACCCGGTTCATCAAATCCATAAATGTTGTTGGGGCATTTGTCAGCCCAAATGACATCACTAGAAACTCATAATGCCCATATCGAGTCCGAAAAGTTGTCTTAGGGACATCAGATGCCCTAATCCTCAACTGATGGTAGCCAGACCTCAAATCAATCTTCGAAAACACCTTGGCACCCTGAAGCTGATCAAATAGGTCATCAATCATCGGCAATGGATACTTGTTCTTGATGGTGACTTTCTACAACTGCCGATAATCTATGCACATCCTCATCGACCCATCCTTCTTCTTCACAAATAACATAGGCGCACCCTAGGGCGAGATACTAGGTCTAATGAAGCCCTTATCAAGCAAATCTTGCAACTGCTCCTTCAATTTTTTCAACCCTGGCGGGGCCATACGGTATGGAAAAATAGAAATGGGCTGAGTGCCCGGAGCCAAATCAATACAGAAGTCAATATCTCTGTCGGGTGGCATCCCTGGCAGATCTAAAGGAAACACCTCTGGAAACTCACGAACAACTCGTACTGAATCCATGGAAGGAACCTCCGCATTAGAATCACGGACATAAGCCAAATAAGCTAGACACTCCTTCTTGACCATATGCCGAGCCTTCACATAAGAGATAACCCTGCTAGTAGAATGGCTAGGAGTCCCCCTCCACTCTAATCGAGGCAACCCCGGCAAGGCTAAGGTCACCGTCTTGGCATGACAGTCCAATATAGCATGATAAGGTGACAGTCAATCCATACCTAGGATGACATCAAAATCCACCATATCGTGAGGTAGGAGATCTATGCTAGTCTTAAGATTCCCAATGGTAACCTCACACGAACGATATGTTACACCTCGAAAAATTTATAAGTTTTTCAGTGTAAAGCCCCGTAAAATTTCGCAAATGAATTCAAGGTTTCGTGGTGCCGGAGTAGGCTTACGTGTTTGAGGGTTGTATAAATTCTTCAAGGTTCAGACTTTTTGGATTGAACAGTGCGCTGGGGAGTTGAAGAAAATATTGAGTAGAGGTAGGCATTTCTGCGGCCTATTCTGCGACCGCAGAACCACTCTGCGAACCGCAGAATGGTCGCAAAGTGGGTCAGTTTTCTAGGTCATTTTAATGTCAAATTTCACGGCCATTATGCGACCGCATAACCACTTCGCGGGCTGCACTCTTGTCGCATATCCCGCTTTGGAATTTTTTGGAGGGGGATTCTGCGGTGCACTATGCGACCGCAGAACCGTTCTGCGGTGCATTATGCGACCGCATAACAGGTCTGAGGGCCGCATAGTGATAGTAGACCGAGTCAGTCATGCCCAGTTATGGAGGCCAAATTATGCGGCCAACATGTGGACCGCATATCAATTATGCGATCGTAGACCTTGTTCCGGAGCTTTATTTTTGGGTTTTTAAAACCCGACCCTACTTCGTTAAAATAGATCTAAGAGGCCATTTTGAGCAAAACCTGATACTTTAGAGTGAGAGAGAGTTCTTAGACTGGGGGAGTAACCTTCAACCTATTATCCATCAATTCTTGCCCAGTCATTGAGGATTAAAAAAGGAAGTCTTCATTCCAAAGGTAAGAATTTATGCCCTAGCTCTTAATTTCGAAAATTTACAAATATAAGATAGTTAGAGAGACCATTCTTGGGTATGACAGTTGTTATCTTGCATGCATGTGTTATCAAAGAATGTGGGAAGGTTGTGAGCTAAAAATGATAGAGAATGAATTGGGAAATGGTGGAATCTTCCGCAAAAAGGCCCTTAAGAACTTTAATGCACACCTAGTGTTTGATAAAATGCTCAAATGGGCTAGAACCATGATCATCCTCCTTATTTTGATTCAATTTTGTTACATTTTCAAAATAGATTGAAGTTGCTAAGAATTCCCGAATATTTTAGAGTGTAAGGAAGCCCAATTGAGGTATATTGGCTAAACTTTCTCTCTTAGAATCGAATTCCATAATGTCCCCATGAGTTTCAAAGTATGGGTTGCGTATTAAAATGCTATGGCTTTGAATCGTATTTCAAATAAAAGCTAGTATGCCAAATTGTGTGATAAAATCTCAATATTCTTAAGACTCTTAATTGCTCATATGTGTACCTAAAGTCTTGATTGGAAATATTTTATTGTTGATAATATATGAAGATGGTTGGAAATGAAATTTATTGAATTGGAGGTATAGTGTGTGGCCAACGTGCCAAGAATTTAAGTTATGATTGTGACTAATAGTGAAAATGATTTGAGAGAATGCGATAAAGAATATGAAATGAGCCTCGACTCAATTGTTTAAAAAACGACTTCGAAAATAGAATTGCCTAAAAGCTTTTGTACTCAATTCATGCCCATAAGAGGTTGCTTTAACTAATGCTTTGCCTTAAAAATATATCTAGTGTGATTTGAGTTCTTACATACTCAGGTATTGAAATTGTATACTCTCATTTCTGGGAAGGAGTATTGCAAGAATAAATGGTGTATTGATTGCTTATTATTTTGATGTGTGCTTGTATTGCTGGTCGGTATGCCCCATTATTTGGGAAGAAACCTTTTGTGTTTAAAGTTTCAATTACTAATAAATTTGAGTTATATGATTGCTGAAATATTCTATATGTTGATATTTGATGGTGATCTTTGAAATTGAAAGAGGTGAAAGTGTGGAATATTAAATATGACCACCGTGCCAGGAATAAAGAATCTTATGAATGGCCAAATGAGCCAATGAAATATTGTTGTTGTGGGTGTCTGGAAATACTAATAAGAATTTATACAATGTGAAAAATGTTAAGGTGAGTACAATTGTATTTATGTTATCCTTGGGCGCAAATCAAATCAAAAATATTTTTGGGAGCATCATTAGCAAAACCGAGGAAGGGTGGGTCATAAGGACCACACTTGAAACTACACGTGCCGGTGTGGGGGTGGATTGTTATTATTCCCCTTATTTGGGATAAAATTGAAATATTGGAGAAATTGTGATATCATTCCCCTTAATTGGAATGAAACTGGTAACAACTGTGAACTGGAAAAGTCAACCCACATGGCATATGTGGGAAGGCAGCCTAGCTGATCGGGTGAAGATCAGACGCCATGTTGCGCACATGTTGGTACTACTCTTGGTAACAACTTTCTTTTGAATCACATGTCAAACCACATTGTTCGTGGGGAGATGCCCTAGTCGATCGGGTGTGATCGGACTACGTGCTAACAAAGACGGTGGTATATCGGTTTTAATGATCTCCCAACCAAAAACAAAATTGTATATGAAGTTCGTATTTTTAAAATTATTATGTTTTAACTGGACATTTGAATATTGTTGATTGTGATTTGCTGTTTCTCTGTGTTGCCTTTCCTTATACGGGCATTCTATTTTGAAAGAAGACTTTTAGCTATACATACTAGTGCTATTCGACAGTAGTAACGTCCCTTTTGCCGGGGGCGCTGCATCTTTAATGGATGCAGGTGGTTCTACAGCAGGCGGCATTGATAAGTGATAGCAGTACACTCTTTCAAAGATTAAAAGAAGAGGTTACTAACAATACCTAAATTCTAAGGGAATCATGCTAATGTGGAGGCTGAGTATAGTGTCAATGAATTAAACACCAAACCCAAAGAGAGTAATAAGTGTCAATGAATTAAAGGCTAAGGAGAGAGTTCTACTTATAGCATTTAAACACTGACAATGATTTCTTTTAGTCCCTTTTTGAGAATTTCATATATGGATATGTATACAATACTGTTATTCTAATTACCTTCTCTTTTATTTTTTGGGCATGTACAATGAGGTGAGCCTGTTGAGTTCTTTAAGAACTCAAACCCAAGTCCAGCTCTACTATGGTCCAAGGGTCTGGCATCGCTCGTCATTGTTACTGCTGGGCCTGCCTTTTGAGGCCCAAATCTCCCAGAGTCACTTCTTTCCCTTCACCTCTTTACTTATTGTTTCGTCATTCTTCGGTTGAACTTTGTCATTACTCATTGCTGTTTTCCTGTTGTTATATCTCATTATGTATATGATAAGCATATATCGGATTGAATGTTTATTCTTATCTTTTAATTCATAAAATAACTTAGGCAATCTTTAAGGAACTTAGGATTAAAAAGAAGCCTTAGTTAGCGATTAATTCTATAACTACTAATCACGAGCTTATTCTCAATTCATTGTGCCTCGCTAACCTTCTCCTTAAAGATTTTGAAGTCCAAAGGTTTAACAAAGGTGGAAGCCCTCTTTTCAAAGAGAAAAACAAAATTGTCGCGATTTAATCTTCCAAAAAGGGAATCAACTATTTTGAAGGATTAAGGTGTTGCTGCCCTAAAACAAAGGCTTTCAAATAGTTTTCTACTTTAAAGCCAATATATATCTTAGGATCGTTTGCATAAAACTTTTACAACGTTATAACGACATGAACCTCCATGATTTAGGAAACAAAGGGCTTTAACTTGGCTTCCTTTTCACATTTATACAAACGTTTCCATCTTTGAAAGTTCTTTTTTTTCAAGCTTATATATACTAACACTAATTTCCTAAAGACTTTTCTTTAAAACCATCTTCTTTAAATCATACTCTCCTCTTATTGATATTATGTCGTAATATAGGTAAGTAATAACATTAGAACACTAGTTAAGGCATAGTACAAATAATTAATTCTAAATCTAGTCTAAGTCCTATGGAGCTACCTCAGGTAGATTTAAAGGGTGCCTAACACCTTCCTTTTAGAAGAACAAGAACCCTTACCCATGATCTGACCGGTTAGTAGACCAATATAGAATATAACATTTAGCAATATAGGTACCCTAGTATACCTTTAAATATTAGGTGGCGACTCTCTTTCATCAACAACAGAGAAACCACAAGTTGAACCTTGTTTTGACTAGAGCAAAATAGGGTTCAACAGTGGGGTTATGTTAGGGTAGATTTGTTATGGTGATTGCGTATGTCTTGCTTCTTCCTAGTGGATTGGATCCATATTATGGTATCAATGGGGAGTTGTACATGTTGGATGTGTTTGATAGTTCTCTCATATCTTTCTCTTTTCATGTTTAGTCATAGTCAAGTTGTGCTTGTTGGGTTTGGATTGTGATGTATGTGCCCATGTGATGTTTTATGTGGCTTGTTGGTCGGGTGAGTAGTTATGAGATTCACATCTTTCTTAAATCATTATTAGTGGTTGTGAGGTTTGAAACAAGCTTCTAGTCGGTATGAGGCTATTTATCTGTACTGGATTTGGTAATGGGTAGCTATTGTGGTTAGAGTTGTTGTTACACCCTGTGTGTCTCAAGGTGACGTATAATAAATATGAGACTTGTTAATCATGATTTAAATGAGTTTAAAGTCATAATATGACTATATATGATGTTTGTATAAAAAATATAAAGTTTGGGAAAAATCGGATTTAAGTTGCGAAAAAACCGACTAAAGATTTGCCTTGTAACGGAGCGTTTTGAGAAATACCTTTCGTATGCTATATGAGCTCCTTTCGGGACATACTATATACCAAATTGAAGGTCTTGGAATTTAGTTTCCAACGCACTTAACCGCTTGTTCATATGACATACGGATAAAAGGATATAAGCATCGGAAGATGAGCCAATGCGAGGATGCTAAGCTAGCACCTCTTTGACTTTTCAAAAGTTGATAAATAGGTGTTAACTCATCTCTCTCTTCATTTTTACATAGAAACCGAGCAGAGAACACCATAAAACCTATCCTTGAGCTCTCTAATAGGGTTTCAATGTATACTAACATCCCGGGTACGAAATCGAGAAGAGATAACATCCGAACGATCCCTACGATGTAAGTATCATTATACCACCTCTCTTTTTTCTTTGTAGTTCGAGTTTTGTAAGGCACTTCATAGTAAAGAAACATATAATTTCTGTATTTAAGTATTTAAATATCAAGGAAGTTTGATAAATTGGTTTCCTAATAGTTAGAACTCACAGGACGGTAATCGGAAGCCGTGAGTTCGATATTTTTCCACTTTTAGTGGACTGTTTTGTAGTCCACTCGTGTTGGCCTATTGTGCTGCTGATTTATGGATTTTGGAAGGATAAAAGGGTGTGGATAAACACCACATGTGGTAGGGTAGTAGGTTGGTTGCTCGTCGTTGCAGTTTCAGGTTAATTGATAACTTGTTGATTGGGTGTGTTATGGTATAATTGGGGTTTTTGTTGTATTAAAGGTTCCAAATTATAATTAGGTTGGTTTTGAGTTGCTGATTGTATTGTGTTTGTATCTCGCCTATAGTAGGCTTGAGGGAGCAGTAAAATCAGGGTAAATGCTGCCCGTTTTATTTTAGAATCGAGTTATCGTTTGAGATACGTAATATACTAGCACCATCTAAGTCGTAAATGTATTTATTTGTTATATGGTTGGCGCGCTAATTATCATAAGCTTGTTCTTGAGTTGTATTGATGACTTGAGGTATGTTAAGGCTATCCCTTCTTTCCATTTGGCATGATTCCTATAATACAACGAAACGAGTAAGCACACAACTTTCATAAATGATTCTATTCTTAGAAGTACTATGATGTTGATATTTTATACCATCCAGGGAAGGCGAATGTAGTAGTCGATGCCCTCAGCCATAGATCTATGGGTAGCCTATCTTATTTACAGCCAGAGAAGAGTGAGATAGGCCATGAGATTCATCAGCTAGCTAATCTTGGAGTTTGATTACTAGATTCAGGTGATACCGGAGTTACTATTCAGGACACGGCAACATCCACTTTAGTAACTGAAGTGAAGGAATGTCAGTATGTGGATCTTGTGCTAACTCATTATATAAGTACAACCCCTCAAAATGAGAAGACACTATTTGAGATTACAGGAGATGGAGTCCTCAGATATCGAGGTTGATTATGTGTTCCTAATGTGGCAGGGCTGCGCTAGCAGGTTATGGGAGAAACTTACTATTCTCTATATTTTGTTTATCCAGGAGTGACGAAAATGTATCATGATATCAGGGAAATATACTGATGGGATGAAACAAAGAAATATATAGCAAAGTTTGTTGCTCGGTGCCCTAATTGTCAGCAGGTTAAGATTGAGCATCAGAAACCCGGTGGATTATTGCAGGCTATAGTGATTCCGACTTGGAAGTGGGAAGTAAGTAATATGGATTTCATCATGGGCTTACCTCGTACAACATAAGTTTGATTCTATATGGGTTATTGTTGATAGACTTACAAAATCAACCCATTTTCTGCCTGTCAGGACTACGTATTCAGAAGAGGATTATGCAAGGCTTTACATTAAAGAGCTAATACGACTTCATGGTGTCCCTATATCTATTATCTCAGATACAGGTGCTCAGTTTATAGCTAATTTCTAGAGGTCCTTCCAAAAAGGATTGGGGACTCAAGTAAGTCTTAGTACAGCATTTCATCCCCAGACAGACGGTCAGGTTGAGCGTACTATTCAGACACTAGAGGATATGCTACGGGCTTGTGTGATAGACTTTAGGGGTAGCTGGGATGATCATCTTCCACTTATTGAGTTTGCGTAAAATAATAGCTATCATTCCAGCATTTAGATAGATCTATACGAAGCTCTTTACGGACGGAAGTGTAGGTCACCTATCAGATGGTTCGAGGTTGGGGAAACTAAGTTAGTAGGACCAGAGTTGGTACAACAGGCAGTTAAGAAGATTAAGCTTATACTGGAAAGGCTATCAGCAGCTAAGAGTCGTCAGAAGTCCTATGGGAATAATCGGCAATGAGACTTGGAGTTTCAGGTAGATGACTGGGTATTCCTAAAGGTATCACCGATGAAAGGCGTTATGAGATTCGGTAAGAAAGGAAAGCTTAGTTCTCGGTACATTGGACCTTATAAGATCATATGCAGAGTAGGCCAGGTAGCATGTGAGTTAGGCTTGCCTTCCAACTTGGAGTCAGTACATCCAGTCTTTCATGTGTCTATGCTCCATAAGAGTATCGGAGATCCTTCTAGAGTCATTCCAATTGACGATGTTCAGGTCATAGAGCAACTATCATACGAGGAAGCTCCCATTGCTATACTAGATAGACAGGTTCGGAGATTGAGAACTAAAGACGTATCTTCGGTTAAAGTATTGTGGAGGAACAATAATGTGGAGAAGATGACTTGGGAAGCTGAAGAAGACATGAAGTCTAGGTATCCTCACTTATTTTTGCTTCCGGAGGAGGATTGGACTGAGACATCACATCCTTATGTACGTATATGGTACTTGATTATTATGTTAGTTATTGTCATTGGTTGTGTGAGGCCATTGGTGTTATTGATGATTGTGGCCATGTGTGGCTTTGTATTGTTGGGTTTTCTGTCTGACAGGTTGGTTGTGGTACCATTAAAGAGGAGACTCTGCCAAAATTTCTATAAATCTTTAGGAGTTTAACATTCGAGGACAAATATTTCTAAGGGGGGAAGTGATAATATGAGACTTGTTAATCATGATTTAAATGAGTTTAAAGTCATAAATTTAGTCTACTATATGAGGCCTTTTTGGGACATATTATATACCAAATTGAAGGTCTTGTAATTTAGTTTCCAATTCACTTAACCGTTCGTTCATATGACATCCGGATAAAAAAATCTAAGCGTTAGAAGATGGGCCAATGCGAGGGTGCCAAGATAGCACCTCTTTCACTTTTCAGAAGTTGATATATAGGTCTTAAATCGTCTCTCTCTTCATTTTTACATAGAACCCGACCAGATAACACCATAAAACCTATCCTTGAGCTCTCTAATAGGGTTTTAAAGAATTCTAACATCCTGGGTATGAAATCGAGAAGCGATAACATCAGAACGATCCCTACGACGTAAGTATCATTATACTGCCTCTCTTTTTACTTTGTAGTTCGAGTTTTTTAAGGTACATCATAGTTAATAAATGTCTAATTTCTGTATTTAAGTGTTTAAATATCAAGGAAGGTTGATAAATTGGGTTCCTAATAGTTAGAACTCACGGGAAGGTGATCGAAAGCCATGAGTTTAATTCTTTTCCACTTTTAGTGGACTGTTTCGTAGTCCACTCGTGTTGGCCTATTGTGCTGCTGATTTATGGAGTTTGGAAGGATAAAAGGCCATGGAGAAATGCCACATGTGGTAGGGTAGTAGGTTGGTCGCTCGTCGCTGCAGTTTCAGGCTAATTGATAACTTGTTGATTGGGTGTGTTATGGTATAATTGGGAGTTTTGTTGTATTGAAGGTGCCAAACTATAATTAGGTTGGTTTTGAGTTGCTGATTGTATTGTGTTTGTATCTCGCCTATAGTAGGCTTGAGGGAGTAGTAAAATCAGGGGAAATACTGCACGTTTTATTTTAGAATCGAGTTATCGTTTGAGATACGTAATATACTAGCACCATTTAAGTCATACAGGTATTTCTTTGTTATAGGGTTGGCGCGCTAGTTATCATAAGCTTGTTGTTGAGTTACATTGATGACTTGAAGTATGTTAAGGCTATCACTTCTTTCCTTTTGGCATGATCCATATAATACAACGAAACGAGTAAGCACACAACTTTCATAAATGATTCTATTATTAGAAGTACTAGGGTTGCCTAGGTTCTGGATTCCCCATATGTCCTACTATCATATCGTCTGTTCATGGGTCTCATGATATTTCGAGAGATCTATTGACTTACTTCATTATGCACTGCATCCATTTATACATGTACATTGACCCATGACCATATGACGTTATATACGCGTATAGTATATGTATATGGGGTATGGGGAAAGGTTATGGCGTTATATACGCACCACCACCTAATCAGCTAGTATACGTTTATGACTTCGCCCACAGAGGCTGAGATGATATGATGGGATGCCCTCAGAGGCCTGATGATATTATGTACGCATATACATATGCATGATATGACATTTATATGCCTATGTATGACATTATAAATGTTTCATGATTCACAGAGTTATTCAGATTTACAGGTTGAGTCCTTTACTCTATGTTTCTTTCATGTCTGTTATATATTAATTTTTATGCCTTACATACTCGGTACATTATTCGTACTGACGCCCCTATTGCTTGTAGGCCTGTGTTTCATGACCGCAGGTGCAGGTAGACAGGCTAACGGTCCCCTATCTTAGGATCCCTGCTCAGCGAGAGTTGGTGTGCTCCATTTGATCCAGAGCTGCTATTGAGTTTTGGTATAATACATTTGTATAAATTTGGGTATGACGGGGCCCAGTCCCATCCTTTATACAGTTGTACACTCTGTTAGAGGTCTGTAGACAGTCATGTATAGTTGGATAGTATGTGGCCTTATCGGCTCGCCCTACCGTATTCCATATATATATATATATATATATATATTTATTTATTTATTTATTTTGGGCATGCTTTCCCACGTATGTTGTTCATATGAATCGGTAGTTTATTTCCAAACGTTATGCATGACCTACACTTATTTCATATTTATATCTTAGACGAATTCTTAGGGGTGCTCGATAGGTAGAACTCGGGCACTCGTCACGGCCCATCGGTTTGGGTCATCACAGTTGTTGCTACCGGCATATGGCTAATGTGTTACACTATGTGGTTATACCTTGTGGATTTATACATGAGATGTTATAGCTTGTTGAAGATTTTTTAGTGTGTTTGTGTGATAATAGGTCCCTTGGTGGATGTGGAAATTTGATTCTAAGGCTTATCAGCATGAATGGAAGGAATAATCTTCGGTTGAGATGATATTGTCGAGCTTATGTGTATTGGGGTGACGTGGGAACACCTGTGTATGTGTGTGTGGTGAGTTCATACAATGATTTGAGGATTTTGGAAAGACTATAGGCACGTTCGAGGATGAACGTCTGTTTTACAAGGAGCGAATGTAACGACCCGATCAGTCATTTTGAGATGGCCGGATTCGATTTTCAGATGTTTTCGGATTGATTTGGATGAGTGATTCTCATTTTAGAAGCTTAAGTTCAAAATGTTGATCAAGGTTTGACTTTTGTGAAAATGACCCAGGAACGGTGTTTAGAAGGCTCCAACAGGTTCGTGTAGTGATTTTGGACTAGGGCGTACGCTCGAAATATAATTCGGAGGTTCCTAGGTTGATATGACTCGTTTTGTCGAAAGTTGGCAATTTGAATGTTTAAAAATTCCTTAGGTTTGACCATGGTTTGACTTTATGACTATCGGATTTGGATTTTAGTTTTGGGACTTGGAATAGGTCTGTTATGCCATTTGGAACTTGTCTACAAAGACTTGAATCATTCTGAGTGGATTCGATAGGAATCAGATGCGTGGTTGTGTTTTTAGAAGTTCTTCAGTTTTAATGTAAAGTTTCATGCATTTTGATGTCCGATTCGCATTTCTAGCTGCTATGTTTGGTGTTTTGATCACGTGGGCGAGTTCATGTGATTTTCTTATACTTGTGTGGATGTTTGTTTTGGAGTCCCGAGGGCTCGGGTGAGTTTCGGACGCGTTTCAGAGTGTTTGAAGGGGGTTTCAGTTCTGCTGGTTTTTGCACAAGTGCTTAAGGTCTCGCATTTGTGAGATATGTTTCGCATTTAGAATCCTCACATTTTCGAGAAAAGGATCGCATTTTCCAGGTTTACTGGGGATTGTCAAGTTCACATTTGCGAACAAATTGTTCGCTTGTGCGATGGGGGTCTGGGCTAGGCTGGATCGCATTTGTAATCATCATAGTCGCTTTTACGAAGTGTTCCTTGTTCGCATTCGTGACATTAGCAAGACTGTGATGGATATCTCTTTTGTGATCATTCTTCGCATTTGCGGGGTTCACATTTGCAAAACCCAGGTTGTATTTGCGACACCTGCATCTGACTATAAGGGCTGGAAGTCGTGATTTTTGTCTCATTTCATATCTAGGAACCCTAGACTCGTTAGGAGGTGATTTTAGTCTCATTTAACACATAATCATTGGATACATGATTTAGATAAATTTCAAACTACATTACATGATTATATATGAGATTTAACATCAAACTTTTGAGAATCAAAGTGATATTTTGGGAAAGTCTGTCTATGTTTTGAAAATTGAAAATTTGGGATTTGAGAGTCGAATTGGACTCGAATTTTGAAACAAAACATATATATGGACTCGTGGGATTATGTATAGTCAATATCTACCCTTGGACTCGGGTTTTGATCGGGGGGGGGGGGGGATTAACTTTTGTTGTCTTATGAAGAATTATACAAAGATCATAGTTTTACTTATTGGAATTAGGTTCTCTTGAATTATTTGATGTTATTAAGTTGATTTTGGTTAGATTTGAGCCGAGCGGAGGTGAATTGTAAAGGAAAAGCTATTTTTGAGTGTTGATTTGGCCTAGTGAGGCAAGTATCTTGCCTAACATTGTGTGGAGGAACTACCCCATAGGGATGGGTTTAATTGCACTATTTGAATAATGTGAAAGATGTGTACACGAGGTGACGAGTGTGTACACGGCCTTATGTGTGGAAATTGACCAGTTTAGACTCTTAGGCTTCTTTCATGCATCTAATTGAAGTTGTCATATCATGTTATTCTTTCCATTGTTATGTTTACTCTTACATGCTATATTTGAAGTTGTTAGTACATGTCCTCTCTTTTGTTATCAAGCTTACTCTTATATGCTTTAATTGAAGTCGTTAGCTCGTTTATTGTCATGCTACCTCTTTTATTCTTGAGTTATTCTTATTTAAAGTTCCATTACATGTTACCCCCTTTATTGTGGATTTCGTCTTATATGAAGCCATTATTACATGTTATCTCATTCATTGCTGAGTTTATTCTTCTGTTTCATTGTGTTGTTGTAATTCTTATGTTGATTTACTAGTCATGTTCCATGTTATTGTTGTTGTAGTTATTGTTGTACTCAGTGTTATTGAGCTGTGGGATATATATTATCGTGGTATTGGTAATGTTATTTTGGAAATATTGTGGCATATGATTACGTGTGGTTCTAATTAATATGTTTCTTGTTGTGACGGCACATGTGGAATTGTTGAGAGGATTGTCGGGATGTGTTGCACGTGAGTTGTCCGTGCTATTGTTATTCTTGAGATTTGCACATGCGGCGAGATAAGGCGGGATATATATGTTGAGTTTGCGCATGTGACAAGAGAAGGTGGGATGATTATTGATGCACGTGTGGCAAGACATGGCAGACATTTATTTTATTATTGCGCACTCGGGGAGACAAGGTGGGCTATGTCGGGGATAATTTGTGATGGCCTGGGGGCATTGGTATTGATAATATTTGTATGGAGGTGTGACCTTCTTGTGTGTGTCATGAATATTACGGGTTTTGATGGGTTATTTTTCAATGTGCTATACGGTGTCTCTAAACTTACCTGTTGAGTTAAACTATGATAGTACACTTGCACAAGCATACACCGTAACATGTCACCTATATCGTTCCAGGAATATGAATCTCGATGTTTATTAATCATGTACATGTATTATTGTATACTTACTTTCTATGTGTAAATTGGACTGATGGAACGTGAGTTGTCCGTGCAGATAAGAGATATTGTTACAGTTGGCACGCGAGTCATCCGTGCAGATCTGAGGTATTATTGGTATTGGCACGTGAGTTATCTGTGCAACACATGAGTTGTCAGGTTAAAATTATTAAGGAGCAGTTGAAAAGTGCTCAGAGTCATCAAAAATCCTATTCGGATGTTCGTCCCAGAGATTTAGAGTTCAAGGAAGATGATTGGGTATTCTTGAAGGTTTCCCCCATGAAGGGTATAATGCAGTTTGAAAGGAAAGGGAAATTGAGTCTGAGGTATGTCGGGCCATACAAAATCATTCATAGGATTTGTCAGGTGGCGTACAAGCTTGAGCTACCACCCGAGATGTCATTAGTGCACCCGGTATTCCATGTGTCTATGTTGAAGAAGGTAGTTGGAGATCCGTCAGCTATTGTGTCGGTTGAGACCATTGAGGTTAATGAAGAACTGTTATATGACGAAATTCCAATTGCCATTCTTGATATGCAAGTCCGAAAGTTGAGGAATAAAGAATTTACCTTCGTGAAGGTGTTGTGGCGAAACCAGCAGGTTGAAAAGGCTACTTGGGAGGCCGAGGAAGAGATGAAAAATAAGTATCCTTACTTGTTTGTATAAGCTATGTAACCTTTCTATAAAACCGTCGCCTATGGATTCTTGTATCACTTGTTCAATTAATGTAAAAGGTGCTTCTTTCTAAATATATTGTATGTGAGGCCACAGTTAGTTTTGTTATGAGTTATGTTAAGTCATTGGATTATATATATGTTTTGAGGATGTTTTTTGGGCTCTCTGACAGGTGGATAGGCCCATTTACAGGGGAAACTTTAGCAAAAGTTTTGGAAATTCAGGGAGTTAGTCGAATTTGGGGTTGCTGGTGTGTGGTATGAAAACTGAGTTGCATAGGATGCTAATAGTGACCCTTGATCTTCATTCAAGAACGAATGATCTTAAGTGGGGGAGGATGTAAGGCCCCGTAAAATATTTCCTAAAAACCGGGGTTCCGTGATGCCGGGGTAGGCGTAGAGGTTAATAATAGTAGAAATTCTTCGGACTTTTCCTAAAAAACAGGGTTCGGACTTTTTGGATTGAACAGTGCATTGGAGAGTTGAAGGAAAATATTTTACAGAGATAGGCATGAGCCTCATAAAGGATCAACTCTCTCAACCCATCAGCATTCAGAACACAAATCTGGGCTTGAAGCTGTATAACACCATCCTACCCAATTACGACCTTCTTGGCACCATCCTGCTGACCGTGCCTTTCAACACAAACAAATAAGGATCATCCATCTAGTAATCCTTGTTGCGCTCCAATGAAGATGACTGCACCACAACATAAGCGAGAACCATTCTAGGCTCCAGAACATCCAACCTCACGAACTTGTTAGCCAAGGCATGATTATCCATGGCCAATGGTCCCACCTATGCCAGAATAAATACCAAGCTACCCATGCTCTCCGCCTTCCTACTCAAGGAATCGGCCACCACCTTGGCCTTCCCCGGATGATATAGTATGGTGATATCATAGTCTTTCAATAACTCCAACCATCTCCGATGCCTTAAATTAATATCCTTTTGTTTGAATAGATGCTGGAGACTCCGATGGTTGGTATATACCTCACATGGCGCGCCGTTGGACTCCACTACTTCCATGTTGCGCAAAATATCATGGCAATGGTCCAAGAAGTCGGAGCATCCTCTGAAGGTGCACCGATAAAGTCAAGGAAAGGAGGTAAGGGTTCTTGCCTGAGATGTTATTGATAGATAAGGAGCCAGTGCGGGACGTAAGTTAAGATAAAGGAAATGACCCATGAAAGATTACGCAGAATATTGATTTGAGAATGAGCCAATGAGTAGTTAGTAGTTGATTCAGGAAGAGCCTAGTTATGGCTAGACAAGAGGATATAGACAAATCAATAGATCGTGCAAGATAAATAGAGTGAACCCCAACATGGGGAATTCAGTCTCGCAGTTATGACATCGTGACCTTGAGAAATATTCGGATAGGAGTTGGGGTAGTTAAAGATACCGTATGAGTGTTAAGGGAAGACAGTCAAAACTTCAGTTCGGGAGCAACCGTACAAGCATATAAGTATGGAGGTAAGTAACTAAGGAATTTTATATGTGAGTACGAACATCAAAAATTCCGTCTAGTATACGATGTATTAAGCTCGCAGCCTTGCAAAAATCAGAGGGTCTTCCCTAAGTACTACAATGAAAGACTAGCGGAGGAAATAAGGATAAAGGCTTTAACCAAGCACAGTCACCTAAAGAGGAAATGGTCATGTAACAATAGTCTCACAACAATATTGTATGCACAACATCAGCAGGTGGCACGTATCGTGGATAATGAACGGGAAGAAGAAATATATATATATATATATATATATATATATATATATATATATATATATATATATATATATATATCAAAATTAAAAGGTGATATTCAAGATCATATGGGTTGTATGGAATTCCAATATGTGTGGGCACTAAAATAAGCTAAGTATGCACGCAACAAGGAGGCAAAACGACCAGTAAAAGCAATTGCTTGCGTTTAAAGAAAGTTGAGAAGGAATGAAAAGAATTATTCGATCAATGATCCAGAGATAATTACATAATGAATGTTCCTAAGATTTCGGAGTATTATCCATGCGGCATATGTGTTGACAATCATACAGCCGTAGAAAATTTCGGTATAGGTTAAAAGAAAGAATTGAGCCCAGGTCATAGACAAAAGATTGAATTGTTATAAGATTGTATCATGGATATTCCATAGTGTCCATGAAGGGCTAAAGTAATAACTACTGCCATGAGCCGTAGATCGGAAGATAGCTTAAGCCTACATAAAGGTTAATCAGAAGGATGAGGAAACTAAAGAGTTACAACAACGAAGTAAATCAGGAGTCTGATTATTGGACCTAGAAAATTATAGAAATTGCGCTTGAGAACATGTCAGAATCACTCTTAATATCAGAGGTGCAAGAGAGATAATGCAACAACCATATTCTATAATGGCTCTATAAGGAAGCCAGTTAGAAGAAGTACCAACCTTATAAGAAGTCGGTATGAAGCTCTCACCAGATTGTGTATGCACCAGAGGTGCAAGTATTATAATAGAGCTTCAAGTTATGGATGTGAATTATACCTATGTGGAAGGGAGGTCATGAAAGAGATAGAAGATACGATGTGAGATTTTAAGGTAAGTAAGGTAAAGGTGAACAACGTACAAGATACTCAAAGGCAGAAGATCGTGAATAGTCCATGCTTCGGATAGAAGGTTAGAAGCACTGGGATTCAATATCCAAGAACGATAGCAGTGTCGTTAGTGGCGTACCTTCCAGCCTATGGTTTCTAAGTACCGAGAGATCTAGTTAAGAGAGTAAAAAAAGAGTTAGAGACGATGTGATGTCTTGCTTAATGTTCCAGAATAACATAAGGGAATCAATGGTGCAAGCAAGTTGAAAGAAGGTTGTGAATAGTATAAATAGATACGTAGAGGTCGCAAGCTAAAGTATAGTAAAGCGACAAGGTTTTATGACAGGAGTAAGGATGAGAAAGGGCGAGTAAGAAGGTGATGAGAATGGGTCAGTTCTCGAGATTAAGCCGATGAAAACAAGAACAACTGATGGTTTCTCTAAGTTATAGAAGGCTCAATATAGCCTGAATGAACTCAAAGGAGTCCAAGACTAGTAACATTTAGAAGAGATGGAATGCTGCCCTGGTAGTGAAATGAAGGTGTAATTGTGACAGATAAAAGATAAAGGTTGGGCCTTCGACTAAATAATGATTTGAAGAAAGAAAAAAGGGAGAAGGAGAAAAGATTTCGCGAACGACACGAGATCAGAATACCCTCATAAGGCGAATCACATCGAGATACTATGAAATATGATTACGGAAATCACTTCAAATATTCCTCGATGCAACGTAAGCCCTAGTGGCAAGGTTTTACGTAAGAAGTTTCAAATTATCAGTGGTATATTGTAGATCATTATTGAGGAAAATCATAATGGATGGACAAAAGTCACAAAGTATAAGCTTAGATTAGGTCGTCATTCGTAAGATGAACAATAATGAGGAAGCATTAAATGACTTAGATTTATACATATGGGATAAGCAACAAGAGTAATCTAGAATTTGGTAGCAGACCTCTGCAACGATAAATTGAAGTATGAATTATGGTATAGTATGGCTTAAAGCTAATGACGCCCAGAGGGACAACTTGACATAATTTTGTATATGTTCACAAAGTAAAGCCTAGAGATTGGCTAAAAGCTGGAGGAAAGAGAAGAGAAGAGTCGCATAGGCGCACTTACAAAGTCAGAGTCATACATGCTGCATGATAGAAGGTAGCAACAGTTACGAGATTGGAAAGATTCTAACTACAAGTCGTGGTATGAGAAAGAGGCCTAAAGAAGGGGAATGCCTTGGCCTTTGGGATTCATTCACAGAACAATTGCCTAGATGGCAAGAGGAGTACTAAAGTAATAGGAAGGCATAAGTCATGAAAATGAAAAGTGCATCAGTCAATATTCGAGAACGAATGTTCCAAAGAGGGAATAATGTTACACCCCATATTTTCGTACGTAAAAGTATGCCATAAGTGAATTGATGAAAACTCGGGAATGAGATGTTACATCCCGCATTTTCGTATGTTAAAGTTTCGACGTAAGATAATCTACATAAGTCCGGGAATAAGATTATTTTGAGATTATTTTGGGATTATAAGCATTATGCTATTTCAAACACGTGATGAGTAAATTCGGGAAGGAAAGAAAGTAAGAAAATAGAAGAAAATGAGTTTCGTCGAAGTTTGGCAATTTGGGATAAGATACGGTCCAAGCTATAATACCCCGTATTTATGGACTAGTGCCATACAAGGTACCGTATGATCATAATAGTATAATGTATAAGGGTGTATTAAAAATAAATAGTATTTTAAGTAATTTGAGATAATTCTTAATTATATGGGAAATTGGTTATTATTGGGTAATGGGAGATTACCTAGTTAATTAAGGAATTATTGGGTGATTAATTAAGCACATTTGGATAAGCATTACACTTCAAGGTGGCAGCAAATTAAGGCCAAGTTGATGACTCATTAGTCATTAGGATAGGTGGCATTAAGGGGTCGTTGGGCAATCTATCAAGATAACACATGGAAATTACACTTTGCCATTAAAAAAAAACGTAGAAGGAATATCAAGTTAGTCATCTTTACAAATGATATTCAATTGATATCAAATTCATTTTTGGAGGAGATGTTGGAAGGTCACATAAGACTTCATGTTACAGCAGCAACGACTATTCTTAGATTAGTAAAGCAATTCATATGGAATTACACTACGTAATAACAACGGGATTTTTACGATTCTAAGGGAGTACGGATTTTTTTCCTACTCCAGGTATGTTAAGGCTAAGCTCTTCTTTCATTTTGGCATGATCTCGTAATTACATGTGTTTGATAACGAGGCATAAAGAGAAGTTCATACTCCCGAATTTATATACATTATCCTAGTCCCATAAATTACAGTATTCTCCTTATCGGGACTTCATATTCAATTGAGTATTGTCTTCTTCCAGTAAAGAGAGCATAGAGCCTATTTATACAGTATTATAGTATTTTCATTATCATCGAGCTATAATCGATGGGCAGGCCCCTATTGGGCAACCTCTGATCAAATGGTAAGTTATATACCGAGCCTACTATGGCCGAGCGCCTATGAGCGAGCCCAGTTGGTCGAGATACAGAGCCTAGTATGGCCGAGCGCCTATGAGCGAGAGCAGTTGGTCGAGATATAGAGCCTCGTATGGCCGAGCGCCTATGAGTGAGCCTACTACGACAGAGCAGTTATATATATATACCGAGCCTTATTGGGCCGGACAACTATTTTACTTACTATATTGAGAGAGTTGAGTCAGTATCAACATATTATCTTTGACTCCCAGTTTCTTTTAGTTATTATATTACCAGTTCAGTTTCAGCTTTCAGCATAGTGCCTTACATACTTGGTACATTATTTCGTACCGACATCTCTTTTGCCTGAGGACGCTGCGTTTCATGCCCGCAAGTCTCGATAGACAGGTCGAGAGTCCTCCAATTAGGCGATCAGCTCAGCAGAAGATATTGGTGCACTCTATTTGCTCCAGAGTTGCTGGTTTGGTCAGTATGATTTAGATGTGTATGGTTTGGTATGGCGGGGCTCTATCCCGACCTTTATGGCAATTATGTACTCTTAGAGGCTTGTAGACATATGTCGTGTACGTGAAAGATTGTACGGCCTTGTCGGCCTATGTTTTGAGTTTATAAATGGTCATGTTGGCATATTAGGCCCGTATGTCACGTGTATATGATGAAGTAATAAGAAAGATACGTTACGTTGGTACTCGATTGTGTAAGGCACCGGGTGCCCGTCGCGGCCCATCGGTTTGGGTCGTGACACAACCTGTTCTCCACCTCTATGAAAACCTCTCACCGACTGGCCTCCACCTCAAACTAACTAACTACCACCTCGGACAACCTAGCCCCCTACTGTGACATGGCTCCCTACATCCTAGTACGATACTTCCTAATATGACCCGCATCCCCGCACTCAAAGCATACTTTCGAATGACATGGCTGCTGAATCTGAGACTTACCCTGACAAACCGAATAACCCTTGTAATAACTCTTAATCAGTGGTGCACTTATAGGAGATAGAGGTGCAGTGAATGATAACTGCTCAGATTGAGATCCATAAGCACTATGACAACCTAAAGTACCATGTGCAACCTGTAGGCTCGACTGTACCTGCCTAATAGGATGGTCTCTTCCAAAGGAACCAATGCCTCTATAGGAGGCACCACACAATCCTCCAAAATGATAGGGCCTTTTATAAGAGGTCGTCTCTCTCGCCCGACCTCTAATACGCTCAATCCTCTTGGCAATCTCCACTACCTAAGAGAAAGAAATCTCAGTCTCGGCCCCTTTGGACATCTGAAGTTCGATGCCATATGTAAGAACCACTATGAACCTCCACACCTTCTCCCTCTTAGTAGGTATCAGGATTTCTGTATGCAAAGACAAATCCACAAATCTAGTCTCATACTGAGTAACAATCATGCTATCCTACTAATGACGCTCGATTTGACTGTGCAACTCCTCTCTTTGAGTGAAGAGAATAAACTTCTCCAAGAATAACTCTAAAAATTAAGCCCATATTAGAGGTGGTGATCCCACTAGCCTGCCCTGATCATACACCTGCCACCACTTCTTGGCAGAACCATACATCTGAAAGATGGTGAAATAAACGTTCACGGTATACAACTCACCCATGTGTCACGAAGATGTACCGTGACTTGAAGCAACATTATTGGTGGGGGAAGATGAAGAAAGACATTGTTGGACATCTCTCCCGGTATTTGAATTGTCAACAAGTGATGTATGAACATCAAAAACCGGGTGGGATGATTCAAAAGTTAGTGTTACCAAAGTTGAAGTTGGAGCACATCACTATGGACTTTGTGGTAGGCTTATCATGGACCTTGAGTAAGTATGATGTTGTTTGGATCATTGTGGACTCTTTGACCAAGTCCGCACACTTTCATCTGGTGATGAATTCCTATTCTTCAGAGTAGTTGGCTCAGATTTATATCAGGGAGATTTTGCACCTGCACGATGTTCTCATTTCTATCATTTCAGACCCTGGCACGCTGTTCACTTCACACTTTTGGAGAGTTGTGCAGCATGAGTTGGGAACTCGATTTGAGTTGAGCACCACATTCACCCTCAGACGAACGGGCAGTCTAAGGACTATTCAGATTTTGGAAGACATGTTGAGGGCACGCTCTATTGACTTTGGGGGTCAGTGGGACCCGTTTCTAGTCGAGTATTAGTCGAGTATCCAGATGGCTCCATGCGAGAACTTGACCTATGAGGAAGAGCCGGTGGCTATTATAGATCGGCAGGTTTGAAAATTAAGATCTAAGGATATTTTTTCTATGAAAGTGTGTTGGAGAGCTCAGCCGATTGAGGAGGCTACTTGGAAGACTGAGTCCAACATGAGGAGTAGATACCTGCATTCTTTTACCAGTCCAGGTATATTTTTATGTCCGTTCAAGGACGAATGTCTCTTTTAGAGGTGGACAATGTAACGACCCGATAAGTCGTTTTGAATACTAGCTTTCCTTTTTATGTTTTGCCACTTTTCATAGCTCAATTTGATGATTTATGACCTGCATACGTGATTCGTGTCGATTTTCAGAAAGTTTAAATCAGAATTTTTAAACAAAATGTGATTTTTGACTTTGAAATGGCTAGAGTTGATCACGGTCAAAGTTTTTGGTAAACGACCTCGAATTGGTGTTTCGACGATAACGGTAGGTTCATATGATTATTTTTGACTTGTACGCATATTTGCTTAGGGTTCCGGGTGACCCCAGGTCATTCGGCACTTTATGTGGAAAGTTGGAAAATTGAGTTTAACTTTGACAAATCTTAGGTTTTAATGATCAATTCTTGCTTTTTGATTTTATTTTGATGATTTGAGCTTGCAAGCGAATTTGTATAATGTTATTACACTTGTGTGAATGTTCGTAGTGGAGCCCGAGGTGCTCGGGTGAGTTTTGGTTAGGTTGCAGACTGATTTGGTATAACTGTTTGTTACAAGTGTTGTTAATCTGCAGATCTCGCATTTGCGAGGTTCTGTTCGTAAATGCGAGCCTCATATTTGCGAGACAATGCTCGCATTTGCGATATGGACTGGGACTGGGCATTTCTTTTCTGCGAAGAATGTATCGCATTTGCAGACTGGTGGTTATCGCAATTGCGAGATTTGTGTTTCATTTGCTACACTTGGCTATGGTTGGATAGCTTCGCATATGCGAAGTTTTATTCATGTTGGCAAGGGGTTGGACCTTCGAAACTACGAAGGACTCGTCGCATTTGCGACAACTAGGAGACTTAAGAACAAATTGCATTTTCGATCAATGGTTTACATTTGCGGACGTCGCAACTGCAAACAAGAGTTCGCAATTGCGACACCTGCATATGGGTAAAATGTAAAGATTTTGGGACTTAGCTCATTTTATACCAATTTAGAGGCGCTTATTAGAGAGCAATTTCTTCCCAACATCATAGGTTAGTAACTTTAACTTGTTTCCATTCAATTTCCATTACTTTTTCATGAATTTCATTATCATTCTATGATTTATAGAGTAGAAATTGGGGGGGTTTGTTAGAAACTGGGATTTTTGTAAAATTTAAGACTTAGACCTCAAATTGAGGTCGAATTTCGAAACAAAGCACATATATGAGCTCTGGGGTGAATGGATAATCAGGATTTCATCTTAATTTTGTACTTAGACCACGTGGGCCCATGTTCACTTTTTGTTAACTTTTTAATTATGTTAAAGATCGAACCTTTTTTGTACGAGGGTAGTTTCTAAAGCTTCTTTTGACATGTTTGAATAATAATTGACAAGATTCTAGTGGTTTGGAGGCTTGTTCTAAAGGGAAAGCCGTGTTGAATTGCTGACCTTATTTCGAGAAGAGGTAAGTGTTGTGATTAACCTTGATTTGAGAGAAATAGGTCTTTATTGTCCTATTTCCTACATGATTTATGTGTGGGGACAGCGTATATACGAGGTGACGGGTATATATGTGCTGTCATGGGTTCAAGCATGCAAGGTGTACTACTTTATTGCATGTCATTAATTATACCATGTCTTCATTTAATCCATGTTTTTTACTTGTTATGTGCTTTTACTTGATTTATGTCTTTACTTGTTATATGCATACATTCAGTTGATACTTCTATTTAATTGTTCAATGCTTCAATTTATTCATGCCTTTATTTATTATCCGCCTTAACTTATTATATGCTCTCACATGTATTAGATACATGCTTCTACTATTTCGTGCCTTTACTTGACTTATTGCCTTTACTTGTTTCCTGTTTCACTCTACTATGTTACATCGGATTCCCTTAGAGAATTGTGCATTTCACTTTCCTTTTATGTTATGTTGTGAAATTCCACATATTTGGTTGTTACTGATATATGGGATCGGTTTGCACACCACAACAGTATTATTATATATTGGATCGGGTTGCACGCTGCAACACTACTATTTTATATGTCGATCGGATTGCACATCGCAACGGTATCATTATATATGTGGATTGGGTTGCACGCTTCAACAGTATGTATGTGTGTATATATATATATATATATATATATATATATATATATATATATATATATATATGTGTGTGTGTGTGTGTGTGTGTGTGTGTGGGGGAGAATCGGCTTGCATATCGCAACAGTATCGGTATTAATATGTAAATCGGGTTGTGCGCCACAACAGAAAAGATGAATTGGGGTTATTTTTGGTTGTTATGCTCCGCTATCATGTTGTGTTGTAAGACTGTGATGTGATGAATTCTGGGGCCCTCTGTCATTTACTCTTGTATTCTGTTTGTTATGTAGTTATTCGTTTTCTTTATCTCATTATTGCTTCTCTGCTTACTACTCGTACAAGTTATAGTGAGTGTCTTTTAATAGCCTCGTCACTGCTTCATCAAGGTTAGACTCGATACTTACTGATTACATGGGGTCGGATGTACTCATACTACACTTCTGCACTTCTTGTGTAGATCCCAGTGTTTGTACCAGCAACGTTCAGAGGTGATTCCTTGGACCCTTTCTTCCAAGAGACTTGAGTTAGTGCAGCTTGGCGATCGAAGACCCTGGAGACCCCTTCCTATCTTTATCTACATTTTATTATTCTAGGTAGTATAGTATTTTCATTTCAGACTTGCATTTAGTATTATTAGTGGCTCATGTACTTGTGACACCATATTATGGAGATTGACTTAGACGGCGTTGGTTATACTCCTATTATACATTTATGCTATTTCACTCTTTTACTATTTCAAAGTATCTTAGTTATCAAATTGTTTTAGTTATTGTGCTATGATGGCTTGCCTAGCAAGCGGATGTTAGGCGCCATCACGTCCCCATGGTTGGGATTTTGGGTCGTGACAAGTTGGTATCAAAGATTTACGTTGCATAGGTCTCATGAGTCATGAGAAAGCTTGGTAGAGTTCTAAAGATATGTTTAGAGGTATGTACTTATCTTTTATATGTTATAAGGTTTAGGAAATTTCCCTTTCTTTTTGTCTCTATCGTTCGACTTTGTTCTATCATGAAGTTTTAAATCTTTCTTCTCATATTCTACCTCTTATAGTGAGGACACGTTCTTCATCTGTAGAGGATCAGGAGCAAGAGCCCCAGGTTGCAGCCACTACTAGGGGTAGGTACCTGGGCAAGGGAAGAGGCCGAGGTAGAGGTAGAGCTCAGTCTAGTGCACGCGCAGTGACACCTATTATCGGGCATCAGATAGAGCAAAATGACAAGATTACATATTAGGTTGAGTCAGTTGGTCTGGCTCAGGTTCTAGAAGGGTTTATTCCTACACTAGTGCTTCAGGATGCCTTAGTCTGCATGGTTGGTCTTAGGTAGATATGGCTCAGGACGGGGTGTTTCCTGTGGCACCCGCCGTTTCTCAAACCGAGGGAGGAGTTCAAACTCCTGCTACTTATAGTCCAGAGCAGATGGCACATAGTGCATGTGATGTCAGCTGATTAGTTGAAGAGGTGGGATACGTTCATTAAGTTGTTTCCCTCTCACTTTAGAGGGGCACCTTCAGAGGATGCGCATGAGATTTTGCACAACATAGGGATAGTGGAATCCCACGAAGTTGATTTCACCATCTTTCATATGTATGGTTCCACCAAGAGCCGGTGGCAGGTGTATGGGTAGGGCAGGCCAACGGGATCACCTCCTCTCACAAGATCACCTCCTCTCACATGGGCTTAGTTTTCCGAGTTATTCTTGGAGAAGTTTATCCCCTTCACTCAGAGAGAGGAGTTCCACAGTGTATTGAGTGCCTTCAGCAGGGTAGCATGAATTTTACTCAGTATGAGACTAGATTTGCGTATTTGTCTCGCCATCCAGCTATCATTATCCCTAATGAGAGGGAGAAGGTGCGGAGGTTCATAGAGGGTCTTACATATGGCATCAGACTTCTGATGGCCAGAGAGGCCAAGACCAATATTTCATTCACTCAGGTAGTGGATATCGTGAGGAAGATTGAGCGCATTAGAGTCCAGGAGAGAGACACGACCTCTGATATGAGACCCGTCAGTTTGGAGGATTCAGTGGTGTCTCGTCTGGAGGTAGAGGTTCCTTTGGGAGAGGTCATCCTTTCAGGCCGGTTCAGTTGGCCCTTTAGGTCACACATGGTACTTCAGGAAATTATAGTGCTTATGGACCTCGATCCGAGCAGCTAGCATTCAGTGCAACTCCAGCTCCCATTAGTGCACCACTGACTCAAAGCTATTACATTGGTTATTTGGGTCATCAGGGTCAGTCTCAAATTCAGTAGCCACATCAGTCGAGAGGATGCTTTGAGTGCGAGGATGCAGGACATATCAGGAAGTACTATCCTATAATGTAGGGAATCATATCACATCCGGGTACTCGTGCCATGATTCTGCCACTGGTCTCTTCACCACCCGCTCAACCAGCTAGAGGCGGGGGCCAGGTAACCTGATGTGGTGGTCAGTCAGTTATAGGTGGTAGCTAGTCAGTGAGATTTCGTCCTAGAGGTGGAGGACACGTAGTTGGGGCTCAGCCCCGTTGTTATGCATTTTTGGTTCGTCCCGAGGCGGAGTCGTCAGATGTAGTTATTACAGGTATTATTTTAGTCTGTCATAGAAATGCATTTTTGTTGTTTGAATTGGGTTCTATATATTCATATGTGTCTTCATGTTTTTCTTCGTATCTGAGTATGTCTCATGATTTTCTCAAAGTCCCTTGTTCTGTGTCTACACCAATTGAAGATTTCGTAGTAGTTGATCGGGTGTAATAGCCTTTTGTTGTTAGTATTAATGGTGATGATACTATAGTTGATCTGTTGTCGCTGGATATGGGAGATTCTTAGCAATTCTTGCTATGGATTGGTTGTCCCCATATCATGTTATCTTGGATTGTCATGAAAAGACGATGACTTTGGCCATACTAGGGTTTCCTAGATTAGGGTGGAGCGGGACCATTGGTCATTCCAGTGGTAGGGTGATCTAATATTTGAAGGCTCGGCGTATAGTCGAGAAGGAGTGTTTCGCGTATTTGGCTTACATTCAGGATTCTAGTGCAGAGATGTCGTGCCCCGACATTGGGGAGCATGACCGGGGCTCAACAGAGTTACCTCGGTCGAGCAAGCCTGCACAGTGCCTTCTACCCAACTCACCCACAAATAAAGAGAAGAATACATTTCATTAATAAGTCAATAAGAAGTCATGTGAACAACACCGGTTCATTTCTATTAGTTACGTCACTATCAAGTCTTCAAAACAGTATGTTGTACAATCAAAGTTAAAGTGGAACAGATGATACCATTACAACATTTTTAGTTAACTTTCCCAAAAACATATACAACCCACACTATGTCTACGGAGCCTCTAACAGGAACAGAAGAGTGATATGATAGTGCCAGCAATAAGGCCCCAGCTATACCTCAATATGCTATGTATAAAGGATAAAAGATACAAGGCCCCGAAATGAAGTGGGGCATACCAAATCAGCTGAGGAGAGGGTGTGTTTCTATCATTGATCAATACCACCTGCTATGGAACCACCTACATCCATTAAAGATGTAGCGCCCCCAGCAAAAGGGACGTTAGTACATATGGAATAGTACTAGTATGTAAAACTAAACAACCTCTCAATAGGACGAGCAACAGTAAACGGAGAATAAAACATGATATCAATAAGGGACTCAAACGGTATCAAAGTGCCACATTAGGGGAAACGTAAATTTCAAGTAGGTTTCGGTAATTTAAGTTGGGAGATCTTTAGCACCGATATACCACCGTGTTTTAGCATGGATACCGATCTCAGCCCGACCGGCTAAGCTGTCTCACCCCATATATACACCCACAATACCACCGTGTGCGCGGCATAGCGTCCGATCTCAGCCCGATCGGCTAAGCCGTCTCACCACAATGCCGTGGGGGTCGACATTACATCACATCTAGCTAGCAATAATCTCATCCCATTTAAGGGGAAGACATCTCAACACACCAATCTCATCTTAAATAAGGGGAAACAGTCTCATCACATTAACACGAGGATTTACCCCTCAATCACTCCTACACCGGCACGTGTAGTTTCGGGGTTATGTTGTTCTGACCTACCCTTTCTCGGTGGCTAATCGATACTCCCAAAGCATTTTTTATTAAAAGTATGTACATCTCAATTCATATTCTTTTACATGTCATTCATTTTATCGACATCATTGGCCATAACACAATATCATTCTTGGCATATTGGCCGTATTTCATAATTCAACTCACAATTCCATTTTCAATCATTATCATGAATAATCAACATCAAGGCCTTTCAAATTAAGACTTTAATCACATACTTGAGAAAATTAGGGCCTTAGGCACATATGACTTCTTACACAATTGACATGGTAGCTTTCATAAGAATTCACGCTTTCAAATTATAACATAGTAACACATAGCCCATACTTAAACCACATCCGCAAACATTAACTTAACATAGAAAGAATCTTTGAAATACATATTGAACACATAATTATTTCGACACAAGGCTTATTTGACAACAATTCAATTTATAAAGAGCATCACGAGACTTACAAGGACATTATGGGGTTCAATTCTAAGAGAAGGGTTTAGCCAACATACCTTGCCTCAAGCTTTTTTAAATTACTACAATGTTCCGGAATTCTTAGCTTCTTCGATCTATTTGGAATTACAGAAAAATTGAACACAAATTAGGAGAGAATTTATGGTTCCAGCTCATTTGAGCATTTTATCAAACACTAGATGGGTATTATGATTTCAAGGTCCTCCCATGGTAGATTCTTTGACCCCACTACCCAAAGTCTACCCAATTTAGCTCAACATTCTTCCCCCAACCCTTGATAGTACATGCATGTAAAAATAAACAACTCCCATACCCAAGCATTGCCTTACTAATTACCTATTATCAATTAGAATCATGAAATTGAGGGCTATGGAGTAGAAACTCAACTCTAGGATGAAGACCTAGTGATTTCTTCTTACAATTTCTTCAACTTTGAGCAAAAATTGATGGATGATGGGCTTAGGAACTCCCCCCCCACTCCTTGGCACTCCCTCTCTCTAGAATGTATGTTTTTGCTTCAGAAGTGGTCCATTACTCTAATATATCAAAATAGGGTCGGGTAAAAAAATTAGAAAAAATGAGCCCCGTCACAAATCTGCGGTCTCATATGCGGTCCGCGAAATGGCCTCCGGAACTGGGCACTCCTGCCCCACTCTATGGCCATTATGCGGTCCGCAGACCTGTTCTGCGATCGCATAATGCGACGTAGAACCTCCCTTCGGAAAAATCTTCATGCTGGTTCCGCGATCGATGTGCGGCGCGCGAAATGGTTTTTACGACCGCATAATTGACCGCACAATGCCATCCAAACTTGGCCAGTTTCCTACTTCACTCTGTGGCCATTATGCGTCTGCATAGTGGGCCGCAGAAATGTCTTCTTCTGCCAAAAAATTTCCTTTACTCCCCAGCGCACTGTTCAACCGATTGTTCTACATTCTTCAACACAACAGCCTACTTTGGCACCCCGCAACCCCGGGTTTTTAGGCAAAATTTATGGGGCCTTACAAGATCCCCCACTTAGGATCATTCGTCCTCGAATGAGGGTCAAAATTCAGCATTAGCGCACAATGTGACTCAGTTGCTACAACACACATCAGGAGTTCTATTTTTTGACTAACTCCGTAAATTTCCAAAAATTTCACCAGAGTCACCCCTGTAATTGGGCCTATTCACCTGCTAAAGAATCCCAAAATCAGTCCTAACAACATATACAGGAACCAACGACGTAACATAATATTAAAATAATGTCAGTCGTGGCCTCACGAGCAGTATACCACCAAAAAGGAACACTTTTAACATCAACAGTACAAATGATACATAATTCGTAGAAGGTAACTCTTAGCATTTTCATAGAACACAACTTTATAAATACATGGCTATTCAAACAAATAAGGATATTTCTTTTACATTCGTCAACACAAAAGCCTACTTTGGCACCACAAAACCCCGGGTTTTTAGGAAACATTTATGGGGCCTTACAAGAGATTCCTCCAATCGATTCGGTACCGGTTGTGAGGGAGTTTCCCGAGGTGTTTCCTACAGATTTGCTGGGTATGCCACTAGAAAAGTATATTGACTTTTGCAATGATTTGGTTCTGGGCACACAACCTATTTCTATTCCACCATATCGTATTCCTCCATCTAAGTTTAAAGAATTGAAGGATCGGTTGTAGGATTTGCTTGACAAAGGGTTCATTAGACCAAGTATTTCACGTTGGGGTTCGCCGGTGTTATTTGTTAAGGAAAAGTACGGATAGATGAAGATGTACATTGACTCGGTAGTTGAACAAAGTGACTATCAAGAACAAGTATCCATTGCCGAGGATTGATGATTTATTTGACCAGCTTCAGGGTACCAAGGTATTTTTCAATAAGGTGAAGATTAGGCCATCGGATGTCCCTATGATATCTTTTAGGACTCGTCATGGTCATTATGAGTTCTTAGTGATATCATTAGGCTTGAATAATGCTCCAGCATCCTCGATGGATTTAATGAACCGAGTGTTCAAGCCTTATTAGTATTCCTTCATGATTGTCTTCATTGTCTTCATTGATGATATTAGTACTCTCTTAGTAGTGAGGAGCATGAGCATCACCTATGGATTGTACTTTAGACTTTGAAGGATCATCAACTATATGCCAAGTTTTCAAAGTGTTTGTTCTAATTGGACTTAGTCGCCTTTTTGGGTCATGTTGTGTCTTCTAAGGTTATCAAGATAGATCCTATGAAGATAGAGGCAACTCACAATTGGCCTAGACTTACTTCAGCTACATAGATTCGGAGCTTCTTGGGTTTGGCGGGGTACTATCAATGTTTCATAAAAGGGTTTTCATCTATCTAAGCCCCATTGACAAGTTGACCCAAAAGGGTGCTTTTTATAGATGGTACTGTTATTGCCCATGAGTTCGGGGTCTTGCATTGTGTATTGTCATGCATCGTGTATTGGACTTAATATGGTATTGATGCAGGATAGAATGGAGATTGCCTACGTATCCCACCAGTTGAAGGTCCATGAGAAGAATTACCATGTGCATGATTTGGAGTTTGCAGCCATTGTTGACGCACTCAAGGTTTGAAGGCACTATCTATATGGTGTGCCATGTGATGTCTATACTAACCATTGGAGTCTCCGGCATCTATACAAGCAAAAGGATCTTGATTTGAGGCAGCGGAGATGGTTAGAGTTATTGAAAGACTATGTTATCACCATACGATATCATCCGCGGAAGACCAATGTGGTGGCCTATGCCTCGAGTAAGAAGGCGGAAAGCATGGGTAGCTTGAATTTATACCGACATTGGAGAGACCATTGGCCATGGATGTTCATGCCTTGGCTAACAAGTTTGTGAGGTTGGATTTTTTGAAGCCTAATAGGGTTCTCGCTTGTGTTGTAGAGCAGTCATCTTTGGTGGACAGCATCAAGGCTCGTCAGTTTGATAGCACCCACTTTTTGGTTTTGAAAGACACGGTGCAGCGGGCTGGTGCCAAGAAGTTCTTGATTGGGGATGATGGTGTTCTGCGGCTTCAAGGTCAGATTTGTGTTTCGAATGTTGATGGGTTGAGAGAGTTGATCCTTGACGAGGCTCATAGTTCATGGTATTCCATTCTTTCATATGTCACGAAGATGTATCTTTACTTGAAGCAGCATTATTGGTGGCGAAAGATGAAGAAAGTCATTGTTGGATATGTCTCCCAGCGTTTGAATTGTCAACAGGTGAAGTATGAACATCAGAAACCGAGTGGGTTGACTCACAAGTTAGTGATACCAGAGTGGAAGTGGGAGCGCATCACTGTGGACTTCGTGGTAGACTTTCCACAGACCTTTAGGAAGTACAATAATGTTTAGGTTAGTGTGGACTATTTGACTAAGTTCGCGCACTTCATTCCGGTGATGACTTCCTATTCTTTTGAGTGGTCGACTCAGATTTATATCGGGGAGATAATGCGCCAGCACGGTGTTCCCATTTCTATCATTTTAGATCGTGTCACGTAGTTCACTTTATACTTTTTGAAATATGTGTAGCGTGTGTATGGCACGCGGGTTGAGTTGAGCACATATCACCCTTAGAAGGACAGGTAGTCCAAGCTGACTATTCAGATTTTAGAGGACATGTTGAGGGGATGCTCTATTGACTTCAGGGGTCAGTCAGACCAGTATATTCCTCTAGCGGAGTTTTTGTACAACAATAATTATCAATCAAGTATCTAGATGGCTCCGTATGAGGCCTTATATGGGAGGCAAAAGTGCTCTCCAATTGGATGGTTTTAGCCTAGTGAGGCTAGATTGTTGGGGATAGACTTGGTTCATGATGCTTTGGAAAAGGTGAAAGTGATTCAGGAGCGGCTTCGTATAGCACTGTCCAGGAAAAATAATTATGTGGATAGGAAGGTTAGGGATGTGGCTTACATGGATGGTGAGAAGGTTCTTCTCCGAGTTTCACCTATGAAGGCCGTGATGTGATTTGAGAAGAAGGCAAGTTGAGCTCGAGGATTATTGGCCTGTTTGAGATCTTGGAGAGAGTTGTGGAGGTTGCTTATAGGCTTGCATTGCCTCTTAGCCTAGCGGTGTACATTTGGTATTTCACGTTTCTATACTTTGGAAGTACCATGAGGATAGCTCACATGTTTTGGACTTCAGCACGGTGCAGTTTGACAAGAACTTGACCTATGATGAAGAGGCGGTAGCCATTTTAGACCGGCAAGTTCGAAAATTAAGATCTAAGGATATTCCTTCTGTGAAAGTGAGTTAGAGAGGTCAGTTGATTGAGAAGGCTACTTAGGAGTTCGATTCCATCATGAGAAGTAGATAACTGTATCTTTTTACCAGTCCAGGTACATTTCTATGTCCGTTTAAGGACGGATATTTTTTTTAGAGGTGGAGAATGTAACGCCCCGATAGGTCATTATACTAGCTCTCCTTTCTGTATTTCGAGACTTTTCGTAGCTCAATTTAATGATTTATGACTTGCGTGCGTGATCCTTGTCAATTTCTGGAAAGATTAAAGGAGAATTTGTAAAGAATATATGATTTTTGACTTTGAAAAAGCAAGAGTTGACCACGGTCAATACTTTTGGTAAATAACCTCGAATTGGTATTTTGACAGTTCCGGTAGGTTCATATGATGATTTTAGACTTGTACACAGGTTTGGTTAGGGTCCCGGGTGACCCAAGGCTGCTTCGGCACTTTATGTGGAAAGTTATAAAATTGAGTTTAACTTTGAAAATCTTGAGTTTTAATGATCGATTCTTGATTTTTATGTTATTTTGATGCTTTGAGCTTGCAAGCAAGTTTTTATAATATTATTACACTTCTGTGAATGTTCAAATTGGAGCCCGATGGGCTTGGGTGACTTTTGGATAGGTTGCGAACTTATTTGGTATGACAGTGTGTTGTTGGTGTTGTTAATCTGCTAATCTCGCATTTGCAAGGTTCTACTCACAAGTGTGAGCCTCACATTTGAAAGGTTCTACTCGCAAATATGAGCCTCGCATTTGCGAGACAATGCTCGCATTTGCGATATGAGATGGGGCTAGGCACTTCGCTTTTGTGAAGCATGTGTCGCATTTGCGGATGGGTTGTTACCACAATTACGAGATTTGTATTGCATTTGAGACACTAGGCTATGGTCGGATAGCTTCGCATATGCGTAGCTTTGTTTGCTTTTGCAAGGGTCTGGACCTTCGCAAGTGCGAAGGATTCGTCACATTTGCGAAAACTGAGAGGCTCACGCACTGATCCCATTTGTGATCAGTGGTCTGCATTGGCAGACGCTGAAATTGCAAACAAGAGTTCGCAGTTGTGATACCTACAACTGGGTAAAATGTGGGGATTTCGGGTCTTATATCATTTTACACCATTTTTGAGATCTAGACTCCATAAACGCAATTTTGGAAGAGCAATTTCTTCCCAACTTTATTGGTTAGTAACTTTAACTTGTTTCCATTTAATTTCCATTACTTTTTATGAATTTCATTGTCAAATCTACGATTTATTGAGTAGAAATTGGGGGTTCTGGGTAGAAAGAAGGAATTTTGTAAAATTGAGATTTAGACCTCAAATTGAGGTCGAATTTTGAAAAACAAATCACATATTCGGGCTCAGGGGTGAATGGGTAATCGAGATTTGGTCTTAATTTCGAATTTCGACCATGTGGGCCCGATTGACGTTTTATTGACTTTTTAAAATATCTTAAAGATCGAAACTTTTTCGTACGAGTGTAGTTTCTAAAACTTGTTTTGACTTGTTTGAACAATAATTGACTAGATTCTAGTGGTTTGGAGGCTTGTTCTAAAGGGAAAGCTGTGTTGAATTGTGGACTTTGTTCCGGAAAAAGGTAAGTGTCGTGGTTAACCTTGATTTGAGGGAATTAGGACTTGATATGCGAGATGACGGGTGTTTATACATTGTCATGGGTTCAAGCATGCAGGGTATACTACTTTGTTGCATGTCTTTAATTATATCATGTCTTCATCTAATCCATGTTTTTACCTCTTATGTGCTTTTACGTGATTCATGTCTTTACCAGTTATATACATGCCTTCACTTGTTACTTGTCTTTAATTGTTACATGCTTCCATTTATTCATGCCTTTATTTATTATACCCCTTTACTTGTTATATTCTCTTACCTGTATTAGATAGATGCTTCTACTATTTCATGCCTTTACATGCCTTATTGCCTTTGCTTGTTTCCTGTTTCACTCTACTTTGTTACATCGGATGTGCCTTGGCGAATTGTGCGTTTTACTTTCTTTTATGTCATATTGTGAGATTACCCGTATTTGGTTGTTATTGATATATGGGATCGGATTGCATGCCACAAAAATATTATTATATATATTGGATAGGTTTGCACGCCGCAACAGTATTATTTTATATGTGGATCAGGTTACACGCTGCAATAGTATTATTATATATATGGATCATGTTGCACGCCGAAATAGAATATATATATATATATATATATATATATATATATATATATATATATATATATATATATATATGGAAACATGGTGTGTGTAGGGGGAATTGGGTTACAAGCTACAACGGTATTGGTATTGGTATGTGGATCGGGTGTTGCGCATCGCAACGTAGAAGATGAATTGTGGTTATTCTTGGTGGTTATACTCTGCTATCGTATTTTGTTGTAATACTGTGATGTGATGATATTCTAGGGTCCTTTGTCATTTACTCTCTTGTTTCGTTTATTATGTAGTTATTCGTTTTCTCTATCTTATTATTGCTTCTCTGCTTACTACTCGTACATGTTTATAATGAGTGTCTTGTCATAGCCTCATCACCACATCACCGAGGTTAGGCTTGATACTTACTAAATACATGGGGCCGGTTGTACTCATACTATACTTCTGCTCTTCATGTGCAAATCCCGGTGTTGGTCCCAGCAGCGTTCAGAGGTGATAGCATAGACCCTTTTTTTAGGAGACTTGAGGTAGTGCTGCTTGGCTATCGTATGCCCTGGAGTCCCCTTCCTATCTTTATCTATTGTTTATTGTTCCAGACAGTATTGTATTTTCATTTCAAACTTTTCTTTAGCATTATTAGTGGCTCATGAACTTGTGACACCAGATTCTGGAGATAGATTTAGACGGTATTGGTTGTACTCCTATTATATGTTTATGCTATTTAACTTTTTTACTATTTTAAGGTATCTTACTGTCACGACCCAATTCCTCCTATACGCTGTGATGGCGCCCAAAGTCGCCAGTAGGCAAGCCAATGGTGAACTAGCCATGTGTTTATTCTTTTTACCAATTTCGAAATAGTTTACTTTTATTTATTAAGTAAATAAGAGGTGAAAATTTTAATAAAATAAAGCGTAAAAAAATATAAGAGCAAGTGTGGTGTAACAAATACTCAAAAGCCATCAAATGTCTACTAGCATGTTTCTAAGACCTGGTGTCACAAGTATATGAGCTACTAGTAGAATATACAAAATACTAAACTACTGTCTGAAATAGAGTAGACAGAAAGAAATGCAAAAGAGAGACTCTGGGTGCTGCAGAACGGACTCAGAAAGTAGCTCACCACTAAGCCTCAGGGTATTGGGGGTGTGCGTGTAATGCCCCGTAAAGTTTTACCTAAAACCCGGGGTTTCGTGGTTCAAACTTTTTGGGTTGAACAGTGCGTTGGGGAGTTGAAGAAAATTTTTGGAAGTGCAGGGCATTTCTGCAGTCCATTCTGCGATCGTAAAATTGATATGCGGACTGCAGATCCGCCACAGATTTAAGCAGAAACTTGGGAAAAGTTTTGGACCCTTATGTGGTCCATTATGCGGCCGCATAATCATTATGCGGGCCGCATAACTCATCGCAGACCCAGTATGAAATTTTTCGGAGGGGGAGTTATGCGGCGCATTATACGACCGCAGAATTGGTCTACGGACCGCAGACCGGCTGCAGAACAAGGAAGAATTGCCCAGTTCTGGAGGGCCATTGTGCGGTCCATTTTGCGGACCGCAGAAGCGTTATGCGGTCGCATATGCAGCCGCAGATCTGTGTCGAGGGTTCATTTCTCTAATTCTTTTTACCCGACCCTGTTTTGATTAAAAGCCCTTGGGGCTCATTTTGAGAGAGAAATCTGATATTTTTATCCGACCCTATTAGAAAGAAGGGAGAGTGTTCTAGAGCGAGAGAGGAGGAGACCCTAGGCTAATTGCTCATCAATTCTTGCTCAAGACTTGGAGAATTCACAAGGAAAACTCATAAGGTCTTCATCCAAGAGGTAAGGTTCTAACCCTAGTCTTCAATTTCTAGTTTAGGTAGGAGATGGGTAATTGGGAGTATGATTCTTGGTTATTAGAGTTTTTTATTTTACATGCATGTACCATGAAGGGTAGTGGGAAGATTGTTGAGCTCTTTTGGGTAAACTTTGGGTAGTGGGATGAAAGAATCCACCATGGGAGGACCTTGAAACCTTAATGCACACCTAGTGTTTGATAAAATGCTCAAGTGAGCTGGAACTATGAACTCTCTCCTAATTTGTGTTCAATTTTGCTATATTTCTAAATAGATCGATGAGACTAAGAATTCCGAAATATTGTAGTAATTTAAAAAGCTCGACGCAAGGTATGTTGGCTAAACTCTTCTCTTAGAATTGAACCCCACAATATCTTTTTAACTCCCGTGATGCTTATTATAAATTGATTATTTCAAATAAGCCTTGCGTCAATATAAATATGGGTTCCATATGTATTCCAAAGATTTTTGTTATGTTGTGTCACCATTGAGAATGTGGTTTAAGTATGGGCTGTGTGTTATTATGTCAAATTGTGTAAGAAATTACATGCGCCTAAGACCCTAAATTGCTCAAGTATGTGTTTAAAGTCTTAAATTGAAAAGCCTTGTTATTGATTATCCATGATGATGTTTGAAAGTGAAATAGTGACCATGAACTATAAAGTACGGCCAACATGCCAAGAATGATATTGCGTTATGGCCAATGGTGCCAATAAAATGAATGACATGTAATAGAATATGAAATGAATGGTAAATCCTTTTAACAATAAATGTCTTAGGAGTGTCGTTAAGCCACCGAGGAAGGGTAGGTCGGAACAACCTAACCCCGAAACTACATGTGCCGGTGTAGGAGTGATTTAGGGGTAAATCCAATGTGATGAGACTGTTTCCCCTTATATGTGATGAGATTGGTGTGTTGAGATGTTTCCCCTTAAATGGAATGAGATTATTTCTAGCGAGATGTGATGTGATGTCGACCTACACGGCATTGTGGTGAGACAGCTTAGCCGATCGGGCTAAGATCGGACGCCATGCCAAGCACATGGTGGTATTGTGAGTGTATGTCTCTGGGTGAGACGGTTTAGCCGGTCGGGCTGAGATCGGACTCCGTGCTAAAACACGGTGGTGTGTCGGTGCTAAAGATCTCCCAACTTAAATTACTAAAATTTACTTGAAATTTACCTTTCCCCTAACGTGACACCTTGTTACTATCTGAGTTTATTATTGATTTCATGTTTTATTCTCCATTTACTGTTAATCATTCTATTGATAGGGTGTTTATTTTTACATACTAGTACTATTCGATATGTACTAACGTCCCTTTTGGCGGGGGCACTGCATCTTTAATGGATGCAGGTGGTTCCATAGCAGGTGGTATTGATCAGTATTAGCAGTACACCCTCTCCTCAGCTGATTTGGTGAGCCCAACTTCATTTTGGGGTTCTGTATCTCTTATCCTTTGTACATAGCATTGTGAGGTATAGCTGGGGCCTTGTTGTCGGTACTGTCTTAGCACTCTTTGTTCCTGTTATAGGCTACGTAGACATAGTGTGGGTTGTACCTGTTTTTGGGAAGGTTAACTAAAAATGTTGTAATCATATCATTTATTCCACTTTAACTATGATTGTACTATGTTCTGTCTCAAAGACTTCTTAATGACGTAACTAATGGAAATGAACTGGTGTTATCCACATGACCTCTTACGGTCTACTTAACGAAATGTAATATTCTCTTTATTCATTGGTGAGTTGGGTAGACGGCACTGTGCAGACTTGCTCGATCGGGGTAACTCTGTTGAGCGCCGGTCGCGCTCTCCGAGGTCGGGGCGTGACAGCGCGCCTGGAAGACTGCCAGATGCACCTGCCTCAAATCCCGCATGATTCGACATCGACACTTACTATGGGCCAATAATAATATGCAGGAATTCTAAATAGATATGGAACATGGAAATAATAATAATAACACAATAACAAGCAATGAATAAATGATTCCTTAACTGATAATAAATTTCAAAATCTCCATCTAACATATACTAGTTCCAAATCACTTTCGATCATTAAATAAATTATACCTCTCAAGCCATAACATAATATCAAGTGTAATCGGGTTCCGAGTATTATCACGCACGATTTATGCCGAGGTCGTACGGCCCGATCCAAAATACTGTGTGCACTGTCGAGGGTCAAACAGCATGAACCATAGATGCATCTATTATACTGCCGAGGCGAACGGCCCGCTCCCATGAGAATAGAGAATATTACCTCGCTCGCGGAAGTACTTGCGACGTGAGAGGGCATGGATTTCTTAGAGTTATTAAGTATTCTTCAATTCTTTCCCCAAAATAAGAAATCTAACTTGAAAGTTTTCAACTTTAAAATCTCTAGTCTCAGTTCTATTTAAGATAATTAATATGCATAACAAACATGACAGTACAATAAAGGCATGATATAAATCTAAGACTACCCAGACATCTCATGGAATATAGCTACGCACGGACTCTCGTCACCTAGTGTGTACGTAGCTCCCCACACAAGTAATGCACAACAAAAATACAACTAAGGGGATGAGTTACCTCTTACAAGGTTAGGCAAGAGACTTACCTCATTCTCAAGCTCACTTTTGGTCCACAAATCCTCCGTAAATCCTCAACTTGGTGCCAAATAACCCGAAACTAGCCAAATATTATATAAATAAATTAATATATACTCAAAAGTTCATAATTTAACTATGGGGTAATTACCCAACCCAAATTGGAAGATTTCTAAAATTCGACCCCAGGCCCACGTGCCCGGATTCCAAAAATTTTCGAAGATAATTGTTACCCTTAATCTCATGAACTCAAATATATAATTTGCACCCAATTCCATAATCATTTTCGTGGTTAAATTCTATTTTTATCAAAACCTAGATTTTTCAACTAAATCCTTAATTTCTACAATTTTACTTTTTAAAATCTATCCAAAATCTATGTATTTAACTTACATTGGGTAGAAATTACTTACCTTCAATAGCTAGGTGAAAACCCCTCTTCAAATAGCTCAAACATCGCCAAAGAGATGAAAGAAATGAGCCAAAATAGCCTAAGCCCTCGACTTAAATGAACCTCACTTCCCAGCGGTTTTCGCATCTGCGATGCCACTATCGCACCTGCGGTTCCGTTTCTACGGACAAAACACCACAGGTGCAGACCATGCCCAGGCCTGCCTCCATCACTTCTGCGGGCGAAGCCTTGCTTCTGCGAGACCGCTTCTGCGGCATACGCGTCGCTTCTACGACCCTCATCGCTCCTGCGATCGTCTGCTTCGTAGCTGCGCCTTCGCAGGTGCGGTCCCTGCCTCGCTTCTGCAACCACTGGACAGTCATCACCAGGCTGCTTCTGCGGTCGAATGCTCGCACCTGCGGCCAAAATTCACGTAGGTGCGGACGCACTAGAACTTGTGCACCAGCAGTTCTTTCAAGTCCAAACATGATCCGCGCATCGTCCGAATAGAACCTAAGGCCCCAGGGGCCTCTACCAAACATACCAACAAGTCCGTAAACATAAAACGGACTTGCTCGAACTCTCAAAACGCATAAAACAACAACAAAACGAAGAATCGCACCCCAAAACTAATAGAATCAACTTATTAATTTCAAGTTCTTCCAACCCACTCCGAACTCGCCGAATCATACTTAACTACTCGGAATGACACTAAATTTTGCGTGCAAGTCAAAAATCACCATACGGAACTATTCCCAGGCTCAGAATTCCAATCGGACCAAGATAACTCCAAATCCTACTTCAAACCAAATTTAAAGAACTTTAAAACCTTCAATGCATCAACTTTCAACTTTATGCTCCGAAACAGTCTCGGGTCATCAAATACCCGATCCGAACATACGCCCAAGTCCAAAATCATCATACGAACCTAGTGGGATTATCAAATCCTGGTTCCGAGGTCGTTTGCTACAAATGTTGACCCAAGTCAAACTTAACCCTTTTAAGCTAATATTAAGGAACTAAGTGTTCTGATTTCAACCCGGACCCTTCCAAACCCGAACTAACCATCCTCGCAAGTCATAAAACGGTAAAAGCACATATGGGGAGTCTTATTTAGGGGAAAGGGGATCTAGAAAGTAAAATGACAGGTCGGGTCGTTACATTCTTCACCTCTTAAACAAACGTTCAACCTCGAACGAGTCTAGAATCATATTTAGAGTGCCGAATAAGTGTGGATATCTGCTCCGCATGTCCTCGTCGGTCTCCCAAGTCCCCTCCTCGACTGGTTAACCTCTTCACTGAACTTTTATCGCAGAAATCTTCTTGGACCTTAACTGGCGAACCTGCTTATCAGCAATGGCAATTGGCTCCTCCTCAAAACCTAGGCTCTCATCTAACTGAACCGTGTTGTAGTCTAACACATGCGATCTGTTGGCATGATACTTTCGGAGCATAGACACATGGAAGACCGGATGAACTCCCGATAGACTGAGAGGCAAAGCAAGTTCATAAGCAACCTCCCCAACTCGTCTCAACACCTCAAATGGGCCTATAAGCCTTGGGCTCAACTTGCCCTTCTTCCCGAACCTTACGATTCCCTTCATCGGTGAGACTTTCAAGAGAACCTTCTCACCCACCATAAATGACAATTCATGCACCTTCTAATCTGCGTAACTCTTCTATCTAGATTGTGCTGTGCGAAGTCACTCCTGAATCAACTTTACCTTTTCCAAGCATCATTCACCAAATTAGTATCATATAACTTAGCCTCGCCAGGCTCAAACCATCTGATAGGTGAATGACATCGCCAACCATATAAAGCCTCAAATGGAGCCATCTCGATGCTGGACTGATAACTATTATTGTAAGCAAACTCGGCCAAAGGCAAGAATCGATCCCACTACCCTCCGAAGTCAATCACACATGCTCTGAGCATATCCTCCAAGATCTGAACCGTCCGCTCCGACTGCCCGTCGGTCAGCGGATGAAAGGCTATGCTGAGCTCTACCCGAGTCCCCAACTCACTATGTACTGCCCTCCAGAAATGCGAAGTAAACTAAGGGCCTCTGCCTGATATAATGGAAACAGGCACACCATGCAACCAAACAATCTCCCGGATGTAAATTTTGGCAAATCTCTCTGAAGAATACGTGGTGACAACCAGAAAAAAGTGTGCCAACTTGGTCAACCTATCGATAAGGACCCAAACTACATCAAACTTCCTCAAGGTCCGCGGCAACCAAAATACGAAGTACATAGTAATGTGCTCCGATTTCCACTCAGGTATAACCATCTGCTGGAGTAGGCCACCTGGCCTCTGATGCTCATACTTAACCTGTTGGCAATTTAGGTACCTCACTACATATTCAACTATGTCCTTCTTTATCCGCTGCCACCAATAATGCTGCCTCAGGTCGCGATACATCTTTGTAGCACCTGGATGAATAGAATACCGAGATCTGTTTGCCTCCCCTAGAATCTTTTCCCTCAATCTATCAACATTAGGGACACATAGACGAACCTGGAGTCGCAGAACACCATCCTCGCCGATAGTAACCTCCTTGGCACCACCCTATAGTACCGTCTCTCTGATAACCAATAAGTGAGGATCGTCGTATTGGCGAGCCTTGATCTGCTCGAATAGTGAAGATTGGGTGACGACGTATGCAAGAACTTGGCTGGGATATGAAATATCCAACCTCACAAGTCTGTTAGCCAGGGACTGAATGTCCAAAGCTAGTGGTCTCTCCTCCACTGAAATGAATGCCAAACTACCCATACTCTTTGCATTTCTGCTCAAGGCATCCGCAACCACATTCGCCTTGCCTGGATGATACAGGATGGTAATATCATAATCTTTTAGTAACACAAGCCACCTGCGCTACCTCAAATTGAGATCCCTCTGCTTGAACAAATGTTACAAGCTACGATGATGGGTGTAAACCTCACAGGACACCCCATAAAGATAGTGCCTCCAGATCTTGAGAACATGAACTATCGCGGCCAACTCCAAATCATGTGCGGGGAAATTCTTCTCATGGGATTAAGCTAACGTGAAGCATATGCAATAACTTGCCCATCCTGCATCAATACACAACCTGGGCCAACGCGTGAACCGCTGCAATACATAGTATATATCCTTGAACCGGAAGGCAACACTAACACCGGTGCTGAAGTCAAGGCGGTCTTGAGCTTCTGAAAGCTCGCCTCGCAATCGCCAAACCTACGTAACGGAGCACCCTTCTGGGTCAATCTAGTCAAAGGTGCTGTAATAGATGAGAAGCCCTCCACAAACCGACAATAATAACCTGCTAACCCCAAGAAGCTCCTAATCTCGATCGCTATGATAGGACGAAGCCAACTCTAAACTACCTCGATCTTCTTGGGATCTACATTAATACCCTTGCCAGATACAACATGCCCCAAGAATGCCACAGAATCTAACCAAAACTCACACTTGGAGGACTTAGCATATAGCTTCTATTCCCGCAAGGTCTAAAGCACCACTCTCAAATGCTGCTCATGCTCCTCCATGCTACGCGAGTAGATCAAAATGTCATCAATAAAGACAATGACAAATGATTCAATATATGGCTTGAACACCCGGTTCATCAAATCCATAAATGCCGCCGGGGCATTACTCAAACCGAAGGACATCACTAGAAACTCATAGTGGCCATATCTAGTCCGGAAAGCCATCTTCGGAACACCCGAATCATGAATCTTCAACTGATAGTACCCCGATCTCAAGTCAATCTTAGAAAACACCCTAGCAACCTGCAACTAGTCAAACAAATCATCAATATGCGGCAACGAGTACTTGTTCTTAATGGTAACTTTGTTCAATTGGTGGTAATCAGTGCACATCTGCATAGTCCCATTTTTCTTCTTCATGAATAACATCGGTTCACCCCAAGGCGACACACTTGGTCTGACGAACCCCTTTGCTAGCAACTCCTCAAGATATTCTTTCAACTTCTTCAACTACAATAGAGTTGATTTCATAATTTTTCATATGCATGGTTTCTCCAAGAGGTGGTTCCAGGTGTATGAGCAGGGCAGGCCAGCGGGATCACCTCCTCTCACATGAGCTTAATTTTTCGGAGTTGTTCTTAGAGAAGTTTATTCCCTTCACTCAAAGAGAGGAGTTGCACACTTAGTTTGTAACGACCCGACTGGTTATTTTGTGCTTTAGCATTCTGTTTGATGGTTTGAGAGTTTGCGTAGTTTCATATGATGTATTATGACTTACATGTATGGTTGGTTTTAGTTTTTGAGTGGTTCAGGATTGTTTTGGAAGAATGACTCCGATTTGGAAGCATTAAGTTGGAAGAGTTAATCAAGGTTTGACTTTTGAGTAAACGGAATCGGGTTTTTATTGTTACGATATGTTTGTATGATGATTTCGTACTTGTACATATGTTTGGATTTGGTTTTGTAGGTTCCTCGAATAATTCGACTCTGTTTATCGAAAATTGGCAATTTGAAGAACTTAAAAGTTCATAAATTTGACCAAGAGTTGACTTTGATGATATTGGACTCCAATTGTTATTCTGAGACTTTGTATAGGTCTCTATAGTTAAATTGAACTTGTGTGCAAAGTTTGGAAGTAATCCAAAGTATGTAAGTGTGATTCGAACACTCTTTTGAATGAATGAAGATTTAAAAACCTAAGAGAAATTCTATTCAGTTTGAGTCTCGATTTTTTGTTGTGATATTCTCGTGGGTGTTTTGAGGCTTTGGATAAGTTTGGATAGTGGATTTGTACTTGTTGGTATGATTGGATGGGGTCCCGAGGGGCTCGGGTGTGTTTTGGATCATAGGTTGAGAGGCTAGTTAAGTTAAGGATTTGAACTTTGACCATGGTCAATATCGGATCAAGATGACCTCATTTTGGTGTTTTGAGTGCGCGAGCAGATTCGTAATACGTTCTATGATTGAAATGCACATATGGTTTGTGTCCGAGAGGTTCCGAACGAGTTTTGTGTGCTAAAACGAAGATTTTTTTATTGCTGATTTTCTGGGGTGAATAATTACAAAAATGCCATTTGGGCGATTTTGGAGGGAATTTTCACAATTTGGATTTTGATTGGATGTTGAATCTTTATCCTTTGTCTAACCAGGTTTGTTGATACTTCGTTGTCTTGTTGACTATGAGTTTATATGTACGCAATGAATTGCTTTGTCTTTAGTGTACCCGAGTTTCGTCAGTCTCACTCGCTCGCTTGCTGGAAAGACTGGGTGGGACTAGATTGACAGAGCACGGGGCATCTGAGGTAAGTATTTTTGACTCGAATTTGTTTATATTTCATGATTCCAACCTTGAATTTAGTATTTTTTGATGAATCAAATTGAAGAAATCGGGGATCTTAGTAAAAACTTTTCTAAACATAAATTGATAATTTGAGTGTCGATTTGAGGTCTGATTTGTAAGAAACGCATATATTTGGACTCGCATTTGAATGGGCATTTGAAATTTGGAGTTCGGGGTTTCGGGGTGCGGTCCTAGGGTTGGCATTTTTCGGTTGACTTTTTTATTTTAGTTAACGATCGAACCTTCATTATTCAAAATCCTTTTTTATGGCTTTTATTTATGATATTAAGTTATTTCGGACAGATTCGATCCGTTCGGAGGTTGATTTGTGCAGGAAGGTCTTCTTAGAGTGTTGATCTAGCTTACTTGAGCTAAGTGTCTTGCCTAACTTTGTTGGGAGAATGTTTTCTACTAATTAATATTGTTTGCTACATGCTGGGGTGATGCATATACGAGTTGACCAGCGTATATGCATGTGCTAGGATTTCCCTGATCGGGAGGGTGGGGGGATTATATGCTTCTTTGTGCCTTTGTTGAACTTGATGATCCCTTAACCTATGCTTTGTTTAATGTGATGACTAATAAACCCAATTATTTGTGTTATAAATCATGTTAGAATATATTGCATCTTAAAAAGGATTTAATGTGCTATTTTAGAGATTCGTTTGCATACTTAACTTGATTGTAGTATCAGGAACCTACATCTATACATGTCATTGTCATGTTAATTGAGCTTCTTTATTCGTAATAAGAGATGATAATCGGGGCCTAAGAGCTATGTTTGGCACGATGGTAATTCTGTGTGTTTGATATGATGCTGGCACGATGAGTATTTCCGTGTGGTTTGAAATAAGATTGGTTTGTTGGTTATTACCGTGCGAAAATAAAGGAGGTTGGATTTATATTATGATTACCCATTCGTTAAGCACTTACATGCCCTCTACTTTGGTTTCTATTAATGTTTATTGTTTTGTATGATACCTTCTTTTTGAGTTCTTTGTGTAGTTACCTATGTGTTTTTCCTTTGGCCTGTTACTGTTATAACTATGTCTTTATCTTGTTTGTTACTGTTACACCTACGCTTTTACTTGATTTACTTCTTCTACATGTCCTCCTCGAATTTATACCTTTACTTTTTGTTAGCCCATACATGTTACTTGCCTCTAATTGTCATGTGATTTATTCGTTAGATGTCTTAACTTGCTACATGTCTTCACATACTACATGCTTTCACTTACTACTTGTCTCCACTTATTATATGCCTTTACTTACCACGTTTCTACTTGCTACATCATTTCATATATTGAATGCCTTCATTTAGTCTATGTTTTTACTTGATAAACATCTTTACTTATTTCATATCCTACTATTCTTTGCTTAGCCGGATTGGGTAATTTTTAGCTTGGTATTGGGTTATGCTTTGTGGAAGCCTTGTCATTATACATAATAGACTAGCTTTTGATATTAGACTGCTCATCATACTCTTTTTGAGTTCTATTACCTAGTTGAATACCGCGTGTTCATTTTCTTAGGGTTACGTAGTGAACTTATCCTGCGTTTGGTTGTTGTTGTTGTTTCATATAATATTATTGTATACTAGTATCAGGTTGCACGCCGCAACAGTGTTTATTGATATTGGGATCGAGTTGCATGCCGCAATAGAATTTAATTGATATTGGGATCGGGTTGCATGCCGCAACAATGTCAATGATATTAGGATCGGGTTGCACGCTACAACGGTATTTATTTGTGATGTTTGGTTATGATCCTTGCGCGCACCTCATGATTATTGTTTCATTTGTAGAAATGGGTATGAGTTTATGACTTGTTTCCATGTATGTTAACTGCTCCATATCTCTCTAGTGTACGCTCTTACCATTATTCGACATATCTCTTGCCTTGTTTCTCATGCTTATTATCTGCACAGGAAATTAGTAAGTGTGTATCTTTAACTTAAAACCTTGTCACTACTTCACTGAGGTTAGTCAAGATACTTACTGAGTACGTGGGGTTGGTTGTACTCAAACTACACTTCTGTACCTTGCGTACAGATATTGGAGTTACGTAGTTGTGGAGTATGAGGCCTTAAATTGAAGATGTACCCGCATTCTAGATTCAAGCTACCTCTTGTCATGGTAGTTTTGGATTTAAGTTTTGCTTATGTAAACTTCAAATTGATATTTTATTTATTCTTCACATCAAATTTGTAAATCTAAATCGCAGTGGCTCATGACTTGTACTACAAGTCATATGGATAGTAGTATTGAAATTGGTTGTAGTTTCTACTATATATATTATTTAGTTCACAATTTAGTTGTAACTTATATTGTTTGGCTTACTAGGAGGGTTGGGTTAGGTGCCATCACGACTTAGTGGAATTTTGGGTCGTGACAAGTTGGTATTAGAGAACTAGGTTTGTAGGTTCAACAGGACATGAGCAAATGTCTAGTAGAGTCTTGCGAATCGGTATGATGACGTCCATACATATCTTCGAGATGCTACAGGACATTTAGAAAACTTTCCTTCTTTCTTTCCTTATCATGCGACCTTGTTTCGGCTTGAAACCAGCAACTTTGATTCTTCCTATTCATTTGTATGTGATGCGGAGCACTAAGTATCAATGTGCACTGATAGCTTGTGATGTTGCGGATGGGCTGCGAAGGTTTGTGGATGCTTTATTACCATTGCGATGTGTGGTCCTAGCTCAGATGTTGATGTGTTGATAGATATTCCAGTTGTTCATTTGATGGATGAAGAGGATTCTTATATCTTGTCAACGAGTGTAGACTAGGGAGTATTAATCGGTTGCCTAGTTGTTATGACCATGGTGGGGTCATGAGAAGGTGTTGATTTGAGTCTAACCCTCCTGCGTGAAGAATTTAGGTCGTGTGTTTCGTATGAGGCTTCTATTTAGTGGAATGCATACACTATTATTTTGGAGCATTTGAGGAAATTGGCTTGGCTGTCACAAGGATGAGTATGCACTCCGCAGAGTCTTTGGAGTATTTGATAACTGGTATTACATGAGTTTATGAAGTATTCAGCTGATTAACAGTGCAGGGCTAAGGCAGCTATAAAGGAATGGTACTTTGGACTACCAGCGATGTGTTCTATGGCTTTGAGACAAGTGGGGGAGTCTGTTATCGACAATCGGATTGCAGAGTCATGTGATATATCAGTTTCTGGACTAAGGGATGCTCGTGTAGTAGGTATGATTTGAGAAAAGTGTCAACGAGGATGATTTTGGGAAAAGGATTTGCTACGCACATGATGTAATATGTCTTACAGGTATATAAAGACCTTGGGGATGATTCGAGCTTGATATTCATTGTGGATGAAATGTGCAAGGAAAAGGAATTGCTTGGCTTCTTCTTTGGATATTATGGCTGGTGCAACGCGGGTTATTCGATACGTATTGGTTGAGTATCGGGGATTAGAGCAAGGTGAATAACTATTGAAAACGTTTTGATGACTTCAAGATTCATATGTGGCATTTAAGGAACAGTGTACAAATAGTACCTCAAAATCTTCAACGCGTGAACAATGCCTGCCAATTGTAAGTCATACATAGGGTAATTCTTCACATGAACATTAAGCTGTTGAGACACGTAGGCAATCATCCTACCATCCTATATCAATATTTCACCGAGCCGAATACGCGATGCATCACAATACACAGTGTAAGATCCTAAACTTGTAGGTAACACCAACACTGGAGTTGTAGTCAATGTAGTCTTGAGCTTCTGAAAGCTCTCCTCACACTCATCGGACCATCTGAAAAGAGCACCCTTCTGGTTAACTTGGTCAATGGGGCTGAGATGGATGAAAACCTCTCCACAAACCGGCGATAACAATTCGCCAAACCTAAGAAGCTTTGAATCTCTGTAGTTGAAGTAGGTCTAGGCCAGTTCTGAACTGCCTCAATCTTTTTAGGATCCACCTTTATGCCCTCGGAAGATACAACATGGCCTAAAAAGTCAATTGAGTCCAACTGGAACTCACACTTTGAAAACTTGGCATATAACTAACGATCCCTCTACTGCTCATGCTCATCTCGACTGCGGGAGTAAACCAAAATATAATCAATGAAGACAATCACAAAGGAATCCAGATAAGCTTGAACACCCGATTCATCAAGTCCATAAATGTTGTTGGGGCATTAGTCAAGCCAAATGACATTAGCAAAAACTCGTAGTGACCATAACAAGTTTGAAAAGCTCTCTTAGGGATATCTGATGCCCTAATCTTCCCCCAATGGTACCCAGACCTCAAATCACTCTTGGAAAACACGTTGACACCCTAAAGCTGGTCGAATAAGTGCAAAATCGAGGAAGGGTGGGTCATAAGGCCCACACCTGAAACTACGCGTGCCGGTGTAGGGGTGGATTGTGATTATTCCCCTTATTTGTGATGAGATTGGAACCTTTGGGAAATTGTGATATTATTCCCCTTAATTGGGACGAAATTGGAGCCTTTGTGGATTGGAAAAGTCAACCCGCACGGCATATGTGGGAAGGCCGCCTAGCTAATCGGGTGGAGATCAGATGCCATATTGCGCATATGGTGGTACTACTCTTGGTAACAACTTTCTTTTGCATCACATGTCAAATCACATTGTTCGTGGGGAGATGGCCTAGCCTATCGGGCGTGATGGAACTCCGTGCTAGTATATCGGTGCTAATAATCTCTCAACAAAAATTGAATATGAAGTTCGTATTTTGAAAATTATTATGTTTTAACTGAACATTTGGATATTGTTGATTATGACTGGTTATTTCTATGTGTTGCCTTTTCTTATGCGGGCATTCTATTTTGAAAGAGGACTTTTAGCTATGCATACTAGTGCTATTCGACAGTACTAACGTCCTTTTTGCCGGGGGTGCTGCATCTTTAATAGATACAGGTGGTTCAACAGCAGGCGGCATAGATCAGTAATAGCAGTGCACTCTTTTCAGCTGATTTGGTGAGCCCCACTTCATTTCGGGGTCATGTATCTTTTGTTTCTCATGTACTGTGTTTTGAGGTATAGCCGGGGCCTTGTTGCTGGTATTTCCATATTACTCTTCTATGGTATTTAGAGGCTCCGTAGACAGGTTGTGGGTTATGGTTGAAGTTGGGAATTGAACAAGAAATGTTGGCATTTGGAAATCATGTTTTTCATTAATTCTATAAACTCCTAATATTTTGGAAATTATGAATGAAGCTGCTAATGAGAATGAAAAGGGAAGTTGTTAATAAAATCTTTTCAGTGAATGATTAATAGAGTACATCTCCTCTTTATTCATGGATGAGTTTGGGTAGAAGGAAATCTAATAGGCTTGCTCGGCCGGGTTCTCTCGGTTGAGCGCCGGTCGCGCTCCCCAAGTTTGAGGCATGACAGACTTGGTGATAACAACACGATAGGGGTCCAAGAATTACTAAAGAAAATCAAGAAACGTCAAAAGCTAAAAGAAAATAAAGAAACAAAAAAAAAATGGAAAATTAAAGATAGATTGAATTCAAGAAACTTTTTCTTGAATTCAAGAAGTCTATTCTTGAAGTTGAATCCTAACAACAACAGTTAGCTAATAAAGAACTAATTGCCTTTGGTAGACAATTAAAAACAAGAGATAGATTATGAAACCCGACCCTTTAGAATAACAAGAACAACAATAAGCCTAAACTTATCACCTTTCTTGAATACCTAGAAGTGATCTAAGATTTCGAAAGAGTTTAATCTTACCACCTTAAGTTGAGTCTAGAAGGTTGAAGAATAAATCCAAGAGTAGCCACACATAAGAGTGCAAGAAAAATCTCACAATTTTTATTGATAATAGTCTATAATAATCTAAAATCTAAAAACAAAGAAGACACCCCTTTATATAGAGAGGGGGTCACGAAATTTGTGATAAATTGCTAGAATGTGAGTTTTGTTGTTTGATGGGAAGTCATTCCTCTAGGAATGTTGATTGTGAGCCTGTAAAAGTGTTTGCTACTATTAAAGAGGATATGCATGATTATTGTGACGTTAGTGATCAAATACTCTTTCATGAACCTATCTATGACTCTTTCCGTGACAGTTTGAGCAATTATGTAGAATCCATTGATGTTGCGAATATTATTGGGAAAAGTTATAATCACGAGCTTGAATGTATTGAAATTTGTATTTTGAAATTTATGGGTTCTTTTGACCTTTCTGAGAATTTATGTGCTTCTTTGAATAACTTACATGTAGAAGAATCCATGGGATTTATAATTGATACTTGGCTATATCATAAGAGTGTCTTATTTGATACATCTGGCAGAGATACTTGTGTTAAATGGATGCATGACCAATATTTTGTAATTTCTTCGGCATGAACATGTTTGGACTACCTTATTGACAAGATCGCATTGCAAATTTCATTACATAGTGCATCTAAGAGAGGTTTTTATTGGACAACTCTAAGTAGGCATAAATTTTATTGGGATAATGATGTCCATATGCTTTATAAAGGAGTATTTACACCTATTAGGCTTAATTGGGTTACGTGGACACATGGTCACTATCTTGTTTTATTCCTACCATTTTATCAGATTAGTGGATGCCATTTACTAGTGCGTGACTTCTTTTTCTTGCAAGGTCAAAATTCGAGGACGAATTTTCTTCAAGAAGAGGGGAATGGTAGCATCCTAGGAAGCTCAAATCTATTCAAGGACAAGAATGAAGTTTTGGAATCTCAAAGATGGCTTTTAACAAGATGTCAAGCTAAAGAGTTGCAAAACAAGGTCATTAGACTTCAAGTGCAAATAAAGAAGTTGTTAATTGGGATGGAGAGCTCAAGGATAAAGGATATGAGTTGTCTAGGTATTATAATTATTTTATGGTCCAAATTCATGTCCAAGAAAAGGTGGATTAGATCCCAAGAGACATCCTCTGAAGAAGGTCCAAATCAAGCCACTATTGGACCTATTTGGCACCTAAACATGTGTCCAAACTTGTAGCCCAATAAGTCCTACATGAAGCCACGTTTTTATAACATAAAAAGGACTTACTTGCTGCCCAAGAAAGGTTCAATAGGCGTGATAAAAGTTGGGTACAAGTTGGTGCCAAGTTTCTTGCAAGTTGCCTTCTAGATTTCCAGGATCCTATCCATGATTGGTTTGCGACTTTCAAGATTCTATCCAAGATTGGTTTTAACTTATTTTCATATATTTTGGTACTAGATTTATTGCTTTCCTAGGTAGTTAAGGGTATGCTTTCCTTTTCCTAGGATTGTTGGAGTTACTTTCCAAGATTGACTTGGTTTTTCTTTCCTAGTGTTGTTTCTTTTCCTAAGGTATTTGGACTTCTTGTCTATTTGAGTACTGTACTGACATGAGTATCTGAGTACTGAACTGACGTAAATGTTATAACATGAGATCTGAATACTGGAAACATAAATGTCATGACATGAGATCTGAATACTGGAAACTTGAATGTTATAACATGATACGTGAAAAACTAGGTGTACAGCCACCAATTCTAGCAGAAACTCTAACTCATAAGCTACTTGCCCGATCCTTCATAGGATCCTATATGGACCAATGTATCTGGGACTTAACTTTCCTTTCTTCCCAAATCTTATAACACCTTTCGTGAGCCAAACTTTCAGAAACACCCAATCATCAACTTGAAACTCTAGGTCTCTATGTTGCACATCCGAATAGGACTTTTGGCGACTATGAGCCGTCTTCAAATGCTCTTGAATAAAATACCACTTCAAAAATAGGGAAGCTAACAAACAAGTCGAACAAGAGGAGCCTCAGCACGTGATCAATATGATCATTCAAGGAGTCGATGTCCCCCAAGAGCCAATAATAAAATGCACTAAAGTATCTATTACGAGGGGAAAACACTGTCACGCCGCGACCTCGAGGAGCACGACCGGCACTCAACCGAATAAACTCGGTCGGGCAAGCCTACTTTACATCAACCTCTCATCATTACTCATGCATAATTTATCAAAATATAAGTAGATCTTGACTTTAAAACTGACTCAATCATCCATAAAATACATAGATCTTCAAGAAATTTCTTCAAGAACTCAAAGGATGGTTTTGCAAGATTTTTTCCAAAAGGTAATCCTACACACTTAGACTTACATGTATGGATATATTACGGGAATATGAGTATGAATTAAGTATTGGAACTTATGGTATGGTGATTATAAGCCATAAGTTCCCAATTTAAATACATAACCGTTGTAGAGATTGAAAGGTGATTATTTGATGGAATTTTGTTGGTTGGGTGTGGATGGATGGTCATATATGTGATGTTGGAAGTTATAAATTGTTTAAGAATGATGATGGGATAAATTGTTGGTAAATGGTAGTAGTTGGATGAACTAAATCTATGGTTAAGAGATGTAGAGATTCATGCCTACTAGGTGTTTGATAAAGTGCCTAAATGGCCTAAATTATGGAATTTGTTACTAATATTGGTCCCATTGGATGTTGTTATTGTAGATTGAAGTTGCTTAGTGTAGTAGATCATTGTAGTATCATTAAGGGACGAATTTGAGGTATGTTGGCTAAACTTTTCTCTTAGAATTGAATCCAACGGTATTCATGTAATTTAGGTAAGTTCCGAATCGTTCATTATAAAATTGGCTATTCCGAATAAGCTTGTGTTGAAAGATATATGTTCAATATGTATCCCAATTACTTTTATCATGTTAGGTTATCATTTGAGAATGTGTTCAATGTATGGGATGTGCATTAGAAATGTTTCGACTTCAAGTCGCGTTTCAAATGAAGGCTAGTACACCAAATTGTGTAAGAAATCTCGATGTGCTTAAGGTTCTTAATTACTCATGTGTGTAATGAAAGCCGTGAATAGAGATGTTTTGTTGTTGATAATCTATAAGTAAAAGGAGAGAGTTGGGAATATAAAGTGTGGCCACCGTGCCGATATGAAAGTTATACTTATGGCTAATAGTGCCAATGAAATAAAATGATGTGAAAAAAGTTAAGAAATGAGCCTTGATTCAACTGTTCCAAATTGACTATGAAAATAGATTTGCCTAAAAGCCTATGTACTCAAGTTGTGCCCAAATGTGATTGTTTCAACTAATGCTATGCTTTGTAAGTATTTCCAACGTGTTTTAATATCTTATATATTCATGAGTTAAAATTGTGTATTGCCCTTTTTGGGGAAAGGTACTTCAAGAATAATCTATATGTTGATGTTTATGATGATAATCCTTGAAAGTAAAGAAATGAAAGTATGAAATATGATATATGGACACAGTGCCATGAATAAATAATAATATGTATGGCCAAGGGAGCCAATGAAATAATGATGTTGTAAGTAGTTGAAAGTACTAATGAAGTGATATATGGTGTGAAAGGTTATGAGATGAACGTATTCGTACTTATGTTTCCAATGTGCTATAAGCTTCTACGTCCTCATGAGGAGAGGCTATGGTGTTCCTAAATGTTTTGAATATTCTTAATGTTCTATGATTACCATGGCAAGTACAAGTAAGTGATAGTATGAACATGAAATGCGACCGTTTGCTAAAATGAGAATTATGAGGCGTTGTATGTCCCAATGGTTTCAATCATAGTAATGCATGCTTCTAAAATAATAAATGTAAATGACTTCGATGTTAAGTCCCCAAGAATAATGAACTTAGCTAATGACCTCAAGATGACAAGTGAGTGAATAACGAGATAAGAGGGAGATGTCCTATGCTAAATGATGATGAATCTTATGAAAACATGTTTGGGCCATGTGCCATTGAAATTGACTTATTGATTCACCATACATATGCTAATGTAATGAGGTATGTTTCTCCATGATGAGCATGAACAGGAAGTGTTCCAATGATCTGGGAACTTATGACCTTAAATGTAATGTTAATCATGTCGCTTTGAATTTATATTTGGTCATGTGCATAATGAGGTGTTATGTAATCCTGTGAACAATCTATGAAATGCACATGTGTATTGTATATGTAATCATGTGAACGGTCTATGAAACACACAGGTGTATTGTGTAAGTAAACACTGTTAACGGTCTATGAAACGCACATGTGTATTGTATATGTAATCTTGTGAATGGTCAATAAAATGCACAGGTGTATTGTGTAAGTAAACACTGTGAACGGTTTATGAACGCACAAGTGTATTATGTAAGTAAACAATGTGAACGGTCGATGAAACACGCAGGTGTATTTGTATTGTGTAAGTAAACACTGTGAACAGTCTATGAAATGCACAGGTGTATTGTTTTAGTAAACACTACGAACGGTCTATGAAATGCACAGGTGTATTGTATAGGTGATACTGTGAACGGTCTATGAAACGCAGAGGTATATTGTATAGGTGATACTGTGAACGGTCTATGAAATGCACAGGTGTATTGTGTAAGTAAACACTGTAAACAGTCTATGAAATGCACAAGTGTGTTGTGTAAGTAAACAATGTGAACGGTCTATGATACGCACAAGTGTAATGTATAGGTGTAAGATAAGAGAGGGGTATGGACGGTCTAGTGAGACGCATTGTTAACCTACACATTAGGTGCCACTTTCATTGGCCTTGTTTGTACATGTTGTTTCAATTACTTTATATTATGTATTCCATGCATAGTTCATATGGCTTAGTTAATCCTAAATGAAGTTTAAAATGATGAAAGCATAACGAGACTTCAAATGTGAATCTATGGGATATTTTGCAGTTCTTGATGTACTTCGTATGTCTCTTATTTGAATTACCATGATTTCATATGTTGTTCTGTTTGCCTTATATGCGAGTACTATTCCACATGTACTCACGTCCCTTTTTCCGGGGCGTTGCATCTTTTAATGGATGCAGGTATACTTCTACAGAATGATATGGATCTTTGATAGGGATCTTCTGTGCAACAGATTATGGTGAGCCCGCTACAATTCCAGTAGGTATTCGAGTCTAGTTGGTTTTATGTACTTAGGTGTCTATTGTCATAGAAGCTCCATGTATATTGTGGGTCATGTACTTAAGTTTTGAGTTTCGTCATGTATTTATGTTCACAGATATTTATGAAGCTATGTACCCATCACGATAGAAAAAAAAATTATTGGCCATTGAGCCAAATGTATTCAATATGAAAGTCAAGATCTAATTATATTTTGATAAATCATACATGAGAATGATGAGAGGTTGATGTAAAGTAGGCTTGCTCAACCGGGTTTACTCGGTTGAGTGCCGGTCACGCTCCCCGAGGTCGCAGCATGACAGCGTTATTCCCTCATAATAGATACTTTAGTGCATTTTATCATTGGCCCTTGGGGGACATCGACTCCTTCAATGATCATATTGATCACGTGCTGAGGCTACTCTTGTTCGACCTGTTTGTTGGCGTCCCTATTTTTGAAGTGGTTTTTGGCTCGTTCACTTAGGAATTCTCGGAGGTGCCCATTGTTGAACAGTCAAGCAACTTCTTCTCTTAGTTGTCTGCAATCTTCGGTTCTATGATCGTGAGTGCCGTGATACTTACACATCAAGTTAGTATCTCTCTGGGCTGGGTCGAACTGCAATGGTTGGGGCCACTTGGTAGACTTTAGCTCATCTTTTAAAGCATTATAAGTCATATCTTATGTAGTTTTGGTGTTTTGCATGAAACCAGACTTGAAGAACCAAGAATATGAAAAAGATGACAAAAATCCATGGAAAGGCAAAAATGCGGTAGATCTACGACCGAAACAGTGATGTGCGGACCGCAGAATCATCGCAGAGTGAAGCAGACCATCTCGGTATCTGAGAGTCAAATCTGCGATCCATTGTGCGGTCGCATAACTCTTGTGCAGACTGCATAGTGATCGCACAAATGCAAAAAGAGTTCCAATGAAGATGACTTTGCGGTACGTTATGCGGTGGCAAAACAAATATGTGGACCGCATAGCCAAAATGCGATGGAAAACTGGAAAACTTTGTGATCAATTCTGCTATGAAATGAAGATGTGCAAACCGCAAATGCTTTCTGCTACCCATTCTGTGGTCACAGACTTGATCTGCATGGTCATTTTTGTCACTTTTTGACCATGACTTTTAGACAATTATAAATAGAATGATTAGGGTTTTTGTGGACCATCTTCTTTGAAAAAGAGGCTACACATAGAGCATTGAATACACCATTATTTTGGAAGCTTTTGAGAGAGATTCCAAGACTTTGTCCTCTTTGTAAGCTTTATGACTTTATTTATTACTTTGTTCTTGTATTCTAGTATGAGTAGCTAGATTTAAATACTAAGGTTGTGAAAATATATCATATTAATACCAATAGCATTACATTCCATTGATGGGGATACAACCTTAGTTTCTTAATCAAATTAATTAAATTCTCTTAAAAAATAGCTTTTCTTGACAATTCACAATTACAAAACTCTTTCTAAACTAACGGAGTAGAACTATGGCTTAAGTCAAGTTTTACACTATTCAAGTAACCTTTTCACACCTATTCCCTGTGGGATTCGACCCCAACCTATTTGGGTTATTATATTTGACATAGACTGCCTTACACTATTTACATATGTGTAATTTGAGCGTATCAAATTTTGGTGCCGTTGCCGGGGAATACTGTTTTGAAATTACTAATTAGTGTGTGCTTTACTTTACGTCTTCTTCTATTCCATCACACTTTGCTTGCTTTGCTTGGTGTCATTAGGTAAACATGGGCGAACCGGATGAAGAGAATGTGTTTGCGGATATAGATGAGTATATTGAGGATACAAACGCCATTATCCCTCCTAGAGTTGATGCTGCTACCTTTAAAGTGGAACACAGTTTAATCCTAATGCTAAAGGCAGAAGGATTCTTCCGAAATTCCACTGATGACGACCCTACACAACATCTTAGAAACCTTTTGGGTGTATGTGCAATGCATAAGCAGAATAATGTCTCGTATGATGCCCTAAGGTTGAGGGTGTTCAAGTACTCTTTAACCAGAGAGGCAAGACATCGGATCCAAAATCTACCACCTAATTCCATCCACACTTGGCCCGAACTTGTCCGAACTTTCCTAGCAAAATGGTTCCCACAAAGCAAGAAGTCCGAGCTTCGTTATAAAATTTTCTTCTTCAAGCAATTACCCGGAGAGCAATACATGAGACATGGGATAGATTCAAGCTATATTTGGTGCGGTCGCTGAGTCATGGTTTTCAGGATAATATTTTGTTGGAGAAGTTTTATATGGGCTTGGATCCTATGAATCAATCCATAGCCAAAAATGCGGCAGATGTATCCTTTATGGGTAAAACATTTGCAAGGGTCACACAAACCCTCGACAAGATAAGCGAACATAACCATGATTGGCACTCGGAAGATACCACAGGTGGAATTTCATATGGTATTCCTTCCTTGACAAACATAATTAAGGAGAACCGAGAAAGAGATCAAGTAATTATTGGTCTTGCCACCAATGTCAACGTGTTGACGAAAATGTTCACTGGAAGCCAAACAAAAAAAGTGAATGTTGTGAAAGATGTGCAACCCATGTCAAATGAGGAATACGAAGAAGCAAATTATGTTAATAATTCACAAGGAGGATATATCAAAGACAACTCTACCAAGGTTCAGGCCAACAATACTAATGGAGGTCTAACCCGCAAGGGCAAGGCAACCAACAATGGCGTATCAAGAAAATTGGAGTAACAACAACAATAACAAAAAAATTTCAAATCGGAGTTCAAACCCCTATGTTCCACCAAAGTGGCAATATTCTAACTCTCCACATTGGAAGGAGAGTTCTTCAAGTGAGTCAAAGTTGGAAAATATGCTTGAAAGAGTATTATAAAATCAAGAGAGATCTGACACTTCAATGAATAATATGACCGAGCTTATGGGTTCTCACACCGCATCTATTCAAAAGTTGGAGATTCAAATGAGGGATCTCTCAAGAGAACAAAATCTGAAGCAAAAAGGCACACTCCCAAGTGATACAATTGCAAACCCAAAAGGTAGTGGGAGTGGTCAAACCTCTCATTGTATGTCCATCACAACTCGAAGTGGGAAACTACTTCAAGAAGAGAATGAACAAGTGGTCAAAGTGGAAGATTCTGCACAAGAAGTCGAGGCACAAGTTGAGGTGCCAAATGCTGTTGAAGTTGAAAGACTCCCGAAGAAGGTGAAAGCTCAAGAAATGAATCATGCAGAGGTTAAGGAAAAGGTAATAGAGGCACAAAAAACTTTAGCACCAATTCCTAGAACTCCTCCTCCTTTCCCTTAAAGACTAGCTAGAAGGGTTGATGATAGCAAACTCGAGAAGTTCTATGACATCCTAAAGCAATTATCGGTGAACATTTCATTTGTGGAAGCATTTCAAGAGATGTCGGGTTTTGCTAAGTACTTGAAGGACTTGATCACTAAAAATAAAGCCACCAAGAATGAAGTGGTGAGTGTGACTCACCGGGTTAGTTCCATCATTGCAATAACCGCCGTCCAAAAGAAAGAGGACTCGGGAGCCTTCACCATTCCATGCAATATTGGATTCTGTGGCTTTGCATGAGCCCTTTGTGATTATGGAGATAGCATCAACTTAATTCCCCTTTCTATCTACAAGAAAGCGGGATTGGGTATGCCTAGGACTACAAGCATGAGGTTGCAAATGGCCGACCATTCAATAAAGCGACCGGTGGGAATAGTTGATGATGTGCTTGTGAAAGTTGGGAAGTTTCTCCTCCCCGCCGACTTTGTTATTCTCTATTGTGTTGTTGATAAAGAGATCCCTATCATCTTGGGGAGAGCATTCCTTGCTACCGGGAGGGCACTCGTGGACTCGAAACAAAATGAGATCAAGTTCCGAGTTAATGATGAAGAAGTTACCTTTCAAGCAAGTAAGGGTGTGAAATTGCCACATGCATACGAGAGTATCTCAGTAATTGATGTTGTTGATAAGTTAGAGGATGCATTCAAGATAAAGATGGAAGAGTAATGCCTTGGTGAGGCATTGGCGCTAGTTTGATGAATTTTCATGGTGAGGACATGGAAGCATACGTAGAATTAGTGAATGTGTTGGAAGGTCTTGGGTCCTACACTTATGCACCAAAGAAGCCTTCTCTTGACATAGAGAATAGAGTCACTCCTACTGCTAAGCCTTCAATTGTCGAGCTGCCACAACTTGAGCTCAAGCCACTTCCGCCGCATTTAAGGTATAAATTTCTTGGCTCTAATGAAACTCTACCCATAATTGTTTCTTCTTTGTTGAATGATGTGAAGGTTGAACACTTATTGGATACCTTGAGGGAGCAGAGACAAGCCATTGGTTGGACTATAGTGGATATCCGAGGGATTCCTGCCGGAATTTTTGAGCACAAGATACAATTGGAGCAAGAGAGCAAACCTAGTGTGGAGCATCAAAGGAAGTTAAATCCTTCCATGCAAGAGGTGGTGAAGAAAGAAATCATAAAATGGTTGGATGTCGGGGTTGTCTACCCCATTACCGATAGTCCTTGAGTGAGTCCGTACAATGTGTGCCAAAGAAAGGAGGCATGACCATGATTCAGAATGATGAAAATGAACTCATCCCAACGAGGACGGTGATCGGGTGGAGAGTTTGCATGGACTACCGGAAGCCCAATAGTGCTACTTGCAAAGACCATTTCCCTATGCCTTTTATTGATCAAATGCTTGATCGGCTAGCGAGAAGGTCATTTTATTGCTTCTTGGATGGTTACTCCGGCTACAACCAAATCAACATCGGCTTAGAGGACCAAGAGAAGACGACATTCACATGTCCGTATGGGACCTTTGCTTTTAGCCAGATGCCATTTGGGCTATGTAATGCCCCGGCTACTTTTCAACGATGCATGATGTCAATCTTCTTGTACATGGTGGAGAATTTCTTAGAGGTATTCATTGATGATTTCTCTGTAGTTGGTGATTTCTTTGAGCATTTCCTTGACAACCTTAGGCAATTGCTTAAAAGATGTGAGGAAACAAACCTTGTGCTCAATTGGGAAAAATGTCACTTCATGGTGGACGAGGGTATTGTTCTTGGCCACAAAATCTCCAATCAAGGCATAGGGTTTGATCGGGAAAAGATCGAGATCATTTCCAAGCTTCCCCCTCCCACTTCGGTAAAAGGTGTTCAGAGCTTTTTGGGGCATGCCGATTTTTATAGGCGATTTATCAAGGACTTCTCAAAAATCGCAAGTCTCATGTGCAAGCTCCTTGAAAAGGATGCTAAGTTTGAGTTCGATGAGAAGTGCCTCAAAGATTTTGAGGAATTGAAAGAAAGGTTCACCACAACACCTATTATTTTCACACCCGATTGGTCTCTTCCATTTAAACTATTGTGTGATGCCAGTGGTGTGGCTATTGGAGCAGTACTTGGTTAACGGTATAACAAGATTCTTCATCCTATCTACTATGCAAGCAAGACACTCAATGGCGCACAAATGAATTACACTATAACTGAGCAAGAACTGCTTGCCATTGTCTATGCTTTTGAAAATTTCTGTGACTATTTATTGGGATCCAAGGTGATAGTCTACACCGATCATGCTGCGCTCCGCTACCTTATGGCAAAGAAGGATACTAAACCAAGATTGATCAGATGGGTTCTTTTTTTATAAGAGTTTGACTTTGAAGTCAAAGATTGGAAAGGAATAGAAAATCAAGTTGCGGATCACTTATCTAGGCTTGAAGAGGCAGGGAGACCAAAAGAAGATCTTGAAATTAATGATGCCTTTCCAGATGAATACTTATTGGCAATATCTAGCATCTCCACTCCTTGGTATGCCGACATCGCTAAATTTTGGTTAGTGACCTTCTCCCCGACGGATTCGAAGCTTATCAAAATAAAAAGTTCTTGCGGGAGTGTAGGCAATACTATTGGGAGGAACCCTTTTTGTTCCGGATTTGCGCCGATAACATCATTCGGCGTTGTGTTCCGGAAGATGAGGTAATTCAAATTCTCAAAGCATGTCATGACTCCCCAGTTCGAGGTCACCACGATGGAAATCGTACTGCGGCCAAAAGTGCTTGAATGTGGCTATTATTGGCCATCGATCTACCAAGATGCAAACCAAATGGTCAAGGCATGTGATCAATGTCAGACAATGGTCAATTTCTAGAAGGCATGAGATGTCTATGAACTTTGTGATGGAGGTCGAGATCTTTGATGTGTGGGGGATAGATTTCATGGCTCCCTTCGTAAGCTCTTACGTCATGACATATATCTTGGTGGCAGTAGATTATGTCTCCAAATGGGTCGAGGAAATTGCCTTGCCAAACAATGAGGCAAGAAGTTAACTGCCTTCTTGAAAAAGAACATATTTACTCGGTTTGGAATCCCAAGGGCCATCCTTAGTGATGGTGGTTCTCACTTTTGCAACAAAGATTTTGCCAGGTTGCTCGAAAAATATGGAGTTAAGTACAAGGTGGCCACCCTTTATCATCCTCAGTCAAGCGGTCAAGTTGAAGTCTCCAACCGGGAGATCAAAAACATTCTAGCAAAAACTGTTAATTCAAACAGGACCGACTGGTCAAAGAAGCTAGATGATGCATTGTGGGCCTATCGAACGACATTTAAGACACCCATTGACACCTCACCTTATCGGTTGGTTTATGGTAAGGTCACTTGCCAGTGGAGCTTGAACACAAAGCCATGTGGGCATTGAAAAAGTTAAATCTTGACTGGGTCGAAGCTTAATCTAAGGATGACACAACTCAACGAGATGGAAGAGTTTCGTTTCCATGCCTATGAGAATGCAGCCATGTATAAAGAAAGAATGAAGTTTGTTCATGACAAGAAGATTTTGAAGTGAGAATTCAAATCCGATGACTTGGTCTTACTCTTCAACTCAAGATTGAAGTTCTTTCTGGGCAAACTCAAATCCAAATGGTCTGGCCCATTCAAAGTTGTGAGTGTGTCTTCCTATGGCGATATTGAATTAGAATCCGAGGACGGGACTCGAACTTTGAAAGTAAATGGCCAAAAGGGTCAAGCATTACCTAGGAACCATTGGAGAAAGGCAATTGGTAGAACAATTCACACTCAAGGATGGTCCTATACCAATCCTCACCACTGATTAGCCAAAGTGGGGCAACATCGTCGTGCCACGATGTTAAATCAAGGCGCTTCTTGGGAGGCAATCCATGTGTTGGTAACATTTTTTTTAGTTAGATTTTTATTTTGATAGGTTTATTTGTAAGTGTTAAATAGTTTGACGTGTGTGTTTAGAATGCAGGTTACTCAAAATATAAAGAAATGGGATGCAAAGGCAGAGGGAAAATGAAGGAAAGCAAATTGAGCTTCAGCTGTGTTCTGAGGAAACATATGCGGCCGCATAAAGAGTTCACGGAGAGGATAATGGTCGTAGACACAAGAAGAACATCATTCAAATTGGACCTTAAAAATGCGGAGAAAATTCAACTTCTGTGGCCCGCAAAATGATTCTACGACCGTAGAGTGGGTCCCACATCTGTTGCACACCATCCAGGTACTAATCCATCGCAAAGCACATATGCGAACGCATAATATGTTATGCGATGGTAAGTTCACCGAAAAACTCTCATGTATTAAACCCTAGTTTCTTTCTCTTTCTCATTTCCATCTATCTTCTCTAATTTCACGCACCCAGACATAAACAAACACAAAATAAAAACATAGAGAAAAAGAGAAAGGCTCACCTTGCTCGCAACTCGATCTTCTGACATCTGGTATGTGACTTTCCGATCCTCCTCTTGCTTAGTTGATTTAAAGATTGCCGTGTGCTTTCACTCGCCTCATTCTCCCATCCCATCCATGTTACCCTTCTCTCTTTACCCTCTTTCTTGTCTCTTGTACTAGGAATCGACTTTTGCGGGGAAATATGTGATGTGGGTCGATCAAAATTAGGGGGCTAGAGTTAGGGGTACTGATTTGAGTCTAGCGATTGGTGATTTGTGACAATTTGCATTAGGAATTGTTAGTATAAGCATGAAATCGACCTGATATTGAGTGTGTGTAATGGTCTCTCACAATTTGTGCTTTAGCTGCTTAGCGTTGCATAATGTTGCATGTGAGTGAGTTTATGTGGAGACGATGATCTCTGCGCTCTGCATAACTGATTTGTGGTCCGCAGAATCATTGCATGATTGGGTGTTTGGAAATAATTATGTTGTTGAATCTACAGCCGCAGAACTGGTTTGTGTACCGCGGAATGGTAGCAGACATAAGGAGAATCAAGCTAAGTTTAGAGTTCAAAATGCGGTCGATATGCGGTCGCAAACTTGTTCTGCGACCACTTCTGCAGCCCGTATAATATTTTGCTTCTAATAGGTCATATTCTGTGTTATGGTTTGCGGTCCGTAGAGTTGTTCTGTGATCACATAAATGCTCGCAGAACATTTTGTGCCTCTCATTTCGTTACTATATGGTACACTCACATCACGTTAATTGGCAGGAATGGCACCAAAGAAATCCCTAGCAACACGAGCATTCACCCCTCGAGGAAAGAGACGGACTGCAGCTATAAGCCCATAATCACAGCAATCCCAACGTAAATGGCCTGGCACATCCAGAAATTCATCTGAGCCTACCTCCCAGTTTGAAGAGGAGGAGGCACAGCTTGACCTTGTGCCACCAGTTGTCCTCCGGGCCGAAGCACGTAGAAAGAGCGGTGAGGATCTCAGGTTCAGGATCACCGGCTCTTGGGCTCTATACAGAGATGACCTAGCAAAAAGAAAGATCCTCAAAGAAAAGCAGCTGAGTTTGAATGGTCTTAAAGAACACTACCCCATGTGCTAGAAAACATCAAAAAGAGGGGATGGGAGTTCTTAACTAAGGTTCCGGGGGAGTACAACAAGACACTTATTAGGGAATTTTATGTTGCATCCAGGAACTCAGAACAAAAGAGAAATCGTATATACTTGAACTCTATCTTAGTCCAAGGAGTTGAAATACTCTGTGATCCCCACTCAATCAATGATGCATATTTCAAAGATTAGGAGCCAGGCATGGCAGAATTTGACGCAAAGATTGCAACTAAGGAATCTGAGCGTGCTTGGGTAGCCTCTGTCATAGCCAAGGGTACTCCACCCTGGATTGCACCACGCCAGAATATTCACAAGAGAGATTTAACCCAAGAAGGCCGGTATTGGCTAAGTTTTGTCTGTTCTCGTATAATACCTATTAGAAATGAGACCGACATCAGTCTCAAGAAGGCGATCCTCATTGCTTGAATCATGTCGGGAATCAAGATTTATTTGGGACAGCTTATACTCCCTGAGATTGGGGTCTGGGCAAACTAGAAAGAAACCTCGCTCCCTTTTCCATGCTTAATCCATGTGTTGTGTGAAAAATGCAGAGGTTCCTCCGTTCCCCAAACATGACCACATAGTAAAAGTTGTTCGGGATATTGACATCACTCGGCACAATGATGCTTTGGAGAAAGTGGTCGAAGATCCACCAGAGCAATCACTCACTCTCCCTCCGGCCTCGTCCAGTTCAGTAGCACCTGCTGCCTCATCAGTGCCAAACACTTCTTCAGCACCAGCCACCTCCACATCCACTCCCAGACCAGCCACTGCGACACCACTTGTCTCACTGCCCGCACTCTCCAAGCTTGGTCTACTGACACAACATGCAAATGCCAAAGTAGACAAATTGACAAAAGAACTTCCATCGCTCATTCGGCAGGCATTGGCCCCGCTCCAAACCACAGTAAGTGATCTTCAAAAGAAACATCTATCATATGAGAATCAATGCAAGCATTTTGAAGCTCGCCTTGAGAAGGCTGACCAAGGTGGAGCTTGGGACATGCCTCAACTCAAAAAGGATGTATATGAGCTCAAGTCGGAGCTGCATAAGATGCAGACACTGGAGTTTGACTTGACCACCCTTCTTTCGGTGGAAGGGGAGCAGGGCACTGGCACCTCCCACATACCAAGCCTTGATCTGGATTTCACAAACCTCCTGTCACCTGAGGAGGCACATGGTACTGACATCTCACACACTCCGGGTTTCGTTGAACACACCAATGATCATTCAGATGAGGAATCTGGAGAGTCTCATGAGGAAACTGATGAAGAGCAGATATTTGAAGAGGGTGATGATCAGAGGGACAACAGAGGCAAATAGGTAGTTGTTGCTACAGAGGAACTGGGTGAGGAGGACGCGGATTTGTAGACAGCTATCGCACACTCCCTTGCAGATATGGTTTCCATGGCTATTACCACAACCACACAGCCATCTTCGGGTAAGGCCACCAGCTCCTAAGTCAAGGACCCGGCTCCGCAATTGGCGGAGCTTCCTACTTTTGTCTCAAACACTAATGTCCAGTCAGAGGATCCACCCACTGCCTTCACCGTGTCAGCTCCCGGCCCCACGGCCGCCTCAGATATTCCAACCCATCCAAGCGCCTAGTGCGCCCAAGGAAGCTCCTAAACTTTGCTCTTACTTTTTCAATGCATTGGGGACAATGCATGTTTTTAGGTTGGGGTGGGGTAGTCGACTTTTGCAACTTGTATATAAACTCTTAGTCCCAATAGTGTATATTTGTATATAGTAATGAATTCCCCTTGGTTATTTTTAGTCGGGTTCTTTTCCAAGGGTGTAATAGTAGAATCATGGTCGTGGCATGAAACGTTTTGACTTGTTTGGTGTTATTGTTCTAGATTAAAGCATGTGATAAGTTTTTGTGGATTAAATTGCAACCTTCAAATTTTGTAAATAAATAGTCAGTCATTTTTGTGAAATCGAGGCTCGCTCTTTGACTTTGTTCTTACTTAGAATCTCAAATATCATGTGAGGAAGCCTTGAATTGACTTGTATTCACTTTAGGGCTGAAATTATGCCGATTCGAGTAGTTCATGCATCGTGAGTGGTGAGAATTTATGTAACTAATGCATGTGCTCAACTTGTAATGTCTAGAACCTGCCCGGTTAATTTCTCAATGCAAATCTCAGGTTGATGATTGGGTGTTGAAATGATCTTAGACTATTTTTGTGATTACTAACTAATTTTTGACCAAATTGACCTCCATGGTGCATTTGTTATCCTAGTTATCCCCCGTTGAACCTTTAACCTTTCATTTGGCTACCACATTACAAACAGGTCCCTTTTTTGTGAAATTGCTCCCTCTTTTGAAACCATCCCTCCTTGAATGTTATGAATGAGACTTTAAGCCTAAGTTGGGGGTGTTGGTACAAATTGGGAAACAATAGAAGAAGGTAGTGTGTGGAAAAGCTAAGCTTGGTGAGGTTGTGGCGTGTGAAGCGAACGACTAAGTCTAGAGCCATCATTCCCTAAGCAAAAAGCTTCACATTCCCTCAAACTATGAATACTCACTCCCAAAAATAAAATTTGGAGTGGTGAGGAAACGTGGTAAGTCAAGTAACTAGGGAGCGGTCATGAACTAAAGGATAGTTGATAGTAGCAATTAGATATCAACAAGGGCATTGTATGCTAGTCGAGAAAGAATGTGTGTAGCGTTCAAGAAGGGTACAGTCACTATATTCCCAAATATTTATCCAATCCATCCTGAAGCCTAAATTACAACCCTTAAAAAGTCCTTTTTGATCTACAACCAATTATTCCTAAGGTAGCAATGAGTTAAAATAAGGGCAAGCATATGGACTGATACTTGTAGCACTTAGCCTTCTTTCTGAGTGCAGGAGAGTTTGATTATATCCCCTGTATATATTTATTAAGTTGGGGATATTCTTTGATGTGAGAACGCATGAATTGTAAGATTTAGTAGAAGTTAGGTTTTTTGAAGTAGTATACAAGTGCATATCTAGCTATGGGTAGCACTCTGTCATTGCTCTTGAGGCTCGAAGCTCACAAACTGATTCTTCGAACTGTTAAATGATCTTTATCTTCAAAGAAGGGTGAATAAAAGAAGTTACATGCTTGTTAGCTAACAGTCAGCACCATCCATAGTCACTGCTGCTTTGTGATCAGTCGGAAGTAGGTTAGTATTTGGTAGGCTGACTTTTTAGTTGCTTGAGGCCAAGCAAGAGTCTAAGTTGGGGGTGTTGATGTGCTGTAGAAATGCGACACTTTTGATACTAATTACGTAGACTTTAGCCCATCTTTTAAAGCATTATAAGTCATTTCTTATGTAGTTTAGGTGTTTTGTAGGAAACCAGACTTGAAGAACCAACAACATGAAAAAGATGACAAAAACCCATGGAAAGGAAGAAATACGGCAGGTCTGCGACCATAAAAGTGATGTGCGGACCGCAAAATCATCGTAGAGTGAAGCAGACCATCCCAATATCTGAGAGTAAAATATGCAATCCATTATTTGGTCGCATAACTCTTGTGCGGACCGAATAGTGATCGCACAAATGCAAAAGGAGTTCCAGTGAAGATGACTTTGCGGTACGATATGCGGACCGCATAACCAAAATGAGATGGAAAACTAAAAAACTTTGTGATCAATTCTGCGGTGAAAATGAAGATGTGGGACCGCAAATACTTTCTGCGACCCATTCTGCGGTCGCAAACTTGATCTGCAGGGTCATTTTTGTCACTTTTTGATCACGACTTTTAGACCATTATAAATAGAATGATTAGAGTTTTTGTGGACCATCTTTTCTGAAAAAGAGGCTACACTTAGAGCATTGAATACACCATTATTTTGGAAGCTTTTGAAAGAGATTCCAAGACTCTGTTCTCTTTGTAAGCTTTATGACTTTATTTATTACTTTGTTCTTGTATTCTAGTATGAGTAGCTAGCTTTAAATACTAAGGTTGTAGACCCTAAGTGGGTGTAATGTTAGTGGGTGTTTACCATTGAATATATATATAATGGTTGGTTGATTTCTATTCATTTCTCATGCTTCATTTATGGTTGATGGTTGCAAACATTGACTAATGCCATTTTACTATATCTTTACTTGGAAAAGTGAGTTAGGGTTTGGTAGAATTGAATAGCAAGAACTCAAGACGTTAAACCTTGTTTAATAGAAGCGCTTAGGGATAAGTGGGTTCTACTTGGCATAAATTGGATGTTCTTAATTGTAACTCTTTTATATGTGGAAAAATCATAAAGAGGAAATACTACCTAATTATTGGAAAATATTGGGTAGTCATTTAGGAACCATTTGCATATCAAAGAACCTTCCATTAGAAATATATCATATTAACACCGATAGCATTATATTCCATTGATAGGGACACAACCTTGGTTTCTTAATCAAATTAATCAAATTCTCTTAACAAAACAGCTTTTCTTGACAATTCACAATTACAAAACTCTTTTTAAACTAAAGGAGTAGAACTACAGCTTAAGTCAAGTTTCACACTATTCAAGAAACCTTTTCACACCTATTCTCTGTGGGATTCGACCCCAACCTATTTGGGTTATTATATTTGACATCCACCGCCTTACATTATTTACATAGGTGTAATTTGAGTGCATCAGCCACTAGGCCCTTGATCGCTTCTCTTCTTGTTCCTTGCTGGGTGACGCCCGGATCCATTTCCCCTTCGATCTACGTTGTATGGTTAATATCGATCTCAGACCGGTCTTAGCTCTTGATCAATGGCTCTCTTAGATCTATCATCGGTCCTGATGGGGTAAACAGATCCAGAAGGGGCCCCAAGTTGGTCGTCCTTGACCCTGATCTTTGACTTGTACCTGTTGTGGACGTCGGCCCAGGTTACCACCGGGTACTATGCCAAATTTTGTTTTAGCTATTGAGAGGCCACGGAACTTCGGGGGTTGAGCCCCTGAGTGAATGCCTGAACGGCCCAATCATCTGCAACTGGTGGTAGGTCTATCCGTTCCATCTGAAATCTTGACATGAACTCCCTGAGCATCTCGTAATCCCTTTATTTGACCTTGAAAAGATATTACTTTCTGGTCTCGACCTTGATGGCCCCGGCATCGGCATTTACGAAAGCATCTGTAAGCATAGAAAATGAGTCAATGGAATTTGGAGGCAAGTTGTGATACCATATCATTGCTCCCTCACAAAAACCTTTTCAGCAACGCTGACTTGATCTCATCATCTTCCAAATCGTTCCCTTTGATCGTACATGTATAGGAGGTCACATGCTCATTTGTATCCGTGGTCCCCTTATATTTGGGAATGTCGGGCATACAAAACCTCTTTAGGATCATCTTTGGTGCCGCGCCCGGAGAAAAGAGCTTCCTGAAGAATTTTTTGGAGTCCGGTCCCTTCTTGTCATTGGCCTCAATCTTTTTCTCGCCTGACTCTACCCGTTTTGTCAACGCTTCGAGCATCTTCATTACCTCTGAAGTTACCTCGGGCTCGGCTTCACCCGGTCTCTTGGTAATTTGTTCATCTCTTCGAGTGCTTTTCCGGGGATTGTTCAAGCTCGACCCTGTTGGGGGCGTGGCTTTGATTCTGCAGATGTGTTATTGCCGCTTGTTGAGCCTGCAACATTTCGAAAATCACCCGTAGGCTCACCCTATCATCTTCACCTTCGGGCGCTTCTCGAGCTGTTGGTCGGGGTCCCCCGCGAATACTGTTTTCGAGATCAGTTGGCAAATTGATGTTGATGGCCACCTGCGAGTTAGCATCGACCGGGTCGGCGGCTAGAACACGTTAGGATTGTGAGGAAGCACATCATTACTGGGCACCACGTTATTATTTTCGCTGCGATGACCTGACTAAGCGTCAACGTTCAAGTGAGCAGACTGAGAGTTTGACATTTTGAGGCTGACCTGGAATTAAGATTTCAAAGAATAAGCGTAAAATAGGATGTGTTATGGAGATTCGTACCAAGTCATCACTATTATCCTTAGCCCCACGGAGGGCGCTAAACTGTTTACCCCAAAAATGAGTAACAATTAAATTTCTACACGGTTTAATTCAATATGAATAATTAAGAATAACATATAGATGAATTAAATACAAAATAAACGATCAAACCAATTACAATTCGATGACCAAGCCTAATTTTTGATTGAACAGTGAATTCGACATCGATCCGACCCTTGGCGTAAGCTCGGTCGTGAGTAAAGAAAAGAACAAACAAGTGATGACTTGAACAGTTGCTAGAAGACAAATATAAATTTTCTTATTGCTTTGAATTACGTGTTACAATAATGTGTCAGACTAAAGAAAAACTTCCCCTTTATTCTCTCATCGGAGGATCGGGGCAGACATTGCCCCCGATTTTACCCGTACACAGAAGTGTTTGAAACTATATCTTGTTTTTCTATATGAAGCGTTCACTCACGTAGTTATCCTTTTTGCTCATCATGAAAGCAATTAAGCTGTAAAAGGTAAAAACATAGACCAAAATTTATGCCCCATAACCAAGTTTTCCATGAAAAAGAAGGTCCGACAGTTTAGAATCAACCAAGAGAAAAGAAAACCCAACACCAAGAAAACGAATGAACGAAGAAAATTAAACATCACACTGATAGCACAAACTACGTAGTATCTATGTTATTGCCTACCTCTATGAACTATCTTGTTTTCGCTGCCTTGTCTCCAACTCGGCACCACCCTCGTCTCCTCACATACAAGTTTAAAACAGAAAGTCTTTGCTGCGCTTCATGATGCTGCGAAAAAATAATGTAAATGGGATTTATCAACTGTAAATTATTTACAGAAATTTCCCGAAAAAAATATCAATTAGTACTAATAATCATGCCCCCATGATTTATAAGAGCCTACAAAAACACATCAAGAGCATGCAAGCACCATGTTTAAGAACCTACAAAAACACATCAAATTTTGGGACGACCACCCTTTTGAATTACAACATGAATTTGAAGATAAATATTCTAAGTAACCGAAAAGTAACTAATATATTCCTGGTATAATTTTTATGACATTTTTTTGCAAAGGATTCTATGCCGTATTAGCAAAGAAGCAAAATTTGGTGAAATATTCACCCATGAAAACTTTAATATATCCAAAATCAGAAGATTAAATCAACAACAATCGAGCGAAAAAATAATTAATTTTGTTAATATATTCGACAAAGATTCAACAATATTTAACTATAGTGCCAAAACAAACCTTGCGAGGTGAAGTAGAAGGGTGTGAAACGGGCAAGTTCAACTTTCATTAAATAAAGATATTTGGGCTTTCAAACATATTTAAGAGGCGTTAGTGAAGAGAAAAAAGAAAACGGGCTAGCAAACTGTTATTTGAAACGTTGCAAGCGAACGGGCAAGTTCAACTTCCGTTGAAAAACATGATCGTTTAAATTTTTAAGCGTATCATAATTAGTTCTTAATGAGAAAGAAGAGAAAAAGGACGTGACTTTTGGTTTCGGAATAAGTGTCTTTTGGATCTGTAAAATTGGCAAATTAATAGGAAAAATAGGATAAAAGCCAAATAATTGACAAAAAGATAATTGTTTTCCTGCTTTGCCACATCGCCTGGCTCTATAAATATTAAATTGATCATTATCAATCAAATATTTGAACAAAGCAGTTCAAAATGTGTTAAAAGTTGATTTCTCTGTAACATTACGTACCTTAAATGTGAGGATGCTTATTTACATATTAGGAACTAACTTTTGCATAAGGTCTGCATGCCAGCATGCACATGCGGACGTATTGATCACATCCAACTATGCCTCCTAAAATATTTATTGGTTGTTGCAAATAACAACTATTTGTCTCGCAAAAATTTAAGTAGTCAACTTCTAAAAGTGTAAAATAATGAGTTGAATGTTTACTAACTAAAGGCAAAGTAAGTAAAATGATGTAATTTTATTACGACTAAAGCAAAAGTTATAGAGAAGATTATAAAAGTCTAAAGTTATGATTTCCCCAATTATAAGAATCATTCCCGCTACGTCTTCTATAATTTAGCTTTAAGTATTCAAATATTTGAATAAAGCAGTTCGAAATGTGTTAAAAGTTGATTTCTCTGTAACACTACGTACCTTAAATGTGAGGATGCTTATTTACTTATTAGGAACTAACTTTTGCATAAGGTCTTATAAGAAGTCTAGCGGTTGTTGCAAATATAATCCGGTCTAAAAATTTGGAGTCGAATCCCACATGGAATTAACCTACTAATCACAACTATTTATCTCGCAAAAATTTAAGTTTTCAACTTCCAGAAGTGTCAAATAATGAGTTGAGTGTTTACTAACTAAAGACAAAGTAAGTAAAATGTTGTAATTTTATTACGACTAAAGCAAAGGTTATAGACAAGATTAGAAAAGTCTAGAGTTACGATTTCTCCAATCGTTAGAATCTTCCCCGCTATGTCTCCTATAATTTAACATAAATATTCTCTACTGATCTTGAGCACTGCAGGTGTCGTAATTCTCTTTCGAGCAACTACAATAACTTACTAGATATATTATTCTAATTTATACTTGCTGACATTATTTTACCGCTCACGATAACCACGTCAAGCCTTCGTTATCATAAACCCACCTTTAAGCGTGCAGTATTGATTCCTCACATACATTATAAGTGACATTGTTCAACAACTACCTAAATATGTACCATTTCCGAAGCAATACATACTACATAGGCACTGTTAATGGAGGTCCTTCAGTCAACATATATAATCACATAGTTGAACAAGTAGAGAAAATTTGAAGATAAAATTATATTAAATGTAACGAAAAGTCATCCTCCAAGATGTTCTATCAAACCCTAGATAAAAGAATTTAGCTACTCGTAGTCATGCTAACAATCATATGCATAATTGAAAGCATTAAACTACAAACTAGAGAGAATTGGAAGATGAATTTGTGTAATGTGTTCCATGCAATTGTTCCAGTCGTGTCTCCCTCTTCAAAACTTATCTAACCTCTAAAAAACTAAGTTTTAGAGGTATTTATATGCTAGGGTAAAATTAGGGCTGAAATACTTAGTCATAAGCTGAGTAGGAGTCAAAGCGCTCCGGACAAGGATCGGCGCCTCGTGCCCTAGCTCAATGGTGCCTCTGGCTTCGCCTAGCGCCCTCTGGGGCGAGGTCTCCTTGTGGCTTCACGCCGTGGTTCCTTTCATACTCTATTTTATTATCTTCGATGCTTCATTGTCCAATTTTAATTCCACTTTAATCCCATGTGATCCTACATACAAGAATAACGCAATTAAGCACAAATATAACACGAATCATTAATATTTTCAAGTGAAGCATAGGGTAAATGACGATATAAACATAACATATTAGCCTGACATCAACACCTCACATTTAAAACGTTGATTGCCGTTGAGTCAACCAAAACAAAAGTAACGCACAATGTTGCACCTTCTAAGCATCTACACTCATGATCATTGTTGGTAGTAACAATTAAGCTCTAGCAGATGCATCCAACAAACACTTCCCATAACTCATGCCAACTTTCAAAAATATTCAAGAGATGAACAACAATGCATGTAACAATCCTAGCCTCAAGAACTAACTCAATGCCACAGTGGAGTTGAGGCTTGAATATCCAATCTAACAGAGAAGCCTAATAATATCACCTATCCATCATGATACCATGCCCACACAAAAAACCACAGAGAATAAGCAGTACACACATCCAAATCACATGATGGAATATACTTTAAGGACTCACACATATGAGAATGCACTCACTTTCTCAAAGAAATCACGTGCATGCAAAAGGTACCATAGGCTTTCCTATTATGTAAACCTCTACTAATATAAGCATTCTCGGTCTAAAATCAATTAGGACTTTATTATGGTTGTCATATGGGCTACGATATGGGTGAGATAAATATCTATCGTAGTGGATAACTTTTCTAAGCACTTTAACACATCACATAGTCACTTTAAGTGCCAACTTCTTCGATCCACTTCAAGTATCACAATAAAGATTACCCCCAAAATGTTTTTCTTTTTATTTAAGTACTATTATAGCTCACACTCCCCAGCAAGGACAAGAGGTCTTTATTTCTTTTGCCACATTTTTTTTCTTTTTTCCCTCCCTGCTAGCTGTGTTTGCTTAAAAATATAAGTGCTTCTTCCTTCCTTCCATTGGTTCCATTCAAAAGCCATCCCAAATTTTTCCATTACTTCTCTCTAGTGCTCTCTTTACAAGTCAAGTGCTCTAAGAGGTAAAGGATCGAAGCAATTCAATTAAGAACAAAAAGGTATAGTCTTATTATGTGAGTGCCAAAGAAAAGGACTATAGGCTCAAAAATGTTAACTAGGGATTGATTTTCTTTGTGAAAAGTCACTATAATGACTCGGCCGGTCGTTTTGAGTATTATAGTCTCGTTCTTTCATTTATTGCTTATTTTGTGCTCAATTATTGTTATGTGGCTTGCCAGGGTGGTTAATTGATTTTCGGGGATGTTTCGCAATGGGTTGGGACACTTAGTCCCAAGGTTGGAAGCTTAAGTTGAAAGAGCTGACCGGATATTCACTTATGCGTAAATGACTCCGAAATGGGGTCCGCGGAGTGGTTCTACGGTCGCATAGTGGACCGCAGAAACACCCTGTTCTGCAAAAATTATTATTCCAACTCCCCAACGCATTGCACAACCCAAAAAGTTCGTACCGTGGCGAGCTGATTATCTACAATCCTCAAACACATTAGCCTACCTCGGCACCACGAGACTCCGAGTTCTAGGTAAAATTTTACGGGGTTTTACATTAATCTTAGTGGCTCATGAGTTGTATTGTCAGTTCGTGGGAATAGTTATATTAATTTTCGTATTCTTATTATATTATTTATTAATGATCTTCAATTCAAGCTGTGTTATATGTTGGTTGCCTTATTTAGAGGGTTGGGTTAGATTCCATTATGACCTAGTAGGATTTGGGTCGTGACACGTAAGTTTAAACTCTTGGATATATTCCTGGAATTCACATTGAAAGTGCAGGACAAGAATTGAACACTATCATTTATGAGATTGTCGAGTTCGTTGAGTTTGTCACTGGCATTTCTGAGATGGTCGAGTTCGTTCAGTTCGTCAAATGGCGGCGAAGAGAACGTCGAGTTCGCCACACACAAGAGCCAAAGGGAACGTCGAGTTCAAACATCAATGGAGCTCTACTTTTGTCAACAGAAGGATCAAATGAATATTTTGTGGTGTAACATAGGTTTGCCATATTTATACAGGGATAAGTCTAATAGCTTTTAAAGTGGTTACTAAACGTCGAGTTCAAACATCAATGGAGGTCTACTTTTGTCAACAGAAGGATCAAATGAATATTTTGTAGTGTGTAACATATATTTGCCATATTTATACAGGGATAAGTCTAATAGCTTTTAAAGTGGTTACTAAACGCTGATAGCAGGGTTAAAAAGTGGCCAGTTACAACTTCTCACGTTATTTAAGAAAAAACTAACATATGTAAACAATTTAAAATAAAGCCACAACTTAAAAAGATCGGCAAAAACTCGCTTCTTTGAAACTCATGAAGTGTCTTGAAACTCAGCTCTTTCAAAGTTGTAGCTGCAATTGATAAACCGTGAAAAATAATACAACCATGATTTTCTCAAATTCTCCGAGAAATATCACAGTTCCTATGGAATAATGTATAGAAAAAACTTCCATAGCTACACCCATTTCTTTGCATTTCATTTTGATAGCATCCTAGGAAGCTCAACTCTATTCAAGGATAAGGATAAAGCTTTCGAATCTCAAAAAGGACCTTTAACAAGATGTCAAGCTAAAAAGTTACAAAAAAAGTCATTAAAATTTAAGTGCAAATGAAGAGCTCAAGTGACACAAGCCGGATGAGCACGCTTAACGAGAATGATTTCATAGTCAACATCATAGCATTGGAATACTTTAAAGGAGTCAAGATCTAGAAAGCTATATTTACACTTTAGATATTTAGGCTAGACATAACTTCCTTTACTAGCTAAGGGTATTTTGGTTATTTAGCTAAAATAGTACTCTAGTATAAATAGTCTCTTCTTTTAAAAGGAATCTTTTTGATGATAAATTGATAAACAAAGACCAAACTTTGAGAGGTTTATGGTATCTTTTATTTCTCTTTATTTACCATATTTTCTAGATTATCTATGTTAGGTTTATCATATATGAGTTCTTGTTCATACTCTTGGATTATCTTTGTATTTGAATGTTAATTCATTGTTCTCGTTGATATATCTTATAGGGGCTTTGAATTGTATTTTTTATTTAGCTTAATCTGTATTAGTTGTTATTATTCTTTTATAGATTAATGTTTATTATAGAAAATCAAGAGGTCTAACTAATTCATAGTTAGGTTCTTATCTTACTCTATTTTAAACCCTAATATTCTATCTTTTTATTCCGTATATTTTTGCATTATCCGTATTTTTGATACGATTCTGTATCATCTTGGTATCAAAGCATAGGGTGAGGATTTGTTCTTACAATTCCTTGTTTATATTTTGATTATCATCTAATCTGAAAATAAAATAAAAAACAAAAATTCCCAAAGTAGAAAATATTACTGTTCATCAATTAGGTTTGGTTTCCAGAAATAGAAAATGGTATTGCTGTATTCCTTTCACTGTTTGTTTGAATTCCTTGTTCTATCTAACGATTTTGGTTCTGAGATTTCTGATTCTTCATTAGCTGAGATTGAACTACTGATATGAGATGAAATTCGAAGGTAGGGTTAACAATTTGAAGAAAAAGGAGAATTTCCCATTAAAGCTTCGACGAAGCTGAGTTGGTTTGAATCTAAAAATTTGTGTTCAAGATCGATTGAGTGTTTGTGATTCTTGTTGCAAACACCTTTGTAAAGATGAATCTACAGAGATAGTGTGCAAATTGAGTACGGGGACTTGGTATTGGTGTTGATTGGAGCTATCATTTCAAGTTTTTAAAATTATTTGGTGAAGAGTTACGTGAGGTTGACCAGAAATTTTTGAGAGAGCTCGATGAACACAAAGAACAGCTGCAATTTCTGGGTTGGAATTCGACGTCGCGTGTAACCACGCAGAAAGCTTCTCCTCCAGTGATTGTGCTGAGTTCGTTAGCTGAACTTGTAGGTTTGAATCTCTGAACTAAACTTGAGGAAGTTCAGTGATTGAGATCTTCGAGTGTGTACACTGTTTTATTATAGCTGCTTGTTATTTGATTTGAATCCGTGAAGTCGCCTCGAGTTCCTTGTTGCTTGGTAACTGAATTGGGAAGTTGAGACTATTTGAACTGAATGGAGTCTCATCTTTGTCAGTACTGATTGAGATTCGAGAATTAGAAATAATTTGAGTCATACTGTTATTGTTTATGATTGTGTGAAGGAGAGATCGATTGGAAGTTCATTTTTAGAATAATTTCAAGCCTATCCTTCAATTCTTACACTGTTTTGAGTTGTGCAGTTGCTTATTCCTTGTTGTTAGCTACTGGAAGCTTGAAATTGTGAAAATTCAAATTTCTGCATCTGTGAGCTGCGTGATTTTGAAACAACCTGAGGACAGTTGTTGTGAGCTTGAAGTTTGGTTTTACAACTGTTTTAAGTGATTGTCTGCACTGTTTTGAACTTCAAAGTTGTGATCATTGTTTGAGCTGCTGAAACTGCAATTTTGGGTAGCATTGGAGCTAAGAAACTCTGCAGGTTGTACCTTGTTTCTGCACTGTTTGAGCAGAAAAATTCTGCACAGTTGGAGCTGAGAAAATTTACACTGTTTCAGCAATTTCTGCAGTTTTTTGTTGACTGTTTTCTGCAGTTTTGTGATTGACTGATTAGGGTTCAGTTTGTTGAAGCTAAAGGTTCAGAAAGGTTCTAGGAATTGCCAAGCTATTTGCATCAGTTTTTCTGCACCAGTTCTGATTTTGCAATCGGCGCTATTGACTGAAGAACCAAGATCTGATTGGTTCTATGCTTTGCGAAACTAAAGTTCTGGACATCCTTTTTTGTTTGAACTATTGCTTCTGAAATCCTGAACTCACGAGGGACCTACTTATGAGAGTACCTGAAGCTGCGTTATAGTTAACTTCTGCAAATTGGACTGGTTTGGAGGAAACTGGAAACCAACGAGAAACTGTTCTGGCTTTCTGATCTGCTGCACTAATTTGCTCAAAAAGGAACAATTATGAACTCTGTTTCTTGTGTGAGGCTACTGTAATTTGCATTAGCTTGGTGTGAACTAGTTTAATTTGAACAACACTGCCAGAATAGTCCAGCCCTCTGCAGATCTGTCCAGTTGCCTAGTTTTGCAAATATGACCAATTTTACAAATCTGTCCAGTTTTTTGCGAATATGGCCAACATTTTGAAAAGTGTCTAGTTTGTCTTTTCTTTTCCTTTCTTTCTTCCAATTTGTAGTAAGCTAAGCTCTAAACTAGATTAACTTGATAATAGTTCATATTGAGTTTATTTCTAGTTTCTTTATGTGCTTTATTTTAATTCGTGCTATTTTTTCGTGCTTTTTTCTTTTATTTTCGTTGTGAATTGTTTGACTCAAGTCCGTTTAGCTTCTAATTGTGCTTTCTTTGGTGTCTCATAAATTTCTTTCCGAACCAATACTTGATTACCTACTTGGATTGATTTGGGAACATTAGTTGTGAAAAGAATTTTTAGATACCTGTTTACCCTTAAAACGTATAAAAATTAAATTTGTACACGGCTTTAAGGATATGTGAATAGATTCAACACAAATAATCAAGAATATTAGATAAACGAGTCAAAGACAAAATAGATGATCAAACTAGTTGTAATGTTACGGCCCAGCCCGAACCTAGGTTGAACAGTAGTTTCGCCCTCGATCGGACCCTTGGTTCAGACCCAAATCGAATGAAGAACAAACAGTTATGTAAGAACTTTTGCAATAGTTAGAAAGTAGAAAATGAATTTGTATTGCCTTGGTTTGCGTGCTACAATATGTTTATTAAAAGAAAAAACCTCCTCATTATTTAGTAGGAGAGTTTCATCCCTAGTACAAGTCTAAAAAGGTAAAAATCTTCCTTTTCCGTTAAATACTGATCCGTAACCGACATCGAGCGAGATCTGCGCCGTGATATCCGGTCAGGTACGAATATCACGTCCCTTTATCTGTCGTGTGCAACTGTTTATCATGTGTTCCCGAGGTTTTAGAATTCGTTCTGGGTCCGGGGAGCGTCGCTTTATCGTGCCCGGTAATGAACACATCGTTCTTCTTTCGTGGTTCTCGATATGAAAGGTTCCCGGCCTCGATTACAACCTCGTGCGTCCGTACCCTTATTCCGTTTTCTTCACGGGGAAATCGGGGTATGCTTATCCCCGATTTTACCCGTATACATATAGTCCCTTCATTTTCTGGAGAGTATGTTTGCCGAAACGAAAGGAAATGATAGATGAACCCCGATATTGTCCTCTTACGTTATAACTGGGATGACGGGTAAATCGAAACGTCCTATCAGTCGTGTCGCTCTGAATTCAGACACGTATTAGTCATCGGCTGGCTGTCTTCGGATGCGGAACGTCGCACATTGATTGCCTTTTCCCCTATAAAAGCTTCAACCCTCTTCAGTTCTTCCACTTTCTGATTCTGAACTTTACCGTCGAACATTCTAACGGCTTTTAACTTTTCCAGATCTTCATATATTGTTCATTGAACCTTCATATCTTTATCTTCATCTTCATACTTCTTCTTTGAACCTTCATCCCAGACCTTCGTACCTTCATACCTTCTTCAAATCTTCATATTTTTCTTCAGACCTATATTTTCCAGATTATAATGGCTAAAACTTCTAAGTTAGTGCCTCAGCAGGCTGCCCCTTCATCTTTCCACCCGCCCGCAAATGCCGAGGTGGCCATTCCCGAGGTGGCTTAGGAGCCCCCCATGGAGAGCTTCATACCCGGCGGTGCTCCATCGGGGATGACTTCAAGGTCGAGAAGGCCTCTAGTCAACAAGACCGAGGCGAGGGAGCATGGAGATACATATGCTCCGTCACTGAAGAAACCCTACCTGTAGTCCGAGCGGACTGTAAGTGGGAGGGTAAGGACGTGGTCATCCCCGGCCCCAATGACAATATTACTACTCACGTGAAGGGGGTATCTGAGTGTTTACACTTACCCCTTCACGCTCGCCTCTGTGGACCCCATAGTTCTTGCTTTCTGCAAGAGGTACGAGGTGTGCCTTGGGCAAATCCACCCGTCCTTTTGGAGGATCGTGATCCTCTTGCACCATTTTGTGAACAACATCGAATCTCCTTAGTTCACCCTCGACCACCTACTCTGCCTGTACAATCCCCGAATCTTCCGAGGGGGACTGATCAAGCTCCTCCCCCGAGCAAGGAAGGCTCCTTTTTCGAGCATTGATGAGGACTGAGGCTGGCATGAGAGGTTCATTCTGATGAAAACCGAAAACCTAATCCCCCCGAGTTTCTGCCGTTCCCCGAGGAGCGGAACGCATCCTGTAAGTATTGTCTTTCTTGAAAATTTCTTTCTTTTTATTCTTTCTCTCATTGCTTGTGTTTGTAGTCATGCAGCTGTTGCCCAAGTTCCCGATGCAATCCGCCGATTCAAGGAGTGGATTGAGGGGATTTGTAAGCAAATGCTGTACTCCGAGCGCGCATGGCGCAAACTTTCAAAGGAAAAATGGGAGGCCCGTTCTCATGGTGAGGTTCCTCCCTGAATAGTTACCATCACGCTCTTAACTTATACAGTGCTAACCTTTTCTCTTTTATTACAGGTCTGCCTAAGACCACCGAACTTAGGCCGCTGGATGAGGACGAGGATCCGTCCTTGCTTGCCGAGCCCTCCATTTCAGGACAGCTGGGGCTGCCGCGAATGAGGAGAAGAAGAAGAAAAAGAGAAAGTCTTCGGATTGCCCAGACCCTGAGGCGAAGAGTAAGAAGAGGGCGGCCACCCAGGTCCGGAAGCCCAAGAGGAACACCAAGTCAAGGGTATCAGACCCTGACTTTCTCTACCGGCTCAAGGATGAGCCCGAAGAAGACGGCATCGTCATCGCTCATGGGTCGACCCCTACTAGGGAGCAGGCGATGACCGAGAAAGAGGACCACGAGGTCGATCCCCTTCTGACTCGGGAACCTGAGGGGGAGATAGAGGTTGCGGCCTCCCAGGAAGCCGGTCCTGTTCCAAAGGAGGCGACCGGTGTCATTAACATTATGGAGACGCCCTCCTATAACGAGTCCATGCTAGAAGAGGCCCAAGTGGGCAAAGAAAAGTCAAGTGAGGGAGCGTAGGGTCCAAATGATCCCCTCAACTCATTTTTCGACGGCATGGACATGGTCGCATTGGAGGACTTTTTCGGGCTTGGTCACCTGGAGGTCCCGAAGAAGTATATGCCCTCAGGAGACGGCAGGCCGAGTTCGAGCCCAAAACTAGTGAAGCAATTCCCTGCGCCGAGCGTGGACCCTGAGTACAAGAGAATGACTGTTCTCACAATCCAAGAGGATGCTCGGGTCATATCTATCTGGTGGGCGTAGCCAGCTACCTCTGATGCCTGGTGACCGAGGAGGACCAGGCAAAGATGAACGAGGTGGGCACGTCATGTCTTTTTAATGAGGCGCAGCCGGTGCTGAACCGAGTAAGGCATTAACCCTATTGTACCCCTTTATGAATCCCACGTCGGTTTTTCCCTATTGTCTCCTACTAATTTCATCGTTTTGCAGGCTTCATCATGAAATCTTCCTCTAGTACCGCTTGGAAATTAGCTAGCTTGAGTTCGATCTCAAAGAGCAGGTCCGGAAGAAGGACATGTAGAGGGCTCTTAGTGAGCAACATGACAAGGCCCTTAAAGACCTACTTATTCTCCAGGCCGAGATAGAAAAAGCTCAGAAGGAGGCCTCGACTCTGAAGCGGGAACACGTCGATCTGGTTGAGAAGGTAAAGATCTTTGAGGCTAAAAATGAGCAATTAGTCGTGGTGGCTAACAACACAACTTCACAGGTCCAACAGAAGATAGACCTAATCTACCAGCTGCGAGCTGAAATGGACGAGATCAAGGCCACGACCGAAGTATGGAAGGGCAAGATGGACCTGCTGTCTTCGGAGAAGGAAGCTGCAAAGGCGGAGCTGGCATAGGTCGAGAACCAACTCCGGGTGGCAAAGGATAAAGCCGACAAGTGGTCTCGGCTGAATGATGATCTCCGGGCACAACTGAGCTCGGCCGTCACGGAACGGGATGCTCTTGGAAAGAGTATGCCGCACTGAGGTCCAAATTGGATGCAACCTCTACTGATGCCGAGGAAATGATGGCCCAGTACAAGGCCGACATGGAGGTAACCGAGACTCAATTAAAGACGAAGACCGAATACGTAAAGTGGCTATCCAGGAGAGAGACCCTCAAAGAGATTCATGCCCGAGATTTTTGACCTATCGGCTGAGATTGAAGAAGCTAGGAGACTCGAGGCTGAGGCAAAGGAGCTATACGAGCCTAAGGGTCTTGAAGGTTTCGAGATCTCTGATGGTTCTGGTGACGAGTCGGGCCCCGGTGAAGACCATGCGTAGATGCCTTAGTATTTTTCCAGTTTTTCTTATGTATATTTTTTTGTGTTTGTTTTGGGGCCATCTATTGGGCCTTTCTAAATATATTTTTGTAATATATAAAAAATTTTCTTTTCTGGCAATACCGTGTCTTTACTTTTCTAGCTTCTTTTTGCAATTTCTATTTGCGTATTATTTTTGATGCCTTAGCATAGAATCAGATGTAGTTCTGGAGCATTTTTTTTCGGAGGCTCGAACGGAGCCCAACTTTGATGCAACTTTGGTTTGCTTGTGGCTCCGAACCCTCGGTGAGACTGGAGTTTTTTAAGTTTCTCAAGTGTTTTTGACAATGTTTTTGCCGAGGGTAACCTTTTAGTAGGTTTCAAATTTTTGTAGGGGCCTTACTTTCTGTTTACGAACTTCGGACGTCTCCGAGACGTTTTTGGGGTGGCCGTGGCCTTTTATATTTGGGCACCGCCTAATAGGTTTGGTGCCTCCAGCATTTGGTAGCCCGGGTCGTCCGAATTTTCATCGGGCGGCAGTCCCCGAGTAGGGGTAGCCCGTGGGCTCGATAGTCCCCCAGTAGGGGTAGCCCATGGGCTCGATAGTCCCCGAGTAGGGGTAGCCCGTGGGCTTTAGGATCCGAGATCGAAGAAGCAAAAACACGTAGTAACAAAGTGTAATGGAAGTGGAAATTTCTTTCATTTCTTAGTATGTAAGGTACATGATCGAAAGCGTACAAAAACTTGTGCCATGGCAAGAGCGGACTATGTGGGCACGGTTCACACGACCGTTTGTCCCTTACAATGAATCCTAACCACCAAGCCTTAGCTTTTAGCACACAAAGTTTTCATTTTCCCTTGTTAAAGACCTTAATCCGAGGGTAATGGCCCCCAGTATTTAAGGTCGAACTCATGAGGGCTCGGATACTGTTGACCTGAAGCAAACGATCATTGACTCCGATTGGAAACCGGTCTTCGAATCTAAGTTAGTACGTTTTACTTTTGCCTCGTTAAAAACCTTGTTGAATGACCTACTTTGGGACAAAATCCGGTTCAAGGGAAAAAGAATGCAATGCATGCTTTCAAACCTGATAGCCACACTCGTCCATGGCCGTTTACCTGCATATGTTAGTCCGATTTACCTGCATATGTTATTCCGACAACTCGATACGGTCCTTTCCAGTTCGGTCCCAGCTTCCTTTCGTTCAGGTTCCAGCTGTGTAATGTTACTTCCTCAACACCAAGTCCTTGACTTGAAAGTGTCGGAGGATAGCTCTCCGATTGTAATACCTTTCTATTCGTTGTTTTTGGGCGGCCAACTGGACCAGGGCAGCCTCCTGCCTTTCATCCAATAGTTCCAGGCTCGTGATCATGGCCTCGCCGTTTGGCTCTTCTGTCGCATATTGGAACCTGAGGCTCAATTCTCCCACCTCGACGGGTATTAAGGCTTCGACTCCGTAGACCAATGAAAATGGGGTGGCTCCAGTGCTAGATTTTGAAATTGTACGGTATGCCTACAGGACTTCGGGTAGGATCTCCTTCCATTTCCCATTCGCACCGGTCAACCTCTTTCTCAGGTTTTGAAGTATGGTCTTCTTTGTCGATTCTACCTGCCCGTTCCCACTAGGGTGATAAGGTGTTGATAGTATATTCTTGATATTTTGATCTTTGAAACATTTATTTACCTTACTGCCGACGAATTGTTTTTCATTATCGCAAATAATCTTGGCCGGTATCCCAAATCGACATATTAGGTGGTCCCAAAGGAAGTCAAAGACTTCTTTCTCCCGGACCTTTTTGAATGCTTGAGCCTCGACCCATTTGGAAAAATAATCGATCATGAATAGTATGAATTGAGCTTTATCGGGTACCCGTGGTAGGGGACCGACGATGTCCATTCCCTACTTCATAAATGGCCACGGGGACAAAGCCAAGTGGAGCATTTTCCCGATTGGTGGATCATCGGGGCGTGTCTCTAGCAGTTATCACATTTCCGTACAAAGTCCTTCACATATTTCTCCATTTCAGTCCAGTAATAGCCAGCCCTAATTAGTTTTCGAACCAAAGCTTCTTCCCCAGAATGGTCCCTGCAAGTGCCTTCGTGAACTTCTCTCAAGGCGTATTCGGTCTCCCTCGGTCCCAAGCATCTGGCTAGCGGGCCGTCGAAGGTTCTCCTGAACAATGCTCCTTCGATCAAGCTAAATTTGGCAGCCTTGGTGCACAGGGCTCTCGATTCTTTAGGATCCAAAGGCAATTTTCCGGTCTTCAAGTAGTCTATGTGTTTGTTACTCCATCCCAAGTTAAACTCGTTGAGTTTACTTCGACGTGGCCTTTTCTATCACCGACTTCATGAGCTGCACTACTGTTCCTGAACTGAATTCATCGGCATCGACCAACGACCCCAAGTTAGCCAGATCATCAGCCTCGCTGTTCTGATCTCGTGGTACGTGCTGCAGGGTCCATTCCCTGAATTGATGCAGTGTTACCTGTAATTTGTCCAAGTAGCTTCGCATCATTTATTCTTTTACTTCGAACGTCCCATTAACTTGATTTTCCACGAGGAGGGAGGCGCATTTAGCTTCGATCACCTCGACCCCAAGGCTTTTAGCCAATTCTATACCTGCAATCATGGCCTCGTACTCGACCTCATTATTAGTTAATTTCACATTTCTAATAGATTGCCTAATTACATTTTCCGTAGGTGGGTTTAATATGATGCCGAGCCCGGACCCCTTCGCGTTCGAGGCACCGTCCATAAAAAGTGTCCAGATTCCCGATGTGGTCCCCGAGGTTAACAATAATTCCCTTTCGACTTCGGGTATTAGGGCCGGCATAAAGTCGGCCACGAAATATGTCAAAGTTTGAGATTTTATTACAGTTTGGGGTCGATACTCGATATTATACCAGCTAATTTTGACTGTCCATTTGGCCAACCGGCCAGAGAGCTCGGGTTGTGCATGATGTTCCTCAGTGCGTAAGAGGTCATGACACATATGGGGTGTCATTGAAACTACGGCTTTAGCTTTCTGGAGGCTCTTAGCAAAGTGAGCACCAATATTTCCAGGTGAGGATACCTTGATTCGGCCTCGCCTAGAGTTCTAGTGACATAGTAAATAGGAAATTGCGTACCTTCTTCCTCTCGGACTAAGACTCCACTTACCGCCACCTCGAAAACCGCCAAGTAAAGGTACAACTATTCGTCCGTCTTCGGAGTGAGCAGCTGGGGAGGACTCGATAAATACCGTTTGGGTTCTTCCAAAGCTTGCTGGCATTCTAGGGTCCAGGAAAAGTTATTCTTCTTCTTTAACAGCGAGAAGAATCGATGGCTTTTGTCCGAGGACCTTGATATGAACCGGCCCAGGGAGGCTATATGCCCGGTCAGCCTTTGAATGGCCTTGATGTTGTCCACCACGATGATGTTCTCTATGGCTTTAATTTTTTCGGGGTTGATCTCGATCCCTCGATTGGATACCATGAACCCGAGGAATTTTCCCGATCCGTTCTCTGGGTTCAGCTTCATTTTGTATTTCTTTAGTATGTCGAAGGTCTCTTGCAAATATTTCAAATGGTCCTCTACACGCAGGGACTTGACTAACATGTCGTCAATATACACTTCCATTGATTTTTCTATCTGTTCCTCGAATATCCAGTTTACTAGGCATTGATAGGTGGCACCGCCGATCTTTAATCCAAACGACATTACATTATAACAGTACGTGCCAAATTTAGTGATGAAAGAAGTCTTTTCTTGATCGCCTGGTCCATCCGAATTTGGTTGTACCCAAAATAGGCATCGAGAAAGCTGAGTATCTCATGATCGATTGTCGCGTCGATCATCCGATCGATGTTAGGCAAGGGAAATAATCTTTAGGGCATGCCTTGTTTAGATCTTTGTAATCTACACACATTCTTAGCTTATTCCCTTTTTTAGGCACTACCACTATGTTAGCTAACCAGTACGGGTATTTAACTTCCCGGATGGACCCTATTTTAAGGAGTTTGGATACCTGACACATGCTTGAACTCGGACTACGGTCTCCTCTTTTGCTTAACCAGATGGAACTTCGGGTCCAAACTCAACTTATGAGTGTTTACCTTCGGTGGGATCCCTATCATGTCAAGATGAGACCAAGCGAAGCAATCTATGTTAGCTTTAAGAAAATCAATGAGTTTTTCCCTAAGCTTGAGGGTTAACCCCGTGCCCAGGTATACCTTTTGATCCGGTAGGTGTTCGATTAATATGACTTGCTCCAACTCTTCGATCGTTGATTTGGTGGCATTTGTGTCATCAGGAGCAATGAACGATCTTGGGACTCTGTAATCATCCCCTTCGGCTATTCCTCGTTCCTCCGGTTCAACCAAGACTGGCATCAATGATTACTATTTAATATCTTCCTTTATGGTCGGCTCCGCGTTCCTTGATGTTGAAATTGCGGGGATCGTGATTATCTCGTCGACTGCAAACATCTCCTTTGCAGCCAACTACTCTCCGTAGACTGTCTTGACTCCTCCTGATGTAGGGAATTTCAACGTCTGGTGCAAGGTCAAGGGTACCGCCCTCATGTTGTGAACCCATGGCCTTCCGAATAGAGAGTTATACCTCATGTCCACTTCGATCACGTAGAACTTTGTTTCTTGGATCGTCCGGGCAGTGTTCACCGGTAGGGTTATCTCCTCTTTAGTGGTTTCACATGCCATGTTAAATCCGTTCAGCACCCGGACTACTTGTAACCGTAATTGTTCTATGACCCTTAATCTGATGATGTTGGCCGAGCTACCTGGATCAATCAACGCACGTTTAACTCGAGATTTATTGATAAGTATGGATATTACTAGCGCATCATTGTGAGGTTGCATGATGCCCTCGACATCCTCGTCGCTGAACGAAATAGTTCCCTCCGGGATATAATATCGGGTGCATTTTTGCCTTGTGATAGATACTTCAGTGAGTCATTGGCCCTTGGGGGACATCGACCCCTCCAATGATCATGTTGAGGCTCCCCTTGTTCAACCTATTTGTTGGCGTCTCTGTTCCTAAAGTTGTTTTTGGCTCGATCACTCAGAAATTCTCGAAGGTGCCTGTTGTTGAACAACCGGGCAACTTCTTCTCTCAATTGTCGGAAATCCTCGGTCCGGTGACCATGAGTGCCGTGATACTCACATAAAGTTAGGCTCTCTTTGGGTAGGGTTGAACTGCAATGGTCGGGGCCGCTTGGTCTTCTTGATGTGCCAAATGGCTGACACGATGCTAGCAGCATCAACGTTGAAGTTATACTCAAATAGTCTCGGTGCTTCCCTACCCCCGAGTGTCCTGTGGAAACCATTCTTACTCATCAAACCTCGGCTTTTGGACCCTCGATCACTTCTCTCATCGCTTCTTGTGGGATGACGCCTGGACCCATTTCCCCTTCGGTCCACGCTGTATGGTTGATACCGATCCCGGACCAGCCTTGGGTCATGATCAATGACTCTCTTGGACCTGTCGTCAACCATGATGGGATAAACAGACCTAGAAGGGGCTCCGAGTTGGTCATCCTCGATCCTGATCTTCAACTAGTACTTGTTGTGGACGTCGGGGGTGCTCCCGGGATTTGATGGACCCTGGAATTGTATGTTTTCGCCTTCTTGTCATTGGCCTCAATTTTCTTCTCGCCTGACTCTACCCTCTTCGTTAACGCTTCAAGAATCTTCATTACTTCGGGATTGACCCCGTGCTCAACATCACTCGATCTCTCGGTGATCTGTTCATTTCTTCAAATGTTTTCCCGGGATTGTTCGAGCTCAACCCTGCTGGAGGCGTGGCTTTGATTCTGTAGCTGCACTATCACTGCTTGTTGATCCTGTAATATTTCGAAGATCAACCGCAGGCTTACCTTATCGCCTTCGCCTTCGGGCACTTCTCGAGTCGTTGGTCGTGGTCCCCCGTGAACGCTATTTTCGGGATTAGTTGGCAGATTGACGTCGATTGCCACTTGTGATTTAGCATTGACTGGATCAGCAACTTGGACTCTGTTGGGATCAGCAGGAGGCACCTCGTTGCTAGGCACCAGATTATTGTTTTTGCCATGATAGCCAGACTCAGCGTCAACGTTCAAGTGGACAGATTGAGAATTTGACATTTTTAAGTTGACCTAGAATTAAGACTTTAAAGAACAGGCGTAAAATAGAGTGTGTTATGCAGATTTGTATTAAACCACCACTATTATCCTTATCCCCATGGTGGGTGCCAAACTGTTTACCCTTAAAACGGATAAAAATTAAATTGGTACGATTTTTTATGGATATGTGGATATATTCAACACAAATAATCAAGAATATTAGATAAACGAGTCAAAGACAAAATGGATGATCAAACCAGTTGTAATGTTACGGTACAACCCGAACCTAGGTTGAACAGTAGTTTCACCCTCGATCGGACCTTTGGTTCAGACCCAAACCAGATGAAGAACAAATAGTTATGTAAGAACTTTTTCAATAGCTAAAAAGCAGAAAATGAATTTGTATTGCCTTGGTTTGCGTGGTACAATGTGTTTATCAAATGAAAGAACCTCCCCTTTATATAGTAGGAGAGTTTCATCTCTAGTACAAGTCTAAAAAGGTAAAAAACTTCCTTTCCCATTAATTACTGATCCGTAACCAACATCGAGCGAGATTTGCGCTGTTATATCCGGTTAGGTACATATATCACGGCCTTTTATCCGTCGTGTGCAACTATTTATCATGTTTCTTGAGGTTTTAGAATTCGTTCTAGGTCCGAGGAGCATCGCTTTATCGTGCCCAGTGATGAACCCATCGTTCTTCTTTCGTGGGTCTCGATATGAAGGGTTTCCAGCCTCGATTTCAGTCTCGTACGTCCGTACCCTACTTCCGTTTTCTTCACCAGGAAACTGGGGTATGCTCCATCCCCTATTTTACCCGTATACAATACCCTTGTGAGGAAAAAGGCTTGATTGGTGAGTTCAATTGAGCGAGTTAGCAAAAGCCTTTGACTTTTGAGTGTAAACACGAGTGTTGAGTGACATATATATTGAGTGAAACACTAAAGGAATGAATTGTGAGGTCCTATTTTTGACTAACCAACTTTCTTTCTCTAAGTTTTCTTTTGTAGATACAAGGAGTCATAAGGGAGGTATGGATGGTTATGTGGGTTTTTCTTATGAAGCTACTTACCCGTGTGTTGAAATATTTTGTGATGAAAGTGGAAGAAAGATAAAATTTGAGGCATTATTAGAAAATGTAGAAGGCTATAAGGGTTGTTTGGTTGGGTTAAGTAATCATTATGCAACTAACTTTATTGCTTCTTTCTTTGTTGAATGGTTGGGATTAAGTTGTATTCCAAGGGAGTCACCTTATAAATTTAGTGGTGCGTGGGTTGATAGAGGTGTGATGGTTACTATAACCAAAGGAGACTTTAAAAAAGTGATTTTGTGTGATGTATATCCTATGTAGTATTGCCATGTACGTTTGGGAAAGCCTTGGTTTCTTGATCATAATATTCCGATTGATGTAGAATGGAATAGGTATGTGGTTGATATAAATGGAAGGGGGTATTCCTTCATTGCTAAATACTTTGAGGATAAGTTGTTGGCAAGTCAAGATATTGGAAGTGAAGTTTGGAGTGCAAATCAATTCATAAGTCCTTCTCCTAGTAAAAGTGGAGATTATGATGCTTATACCATGCCAAGCCAAATTGTGTCTTTTGATGCTTGTTACAATGCACCTTACACTTATCCACCACCTCACTACCAACACTAACTACAACCACCAACCATACTTCAACCACCACAAGCACATCAACTACTACCTTATCAACCTTCACCACAACCAAGACCACCACTAACTCTACCTCCACAACATATGCCTCAAGCACCACCAAGGAGGAACAATCTCCCTCCTCCACCACCCATATCACCTCAAGAGCCTTGAATGATTAACAACCCACTTTTTCAACATGATCATGAGACCACCTTGAATGAGCTGGACGATATCCAACAGGTTTTCAATAACGAACAAAGGTGTTACACCCCGTGTTTTTGTACGCAAACGTACGTCGTAAGTCAATTGATGTAAGCGCCAAAATGAGATCATCTTTGAAAGTATAAAAAGTAATTTAATGATGTTACATACCATATTTTTGTACAACATATACACGACTAGGTTGAGGACGAATGCACTTAAACATGAAAAGGGAGATTTTGGACAAAAAAAAATGAGCTGCTTGCTTACCCGACGTGTCTGCTACACCAACTTACTTTCCATTCTACTTACTTGAGCTATTCAACACGTGCTGTGATTATTAAACGAGGATGAGACACATATTTAAATTAATTAGGGCATCATCTGACACACCCTAATGAAACAAGTAGGTGACAAGTAGGTGTCTCATCTACTTGCTAAAATGAGAGGCCCAAATTAAAGGGTTGTTTGTGGCCCAAATTAAAAGTTAAAGAGAGGGCCATTGGGAAAGTAGTTTGGTCGACCCTAAGGAATTATTAAAGCCAACATCTGACCATTTTCACCCATATTCATCCAAAATAAAGTTCAACAACATCCTCTCTTTTTCTCCTAAGCTAAACAACCACCCTTCTTTCTACTAGGGTTCTAAGTGGAAAGGGCTTCAAGTTTCATTCCTCCCCCATCACGTGAGATGATTTTTATGTGTTTTATATTCTCTCCTAAGATATCAAACGTTTCTATACCAAACAGCCCAAGGAAGCCCCTCTCCTCCATGGTTAGATCACCTACGCTTGATTAAAAGTGTTGTAGAAGTAGTGGAGATCACGTGCTTGATGTTGTTGCTAAGTTGTGAGTATTCTCAAGTTAAAGGAGACTTTTTCTAGGGTTTCTTCTTGCTGCATAAGGTAAGGAATATTCTCTTCTTCATGTGTTGAGCTTATTGGAGTCTTAGCTATCTTGTGACAATACGAACTTGTGAAAAAATGGCCTGAAATGAGTTCTAAGTTCTTGCAATTTGCTGGACTGTTATGAGGGTGGCTAAAATTTAGTAGGAACAACCTGAGTAAGTTGTGATTGTCACTAATTAAGTGTATTAAAGTTCTAGCTAAGTTGTATGGATGGACGAGTGCAAGTTAGAACTTGGTTGTTGGGTGAGATGGTGTGGATTGTTTTGGTGATATATTCTAATGAATATAAGGTTAGATATTAATGTATATATGTTTGTTGACATTCTGGACATATTGTTCTTGTTGTTTGATTTGAGGAAAGTGAAAATAATAAGGGGAGGTGCTGTCCAAAATTTTGTAAACGAGCTAGTCGCTCATTTGTGTTGAGTTATAGCTTGCATAAGCTTAACAATTGTCCCTTATTGTTTGTTTTAGATTGAAATATTAACGGGCTGAACTAACGTCATGTGGTTAAGTAAACAACAATGGTATGTCAAGGCTATCCCTTCTTTTCTTTTGGCATGATCCATATGATACAAACGAAACGAGCAAACGCGCAACTTTCACAAATGACTCTATTCTTAGAAGTACTAGGGGTGCCTATGTTCTTGATTACCCATGTGTCCTATTATTATACCGTCTGTTCATGTGTCTCAGAAAATACGTAAGTTGATAAAGTTTATTTTATGATATTAACTGAAGGCATATTGATCTTATTATTCTGAGAGATCTTATTGACTTACTTCATTATGCACTACATTTATTTATACATGTACATTGACCCATGACAAGATGGCTTTATATACGAGTATATTATATGTATATGGGGTATGGGAAAAGGTTACGATGTTATATATGCACCACCACCTGATCACTTGGTATACGTTGATGATTTCGCCCATAAAGGCCGAGATGTATGATGGGATGCCCTCAGAGGCTTGATGATGTTATGTATGCATATACCTATGCATGATACGATATTTACACACATATGCATGATATTATAAATGTTTCATGATTCACTGAGCTATTCAGACTTACGAGTTGAGTCCTTTATTCCAGGTTTCTTTTATGTCGTTTATATACTGCTTTTCATGCCTTACATACTCGGTACTTATTCGTGCTGACATCCCATTTGCCTGGGGATGCTGCGTTTCATGCTGCAGGTCCTGATAGAGAGGTTGGCAGTCCTCCTAGTAGGCTATCAGCTCAACGGAAGGAGTTGGTATGCTGGACCACTTGCTCCGGAGTTTCTTATTTGGTCAGTATGCTTTGGACATGTATTGATTGGTATGGCGGGGCCCTGTCCCGACCTTTATGACGTTTATGTACTCTTAGAGGCTTGTAGATAGATGTCATGTATATGGATGATTGTATGGCCTTGTCGGCCTATGTTTTGAGTGTACAAATGATCATTTCGGTCCTATAGGCCCGTATGTCACATGTATAAGTTTGTATACCATATTGGGTCATCCCATATCGAGTATTCCCTTATGTTTTATCCTGGTTATCTCATGACGGCCTTTTCTGCTCATTTACCCATGACAGTATGATAATAAAGATACGTTATGTAGGTACTCGGTTGAGCGAGGCACTGGGTGCCCATCGCGGCCCATCATTTTGGATCGTGACAAAAGTGGTACTAGAGCTGTTCTGTCCTAGGGTGTCTACAAGCCGTATCTAGTATAGTCTTATTTATGGGTGTGTTGTGCATCACATTTATAAACAGGAGGCTACATGGCATTTAAGACTGTCACCCTTTCTTCTTACTCTAGATCGTGTGGTAGAGCTCAGTTGTAAGAATTTAAACTCATAAATTCTATTTTATTCGTAATACAACGATACCTACATCTAGAAAGACATTTGGTAAGAGATTGTATGTGGCTGTGGAAGAGTTGAGTTAGAGGAACTCGATTTTGCATCTTGCTTATGATGAGTAAATGTGAGTTCTTGAGTAGATCATGTGTGTACTAAGATGTGTAAGATTTTTGATAAGGAGTCCTAAGGCATGAATAGTATCCACCCATATGGTAAAAAGTAATAAGAGAATCAGAAGGTAGATACAAGTTTCAACTAGTAAAAGATGCAAGGTGAAGAAGGGTACGATGTACCCAGTTAGTGAAGATTATCAGTATTTACAATTTAGGCAGAGAAATATAAGCATTTTGAGTTACCTTCAACAGTAACAGAGGTATGTACAATTGGCCACACCCATCTCAGTTATGCCCTATGGGAGCTAACGGATATAGTATAAGAGAAGGACGATATATAAAGATCCAGCTGGGGTTAGAGTAACCCAAAATGGTGGATGGATTGTTAGCGTTAACTGAAATTTCCGAAGGATACTACAAACGTAGTAATAGTTCTCCTTGTGAGATACCCAGATGGTGCACTCTAGATTAGTACAGTTAGATATGAATACTAGCATGTTCATACAATTCAGAATATAGGCACTGGAATCCTAGAAGGGATAAATATTTACCTTAGTATGGCTTCCGTCCTTAGTTATGAGAGAATGTTAGGTGACCCGAAGAGCCAGTGGATGGAGCAAGGGGAGCTAAAAGTGAAAGAATGTTTTGTTGAAGTTTTTAGAATAAAGTGATAGACAAAAGATTAACAGGAAAATAAGAAGAGAATATATAAAGCATTATGAGTAAGATGTGATAAATGAGTGATAACGGTAAATAAAAATATGACTGGATGATAGAGTCCTTAGTTAAGTGAAGGGAAAGACAAGAGGTGACATGCCTTGAAACAATAAAAGAGTATAAGTCATAAAGTTATATCCTCATTTCGAGAAATAAGTTGGTGACTTCAACGTGATTACCAAAAGGAAAAGTTAGACCCCGGAGTAATAGAAATCAGTATGGGCTAGTGAACAAGATAAACTGAACATGAATTAGAGACCGAAGGTTTTGATAATAGTCAGCATCATGAGAATTTCGGAGATTACGTTTCGGCAATAATAGAATGGACAACGGCAGAATAACTTTAAAGGTCATTCAGGAAGACGCTTCCCTAAAGCAAGCACTATGAGCAGAGTTAAGCTTAAGGGACTAAGTGTGCCAGTTACACTAGGTGTCACCCTCGTGCGTATGAAATTCAGTTATCCTTGGTACATAAGGGTTACCGCAAGGCGAGTAAGATTCCGGGAAGATATGAAAAGATGCCAAAGATGAAGAGGTAAAGCATTTATAAGTAAATCTTCACAGCATTAAATGTTAATACTCCCCTAAAGTGGGAATGATGGTGTGATATGGTATTAAGTTGGAGTTATGTAGTTCAGGTAACTATGGAATAGTAAAGGAAGAATGCGGTAAAAAGGTGAAAGGAATGAGATTGGTTTATTTAAATCATGCAAATATGTTACGACTCTAGAACATTATGCAAGCACGATGTTGGTGAGAGGTAGTACGGGTTCACCCACATGATGTTATTGATAAATAAGTGCGAATGAACACTTGCTACATAAGGAGCCACTATCAGAGGTAAGTTAAGACAAAGGAAATAACCCAAAAACGATTATGAGGAATATAGATATGATAATGGACCGAGTAGTTAGTAGTTGATTTAGGAAGAGTCTAGCTATGGCTAGACAATAGGATACAGATAAATCAACAGATGGTGCAAGATAAATGTAGTATGACATCGTAATCCTTGATAAATATTCAGATAGGAGTTGGGGTATTTAAAGATACCATATAAGTGTTACAGAAATAAAAGAGGGTGCCACTAGGGAAACAGTCAAAATTTCAGTTCAGAAGCAACCTGCGAGCACAAACTAAGGATAAATATAGGCGAAGAAGAACATCAAAAATTGTGTCGGGTATATGATGTAATAAGCTTGCAACTTTACAAGAGTCGGAGAGTCTTCCCTAAGTACTACAATGAAAGACTAGCTGAGGAAATAAGGAAGAAGGCTTCAACCCTAGCATAGTAACTTGAAGAACAATTGGTCTTGTAACAACAGTCTCACTATAACATTGGATGCATTCCATAAGAAAGTGGCACCTATAGTGGCTAATGAATGGGAAGAAGAAAAAATCAAAAGTGATAGTTGAGATCATATGAGTTACAGGGAATTCTAGTATTCGTGGGCACCAAGATAAGCCAAGTATCCATGCAGAATGACCGAGAAAAGTAATTGCTTATGTTTAAAGACAACCGAGAAAGCACGAAAGGAAATCTATGGTGCTAGCAAGTTAAAGGAATGTCGCGAGTAGTATAAATTGATATGTGTAGGTCGTAAGCTAAATTATGGTAGAACGACAAGGTTTTAGGTAGATATGAGTAAGGATAAGAAAAGGTGGGTGAGAAGGTGACAGGAACAGGTAAGGTCTCGGGATTAAGCCCATAAAACAAGAGAGCTGATGGTTTCCGTAAGTTATAGAAAGCTCAGTACAGCCTAAATGAATTTAGAAGAGTCTAAGACTACGACATTTAGAAGGGATAGAATGCTGCCCTGGTAGTAGAATAAGGGTGCAATTGTGATAGATAAGAGGATGATATTTAGGCCTTTGATTTAGTAATGATTTAAATAAAAGGGATTTCATGAATTGCACGGTATTATAATATCCCCGATGGATCAGGCAAATCACTTCAGATGTTCCCCGATGACACGTGAGCCCTAGTGACAAGGTATTACGTAAGAGGTTTTAAGTTATCAGTGGTAGATTATAGATCAATATTAAGGTGAATCAACAATAGATAGATAAGAGTTCCAAAGTATGAGAGGATATTAGGATGTCATTCTTTAGATGAATAGTAATAAAGAAGCATTAAAGGACTTAAATGTATACATATAGCATAAGTAGTGAGAGAGTAACCTGGAGTTGGGTAGCAGACCTCGGTAATAATAAACCGAAGTAAGAGTTATGGTATAGTATGACCTACTTAGATGTAGTAAAGCCATAAGCATATATAACCGAGGCTATAAAACAAGATATAGCAATAGTCTTAAGTTCGACAAAGTACCGAGCGAAGAACTTCAGTACACCTATAGATGCCCAGATGGACACGTTGTCATAGTTTTGTATATATTCCCAAAGTGAGGCCTAGAGATTGGCTAAAAGCTCGAGGAAAAGGGAGAGGAGAGACTCATAGGCGCACATACAAGGTCAGAGTCATACAGGATGCATGACAGAAGGTAGCAACGATTATGAGATTGGAAGAATTCCGACCACAAGTCATGGTGTGAGAAAAAGGCCTATAGGGGGGAATGCCCTAGCCTTTTGATTCATTCATAGAACAGTTGCCTAGATGGCAAGGACAATATTAAAGTATTCATAAAAGATATAGGTTATGAGACTGATAGGCGCATCAGTCAACATTCGACGATGAATGTTCCAAAGGGGGGAATGATGTTACACCCCATATTTTTGTACGCAAAAGTACGTCATAAGTCAATTGATGTTAGCTCAAAAATGAGATCCTATTTGAAAGTATATAAAGTAATTTAATGATGTTACATCCCGTATTTTTGTTTAACATATACACGACTAGGTTGAGGACGAATGCACAAAACGTGAGAAAGGAGATTTTGGGCAAATAAAAATGAGCTGCTTGCTTACCCGACGTGCCTGCTTCACCAACTTACTTTCCATCCTACTTGATTGAGCTACTTGACACTTGTCATGATTATTAAATGAGGAAGAGAAGTAGGTGTGTCACCTACTTGCTAAAGTGAGAGGCCCAAATTAAAGGGGTGTTTGTGGCCCAAATTAAAAGTTAAAGAGAGGGCCATTGGGGCTGTAGTTTGGTCAACGCTAAGGGAATATTAAAGCCAACATCTGACCATTTTCACCCATATTCATCCAAAAGAAAGTTCAACAACATCCTCTCTTTCTCTCCCAAGCCAAACAACCACCCTTTTTTCTACTAGGGTTCTAAGCGGAAAGGGCTTCAAGTTTCAGTCCTCCCCCATCATGTGAGATGATTTTCATATGTTTTATCTTCTCTCCTAAGATCTCAAACATTTTTATACCGAACAGCCCAAGGCAGCCCCTCCTCTCCAAGGTTAGACCACCTATTCTTGATTAAAAGTGTTGTAGAAGTGGTGGAAATTAAGTGTTTGATGTTGTTGCTAAGTTGTGAGTATTCTCAAGTTAAAGGAGACTTTTTCTAGGGTTTCTTCTTGCTGCATAAGGTAAGGAATATTCTCTTCTTCATGTGTTGAGCTTATTGGAGTCTTAGCTATCTTGTGACAATACGAACTTGTGAAGAAATGGCTTGGAATGAGTTCTAAGTTCTTGCAATTTGCTGGACTGTTATGAGGTTATTTTTATTGTGTATTGTGGCTAAAATTTAGTTGGAACAACCTGAGTATGTTGTGATTGTCACTATTTAAGTTTATTAAAGTTCTAGCTAAGTTGTATGGATGGACAAGTGCAAGTTAGAATTTGGTTGTTGGGTGAGATGGTGTGGATTGTTTTGGTGATGTATTCTAATGAATATAAGGTTAGATATTGATGTATATATGTTTGTTGACATTCTGGACATGTTGGTCTTGGTTTTTCATTTGAGGAAAGTGAAAAGAATAAAGGGAGGTGTTGTCCAAAATTTCGTAGATGAGCTAGTCGCTCATTTGTCTTGAGTTCTAGCTTCCATAAGCTTAACAATGGTCCCTTATTGTTTGTTGCAGATTGAAGTACTAACGGGCTAAACTGATATCGTGTGGTTAAGTAAACGACAAAGGTATGTCAAGGCTATCCCTTTTTTTTCTTTTGGCATGATCCATATGATACAAACGAAACGAGCAAATGCGTAACTTTCACAAATGACTCTATTCTTAGAAGTACTAGGGGTGCCTATGTTCTTGATTTCCCACGTGTCCTATTATTATACTGTTTATGGGTCTCAAAAAATAGATAAGTTGATAAAAGTTTATTTCATGATATTAACAGAAGGCATATTGATCTTATTACATTCCGAGAGATCCTATTGACTTACTTCATTATGCACTGCACTCATTTACACATGTACATTGACCTATGACTAGATGGAATTATATACGCATATTATATATATATATATATATATATATATATATATATATATGGGGTATGGGAAAAGGTTACGACGTTATATATGCACCACCACCTGATCAGTTGGTATACGTTGATGATTTCGCCCATTGAGGTCGGCTGATATGATGGGATGTCCTCAGAGGCTTGATGATGTTATGTACACATATACCTATGCATGATATGAAATTTATACGCATATGCATGACATTATAAATGTTTCATGATTAACTGAGCTATGCAGACTTACAGGTTGAGTCCTTTACTCCAGATTTCTTTTATGTCTTTTATATACTGTTTTTCATACCTTACATACTCGGTACTTTATTCGTACTGACGTTTCTTTTTCACGGGGATGCTGCGTATCATGCCGCAGGTCCCGATAGATAGGTTTGCAGTCCTCCTAGTAGGCTATCAGCTCAGCGGAAGGTGTTGGTATACTGCACTTGATCCGAAGTTGCCTATTTGGTCAGTATGCTTTAGACATGTATTGATTGGTATGGCAGGGCCCTGTCCTAACCTTTATGACGTTTATGTACTCTTAGAGGCTTGTAGACAGATGTCATGTATATTTATGATTGTATGTCCTTATCGGCCTTTATTTTGAGTGTACAAATGATCATTTCGGTCTTATAGGCCCGTATGTCACATGTATAAGTTTGTATACCATGTTGGGAATGTCCTATGTCGAGTATTCCCTTATTTGTTATTCTGGTTATCTCATAACAGCCTTTTCAGCTCATTTACCCATGATAGTATGATAAGAAAGATATGTTACATAGGTACTCGGTTGAGTAAGGCATTAGGTGCCCATTACGGCCCATCGATTTGGGCCGTGACAATGGGGGGATGAAGTGAACCAAAGGGGAAGAGGCCAAATGAGTTTGAGAACATTCTTAAAAAATGCAAAGAGAAAAAGTAAGGATTAGAGAAAAAAGAAAGAGAAAAGTGAGGGAGAGAGAAGTGATAACTCTGGAGTGAAAAAAGGAGGGGAAGAATGGAGTGAAATGAGTGAGTTGTCACAAGAAAAGAGTGCAGAGCTTGAAAAGAATATGAGAGAAAAGAAAGAGGGAAAGTAAAAAGAGAGTGATGATTTTCCTTATTCTAATACTACTAACATTTCTTCTTTCTCTAGTTGTTTTGTATCTGGTGTAGGGAAATTTGGAGATGAGCCATCAAATGAAGTTCAATCTACTTTGAAGAGTTTGGAAGAAGATCAATCTATCTTTTCAAGAGGACTTATGGAATTAAATGAGAAAGTATAAGATAAAGAAAATACTTTAGACGTGCTTCAAGATAAAATAGCTTATCTTTCTACTCTTGCTAGTTTAGTCGATTGTGGTGACTGAGTTTGAAAGATAGCTATGACATAGATGAGTTTGATATTTCTTTATCTTGTGATGAGAAAAATAATTGTGGCTTGCAACTAGTTAAGAGTTCTTGTGCATTATTGGATGATCCTAGTTCTTTTTTTTATGACTCTTTAGCTAGTGATGATGTTGAGTCTTATGATAGACCACCTTTATGGGATGATGAATGTGATGATTCTTTTGACTCTACTTTAACTTTGTTTGAAGAAAGTTTTGAACTTTATAGAGAAACGAGTCAAGAAGAATGTGTTGATGAATTCTTTATTAAGTTTTGAACTTTATGGAGAAACGAGTCAAGAAGAATGTGTTGATGAATTCTTTATTCTATTTCCATTCTTTTGGGAGAAAGATTCAATTTTTATGAAGAAATGGGCAAATTTGAATGTGGTGATTTGGTTGAATGTAAAAAGGAAAGCAAAGTCTTTGATGCTAGCACTAGTATTAATTGCTTTACTTATCTTATTCCTACTTTTGAAAGAACATTCTCGTTATATTTTGCTAATGCTTCTATGAGAAAAGGTAAGAATGTTTCTTTGGTTGTTTTGAATGGTCATTGTGAGCAAAAAGAACCTAACTTTATTGATTATTTTGTGAAGGTTCAACATGAGAAAGTTGCAAGGGTAAGGTAAGCCTTGAATTAACACTTTGGCATATTATTTGTCAAGAGCTTTTTCTTTTGTCCAAAAGCAAGAATGGTATGTATATTTGGCTTATGCTTATCTTGTATTTATTTAAGTCCATTGAGGTAGAGATTCGTAACTTTGAGTATTTTGATATTTTCCATATGATGATTCATGATGTTAGCCTATCTCTTAAGTTGCCAAGTGAAGTTGTTGTTTGAAAGTATGTGGATACTTGGGGATTAAAGTTTATTTTTGACCCCAGAGTTGTTTCTTACTATGGTAAAGTGTCTTTCTTTGGATTGGAGCGTATGATTTTTATTTTTTCTTATGACACTTGGATATACGATAAAAGTGTGCACTTTGTTAAGAATTTTACAGGATTGTGATTTTATTGGAGGCATGAGACTTTATCTTCTCTTGATTCTTCTCATGAGTAATATTTTCCTTATAGTCAAGTTTGTGTCATTTGTGTTGAAGTGTTCTTTATAAATTATAACACTTCGCTATATCATAAGAGTGTTACTTTTGGGTGCAAGATTGCGCACTTTGATCTTTTACCTTGGATATACAATGCTTTGATTGTGATTGACTTGGTACTTATATTTACCACTTTCTTGGTTTTGCAAGGTCCGAATTCGAGGACGAATTTCTTTCTGGGGGAGGATGATACAACCCCGATTAGCACCCTTAATGAGGATGATTTTAGTCAATATTATAGCATTATAGTGCTTTAAAGGAGTCAAGATCAAGAAGGCTATATTTACAATTTAGCTATTTAGGCTAGACTTAGCTTCCTTTACTAGCTAAGCATATTTTGGTTATTTAGCCAAAATAATACTCTAGTATAAATAGTACCTTCCTCTCATTTTGAAAGGAAGTTCTGTGATGATGGATTGATAAACAAAGACCAAACCTTGGGAGGTTTAGTGTATCTTTTATTTCTCTTTATTTACCCTATTTTCTAGATTATCTATGTTAGGTTTATCATGTATGAGTTCTTGTTCACATTCTTGGATTATCTTTTGTATTTGAATGTTAATTAATTGTTCTAGTTGATATATCTTGTAGGGACTTTGAATTGCATTCTTTACTTAGCTTAATCTGTATTAGTTGTTCTTGTTTTTTTCTAGATTAGTATTTATTATAGAAATTCAAGGGGTCTAACTAGTTCATAGTTTGGTGATGACCTAACCGGTCGTTTATTAACTGTTGTTGTTAACAGTGTTTATTAACTGTTGTTGTTAATATTCATGTGACGACCGAACCGGTCGTTTTGAGCATTTGTATTCTGTTCAGATGTTTGAAGTATTGAGTAGCTCTGTATGATGTATTATGACTTGTATGTATCGTCGGTTTAGTTTTCGTGTGATTCAAAATTAGTTTGGAAGAATGATTTTTATGTTTGAAGCCTTAAGTTGGAAGAGTTAATCATGTTTGACTTTTGTACATTTGACCTCAGACCGGAGTTTTGATGATTTCGTTAGGTCCAAATAGTGATTTTGGACTTGGACGTATGCCCGGATTTGTATTTGGATATTTTTAGAAGATTTCGGTACTAATTGGTGAAAGTTAGAAATTTGAAGGTTTGGAATGTTCATAAGTTTGCCCGAGAGTTGACTTTGATGATATCAGGTTCAAATTATTGTTTTGTTTGTTGGAATAGGTTCGTTATGTTATTTGGAACTTGTATGGAAATTTGGGTTCATTCCGGATGGGTTAGGCTTGAATCGGACGCTTGATTCGAAGTTTGAAGTTTATGAACTTAAGAGATTGATCTTGATCAACGATTCTTGCTTTTGATGTTGTAATGTATGATTTGAGGCCTCGAATAGGTCTGTGTTATATTTTGAAACTTGTTGGTATGTTCAGACGGGGTCCCGAGGGGCTTGGTTGAGTTTCGGGATGGTTTCAGACTATTTTTAGGCTATTTTCAACTGTTGGTTTTTGGCTAAAGGAGTGTACATTGCGATCGCGGAGAATTGGTGCGATTGAGAAAAGTAAAATGGAAAAATTGAACCTAAGAATCGCATTCGCGGAGGAAGATTCGCGTTCGCGAAGAAGAAATTTTGCTGTCACTCAGCTAACTTTGGAAGCTTATGTCTTGCAATCTATAAGAAATTTGGAGATGATCCAAAAACGAAAGTTGTATCCTTTTGTTTCTAGTTTTCAAAAAATCAAACCATTTAACATTTGGATTTTTTTTACAAAATGTTATGGCCGATTTGACTACAGGCTGTCAGGAAAGAGTTTAGGAATGTTATGGAATTTGTAAATCGCGATTGCGGGGAAATGGCCGCGATCGCGAAGGGTAAAAACTGTGCTAGAAAATTTTAGAATCATGATCGCAAGGATCTTGAATAAAGACCACTGGCAATGCATTAAAACATCAAATTTTGGGATTTTGAGTTCATTTTATCATATTTTGAGCGATGGAGCTCGGATTTGAGCGATTTTGGAGGCGATTTTCACCACATGGATTGGGGTAAGTATTTTCTATTCGCTTTTGATTATATTTCATGAATCTGACTTTAATTTTGGTATTTGGATTATGAATTTTAAAGAGAAATTAGGGTTTTTGTTTAAACTTTTCTAAAGTGAATTATTGAGTTTTGAACATTGATTCAGAGTCGGATTTGAGTGAAATTAGTATAGTTGGACTCGTAATTGAATGGGTTATTGGATTTTGTGAGTTTTGTCGAGTTTCGTGGTGCGGGCCCGGGTTTGACTTTTTGGTTGACGTTGAGTAAATGTGTAAAGACTCGACCTTTATCATTTGGAATTGTTTTCTTAGGCATTATTTGATATTTTTATCTGCTTTTGGCTAGTTTCGAGCCGTTCGGAGGTTGATACGCGCAGGATGGCATTTCTAGAGAGTTGTTTGGCTTGCTCGATAATTATTTTTGTATGTTTGAGGTAAGTATCTTATCTAAACTTGGTTGAGGCACTAGTTGCCTGAATTATTTGTGATAGTTACGTGCTATGGGTACGCATATGTATGGGGTTTGAGCCCATGTGCGAGCACCGAGGTATTTGTCCATGTTCGGGATAGTGCTTAGGCTATGAACTACCGGTCCTTGGAAAGTCGTATAAAATTCAATTATTTCATTTTTGACTCTTATCATTATCATTATATTGTGTTTTATTATTATTTGGCTTAACTAACCGGTTGGGTTAGGTACCATCACGATGGGTTGAATTTTGGGTCGTGACAATTCAACTTCAAGAATAGACTTCTTGAATTCAATAAACTCTTTCTTGAATTCGATCTATCTTTTATTTCTGTCTTCTTTTTCTTAATTTTTTTTAGCTTCCGCACGTTTCTTGATTTTTTTGGTTTTTCTTTAGTAAATCTTAGACCCTATCGTGTTGTTATCACACTTGCACCATCTTAAGTTATAACTAAAAAATTATTAGACATATTACGACAATATTGTTTCGAACAATTTGCTGGTCCAATTACTTGAGTACTTAATTTAGTAATGAATTTAAATTAAATATTTTTTTATATTACCGATGTAGTTTAACTTGTAATAGTAGGTAATTATCATTTTTACCGTACCATTTAATGCTTATTGTTGAGATTTATTTATAAGACTTATACTTTCGACAACTATAGGTATGTATGCGAACACAACTATTACATCCGTTCCAATTTATGTGAACATGTTTGACTGGGCACGAAGTTTAAGAAAAAATGAAGACTTTTGAAATTTATGGTCCTAAACAAATCAAAAAGGGGCCCAGAATATTTGTGTGGTTATAACAGCTTCTCATTAAGGGTAGAATTGTAAGTTTAAACTAAATTGTTTCCAAATAGAAAAGAGTCATTCTATTTGGAACGGACCAAAAAGGAAATAGGTTCGGAGTAGTAATTTTTTTCAAAAGCATAATATGTTCGGTGCTAATAGTTTTAAATTCTGATTTACCTTTTCTTGTAATTACTTTATTACAAGTGGCGTGATTGTGCAAAATATTTTATATATCTCCGGTGTATAGATGCTTGTAACTAATATATGTGCTGAAATCTTGAGAACTCTTATTTACATGTAAATTAGAAAATTCCGTAGACTTTCAACCTTAATGTACATATTTAAATGTTCATATTTACAGCAGCAGCCGAATTGGGATTTTCAAGCTGTAATTTGTCCTCTGGAAAAGCTTGTTGTTGCACTATTAAGACTGATACCTCATAATTTGTGTCGGAAGAAGCCAACATGTCCCCTATAAACCCTAATTCTGGAAACTCACTCCATTCTCTAAGTCCTCCTAACAATGCTGAGTTACAATCATGGTGTCTCCCTACTATGATCAAGTCAAAACAATTTTCCATTTTCCTAATTACACTAACAACTCCTACACTGTCTTTTACCTCTTCTTCTTCATAAATGCATAATTTGTTGTTCATGTTAGCTTCTCTAAATGCATTGATGGCTTCTGCATCTTTTACCATGTCTTGTGTGTAGTTGAAGTTGTCCAATTTCTTACGTTCTATTAACCGGACAAGTGTCACTCCCACGTTGGGATGTATAGCCATCCGATTAGCATAGGCTAATGCCTCTCGATCGTCCTGCCCGCCTATCAAAAGGACACAAATGTTATAGACATTTGTCAGAGGTGTGTTTGTGCTGCTAGTGCTGCGATCAATGAATACACCGACAGAACATGGTGCCATTGTTAGAATCTTACGGTTCACATTCCTAATGCAATTTGCCTCTGCCTCTGAAGTGTGGATAGCCCAGTGTTTATGAAAGGGTACAACTACAAAGGCGGCTCTTTTGTCCATAGCTAGGTGACAGACATCATTGTGCATTGTTGCATAGGGAGAAATGGCAGAAAAGGGGCAGAATGTGATGTTTCCGTGACTTTGCTTCTCGTATAACCTCAGAGCATTTATGATGTGATCTGATTCTTCAAGTGTAGTTTCTTTCTTTCCACGGTGATGAGCCACTATTGTTGGTGTAGCTCTGCCTCTGAGGTCAATTAAGTGGACGACATAGAAGCAAACTGGGTTATGTGGATTCGGGTACGTGGCCTCGAGTAGCTTGATGATTGAAGGTGTATGTTCTTGATGATGAAGGCAAGCGAGCAATCGGAGTTCATCTGTGACTTTTGTATCTTCCATTGTCCTCCTCTTGCATGTGGTGTACATTCTTGATGGATTATACATATATTTTATGACGGGGGTAAAAACTCCAGCAAAGATGATAATGGACAACAACATAATTGTATATGATTCATGATCAATTAGCTGCAAACATAAGTAATACAGGTTATCACATGAGCTAGCATTCATAAAAACTTATGTCTGATAAAAAAGACTGTACATTAATGTAAACGGCTCGTTGTAGAATGACAACATCGGTGATTCCTTGGCAGCTGAGGACAATGCCTAGGCAAAATGCATCTCTTTTGGCCATTCTGGTGAAGAGACATGGTATCATTGTCGCGACTACCTTGGAGAGGAAAGAGAATACAGCCAATGTCTCAATGATACCGAAATGCCTCCATGTTATCAGCGAGAAATCAAGCTTTGTACCACTGATTACAACATAGAGCGGAAGGAGGACATAAGAGATGAAGCTGTCAAGCTTAGTGATCAAGGTGGAACCTATAGGCGGTCCATCAGGTATAGCCAGGCCTAAAAGCATCGGTCCAAATAGAAAATGTTGCCCAACAATTTCACCAAAAAGTGCACTAGCCATCACCATTATGAATATCTCGAAAATGTGGCTCTCACTCACTGATTTCTTACCCTCGGATCGTCTGGCCATCCTCTGCACGAGCGGACGGACGAGGCATCCAAGAAGGATCAGCATGATGGCTACAAATAAGAACATTAGTAACAAACTCCCCTTTTTGTGTTCTCCAATACTCTGCTTTCCGGTGAATATGATGCTGATCCAGAACCACGCGCACGTTCCACTAATCATGGACGACGATAAAGCAAGCTTACCTATCTCCGAATTCAGTAGCTTCAGATCAGTTAAGAGACAATTGGTTACATGGAAGGAACTCATGGATTGCAATGAGGCAACCCAAAGCAATGATCTGTGGATTCTCTGTTCCAGGGCAAGTGAATGTAAGAAACATTGAGAAATTATAAAGCTAAGTATTAAGGGGAATAAGAAGGTAGCTAGGCCTATGATCACTGCCCTCCTTCCTGTATTCCAAAGCATATTCAAATCCATTTTCACTCCCACGAGGAACAAAAATAGCATTAAACCAAAGTAGGCTAAGGTGTCCATCACATAGAAACTTTCAGGTAAGAAAAATGCCTCCCTGATAGAATGGTGCGATCCCATGATTGAAGGACCCATTACAAATCCTACCTAAAGAAAACACATTTAATATAATAATATTTGAATGTATGTGAAATGCGTGTATAAATATAGAAGAGAAAAATAGGAATTAAAGTTGGCGTGGCGTACCAGCATCTGCGACACAAAATTGGTTACCCCAAGAGGGGCAAGAAAGAACTGGAAAAGAGAAGTGAAAATGCCACAGAGAGAAATTTGAGCCAAAACCATGGGATTCACGAAGTTTAATGGATCATCACCAAAGAAAACCCCTCTGTTGATTCCATAATGTTTCGTTAAGAAACAAATTGTACTAGTCTCATTAACGTCGTTACTGTCCATTGAAAAGCAAAAGTGACCGAAGAAAGCTTCTAAATTTTATTGCTTTAGGACAATCATACTGTCTATGAGAATGTTTATTTGGGAATGAATGAACAGGAGGAACAAGGGGACCGATTGATTAAGAAATCCTTTTATCTAAATATGTTGTTAAAGTTTTGAGTGTTTAATGTTATTTGGTAAGCTTAATAAAGGGCCATCCAAGTTATAAAATAACTGCAGTATTCATGGAAAGATAAGTGGTGGATATAGATAATTCTTCTCCTGAGGTGGGAAACAAAATTGGCTGCTGAGACTTCGGAACTTTGAAAGAAGTGGTTTTTAAGCACACTTAATACTACTTTTTAAGGATATACTTTTGCCGTAAAAAGGATATACTAATAACGGTTTAGGATACCAAACAATAATCAAAAAGAAAAAAAGAAAAAAAAGAAGAAAGAGAAATAGATAGTATTTCGGCAAAAATACAAATCTATATTTGTGTTTATGTTATATCTATCTATATCTATATTTTCTATATTATATTAAATGGAGGATAGTCAAGAATGATATTAAGTCAAGTGGCGTTGTTGATACAAAGCTTTAACTTTGGATTAAAATTTATCCAATATATTAAATACAAATAATTCTATTTTTTAGATTGAATAATAACATTACTGATTTTATGAGGAGGAATCATGATTAAGGAAATTATTTTTATCGGCAAGGTAAATCAAACAAAGCGGCAATGATTTCAAATTTTTGTTAAGCTTTTATTCAAATTAATGAAATTTAAGTCGATTTATAGATATAAAATAAAGATAAATCTATCTATATTATATTAAAAGAAGGGTATTGAGGCATGGATTAAGCTAAATGGCGTATTAAAAAAAGTCACTTGGCACTTTTAAGACATAATCTTAATAGATAAATCTAATAAGGATTAAGACACATTAGATTTGATCAAATTTAATTTATGGTAAAAATTAATTAAGATTGACTCACATTGTAACGACCCGGCCAATTGTTTATGTATTTGAGCCCCGTTACCCTACTTGATGCTTCTTCTATGCTTGGTTGTAATTTTGTGACTTGCGGGGATGGTTGGTTTGGTTCCGAGAAGGTTTTGGACTGAATTGGAACACTTAGTTCCTTTGTTGGAAGTTTAAGTTGTAAGAGTTGATCAGAATTTGACTTTTGTGTAAATGTGTCACGACCCCAATATCCCTCCATAGGATGTCGTGATGGCACATAGTCTCTACGACTAGGTAAGCCTAACATTCAATATAACTTGATAGGAATAATCAACAAAATACTAAAAACAACGCTGAATAACTGTTATAAACTCCTGAAATAGAATCTTAACAAATACTTTCCCAAAACTGGTGGAACTGAGTTATAAGCTCTACAGAGTGAACTAAAATGTCTACTACATCACTATCCGAATGAAATACGACAGGAAATAAGGAATAAGGAAGGTGACTCCAAGGCCTGCGGACGTAGAGCAGGTATACCTTGAAATCTCCAAAAATAGCTACTCAAATCAATCTAGCATCCGACACGTACATGGATCTGCACAAAAAGATATGCAGAAGCGTAGTATGAGTACATCACAACGGTACTCAATAAGTATCAAGCCTAACCTCGTTAGAGTAGTGACCAGCCCAGGTCAAGACACCTACTAGGATATAAATAAACAGTATGAAAATACAAGAACGGATAATAATGGAAGGCAGAGAAATAATTGATACAAAACAAGTTAATAATATGAACTAGTACCCAAATTTTAAGCATGAAAATAACAAAAAGGAAGCAACTAAAGAGAACCAAAATGATCATATGCGGACAACAACTGATAGAACAAGAAAGAACAAAACAACAAAAAATGTTCCCACCAAAATTCTTTGCAACATGAAATAAATAACAATAATCACTACGAGGTACCGCCTCGTGTTCAATAAAAATCACAATCAAGGTACCGCCTCGTATAAATCAAGAATCACAACCGAGGTACCGCCTAGTATTCACATTTCTTAATTTCAATCACAATCTTTCCTTATACCGCCGCGTGAGCCTTACATTTGAAATAGTTTTGAAAGTATTTTTCCGAAATAGCTACACGCACTTTAACCTACCTTATGATGCTGCGTGGCTTCATGTAGTTCCCCTACAAGCAACATGCAGATAAGTCCCACTTTATACTGCCGCATGCGCGTCAATATCACATCACAATAATCACTCGCACCACAGATGCCCATATATCACAACTTGCTAGCAATCAATAATATCAATATTTCTACAACAATAGCCCACGGCTCCACCACAGCGTGCATAAGAATATCAACAATAACAATGAATGTAAAATTCTCAACAAGAAAGATATCTCAACAATTATCAACTTCGCCTCAAGTGATATGGCTTTCACAACTTCTATACCAATAACTCAACATTGAGAAAGAAAACGTGTACCTAAATACAAATAAATCATAATGGAAGAAATAACATGACTTCAAATGAGAATAATAGCAACGAAATAGATTCACTATGAGGTACTGCCTCGTATACAATAAGAATCACAACCGAGGTACCGCCTCGTATTCACATTTCTCAATTTCAATCGCAATTTTTTCTTGTACCGCCGCGTGAGCCTTTCATATGAAATAGGTTTTAAAAACTATTTTTCTGAAATAGCTACACGCACTTTAGCCCACCTTATGACACCACGTGGCTTCACGTATGTAAGGCCCATACAAATTGTAACCAAAACTCGGGGTTTCGTGGTGCCAAGATAGATTTCTACGTTATTATAGTAGAAATTCTTCGCGGCGAGCTTGGGAGCCGCAGTTCTGACTTTTTGGATTGAACAGTACCCTACGGACTTAGAGGAAAATATTTTGTAGAAGAACGCATTTCTGCGGCCCATTATGCGGCCGCATAATCACTCTGCGGACCGCATAATGGCCGCAGAGTGAAGCAGAAAGTTTGGCCAATTTGAGGTTAGTTTTGCGGTTGATTATGCGACCGCATAATCACTATGCGGACCGCATATTGGTCACATAATTCCTCTTGGGTTTCTGCGGAGGGAGTTTTGCGGTGCATTATGCGACCGCAGAACAAGTATGCGGATCGCATACTGGTCGCATATCTGGGCCGAAAGTTTAGGCCCCTGAGGACCATTTCTGCGGTCACTTTGCGGACCGCATAACCATTATGTGGTCGCATATGCGACCGCAGACCTGTGTCGGGGCACCCTTTTTTTAATTTAAAACCTGACCCCTATTCCGTTAAAACACCACTTTAGTCTATTTTGAGCTCATTTTCTGATATTTTTAGAGTGAGAGAGAGAGGGATCAAGAAGGAGGGCCTAAGTTTTCATCAAATTGATCTTCAATCATCACTTAAACCTTTGGAAATATTCAAGTAGAGCACCAAATTCTTCATCCAAAAAGGTAAGACATCATCACCCCAGCTCTTAATTTCAAACATAGCTAGAATGGGGTACTAGTGTGATACTTCATGGGTATGAGGGAGGTTTATCTTGCATGCATGTGTGATAAAGAGTGTGGGGAAAAAGTGAGCTAGAACCATAAACGTTTTCCTAATTTTGGGTTCAATTTGTATATTGCTAAAATAGATTGAGGTTGCTAAGAGTTCCGGATAATTGTAGAGTCTAAAGAAGAAATTGTTTGCCTTAGTGTGTTGGATTGAACGATTTATGTTCCCTAAATATTTTAGATGGGTACCATGTCATCATGCTATTTGAGAACGTAATTATTATTTTCCAAGCTCCTTCCCTTATGTGTGCAATGCCTTATGTGATGGTACTTATCGACATGAATTATGATGTTATTTGAACGAATAAAAAGGGAAAGACTTGAATTGTAAAATGCTCCCAAGTGCCAAGAACTACTTAATAAATGAGGTTGTTTGTGCCATGTAACGAAAGATGGGAAAGAAATGTGAATTGATTGAACAATTGAAAGAGGTTATGTATCAAGTGAGATGGCTTAGCTGATCGAGCCGAGATCGGACGCCATGCTGTACACTTGGTGGCATTTGTGTTGGAATTATTGATTTACATTGTGGATATAGGTATGTCTCACTTGAGATGGCTTAGCCGGTCGGGCCGAGACCGGACTCCGTATAAAAATACGGTGGCATTGTGAGTTGTGGCTTTGGCACTAAAGATTATTAACCCAAAAGGATGGAAGAATTGAATTGGAAACTATGTGATCCTTACTGGTGTTTCTTTGTATTCTGTGAAGTACTTATTGATTATTATGACTGCCTTCTCTTTGTTTCATTGTTCATTCTACTAAGATTGGTGTTTGCCTTACATACTAGTACTATTCGACAGTACTAACGTCCCTTTTTGCCGGGGACGCTACATCTTTGAATGGATGTAGGTGGTTCCATCGCAGATAGCGTTGATCGCAGATAGTGGTGCTCTCCTTCACACTCATCACAACAGTCTTGGTGAGCCCCATTTCCTCCTGGGGTCATGTAGTCCTTCTTTTGTAGAAGTTTTCACATTTTGAGGTATAGCCGGGGCCTTGTTGCCGGCATTGTCATTGTCACACCTCGAACCTTGGAGCGAGACCAGCACCCGGTGCCTCACCTAACTTGGCGTACCAAATTGCGGCTAAGGGACTCTGAACATATAATATCATACTTTGGCCATGGGGCCACCTTGCAAGACAATTTGCGAAGCAAAATATAAAACTGAATGGAAACTAGTGCTAACTAAACATCAATATAAAGCTAGGCCGACAAAGCCGTCATAGCTACTACAGCTGACAAACCATCAAATATACATACCAGGCCTACAAACCCAACATACTGCACTAACCAACAAGATATGTCTACAAGCCTCTACTGATAGATATATTGTGATCGGAACAGGGCCCCGACCTACCCATAACATATATACAGATATACATAAGATATACATAAAACTCTAGACCTGGCAACTCCGAAAGACGTGGAGCTTACCGATCAGGCTGAACTCGGGAAACACCTACTGAGGAGGTCTACCCGTCTGTCTGTCTAAACCTGCATGCATGAAATGCAGCGCCCCCAGAAAAGGGACGTTAGTACGAAATAATGTACCAAGTATGAAAGGCAATAAAATAACTGAAATCTGAAACTGAACTGATAATATGATAACAGAAATTAACTGGGAGTCAAAGATGGTCTGGAGATATACTTACCTGCTGATAGTGACTAAACTCCTTCAATATAGTAAGTAAAATAAATGTCCGGCCCTATAAGGTTCGGTACGTGTAACTGCTCGGCCGTAGTAGGCTCGCTCATAGGCGCTCGGCCATACTGGGCTCTGTACCTCGGCCATCCTGGGCTCGCTCATAGGCGCTCGGCCACAGTAGGCTTGGTATATATAACTTACCATCTGATTAGAGGTTGCCCAATAGGGGCCTGCCCACCGATTATAGCTCGATGGTGGTGAAAATAGTGTAATACTGTATATATATATAGACCCTCTGCTCTCTTGACTGAATAAAGACAAAACTAAACTGAATATGAAGTCTCGATAAGGAATAATATTGTAACTTATGAGACTAGTATAATGTGAATAAATTCATGAATACGAACTTCTCTTTATGTCTCATTATTAACACATGTAGCTACGAGATCATGCCAAAATGAAGGAAGGGCTTAGCCTTAACATACCTTATCACAATCTTTCCAATCACCAAGTTGAACTCACCTTTTTGCACCTTAATCTACAAGAATGATAATAATACTATCGTTAAGTTACGAAAGGTACAACTATCGCACAACGAACGACAGACTTATTTTGTATTAAAACGGGCAGCATCTCCCCTATAATCCTTACTTCTTCCAAATTCAAGATAACACCAACAATACAAGAACAGAACAATAACAACATATATACATCATTTTCCAGCCCTATATACACCATCAAATACTACAAAACAACCCAACACACCCCAATCTCTTCATACACAAAACGACTACTATAGTAGTGTCAAATGACCCGAAAATGTTATGACGAACGACCAGCCAACCACCTTACATTTATATGGTGTTTCTACACCCCCTTACTCCTCCAAAACTCCACAAAACAGTAGTGAAACATGCAGCCCAACAGCAACAAAAAACAGTCCACAAAACAGTCCGCTACAAGTGAATAACTCGAACTCACGGCTTCCGATCACCGTCCTGTGAGTTTTTACAAGTATAGAACGACTTACCATGAATTTACAGAAGAAAAAATGGATGAAAGAGATCAGTAAGCTCACCTTATTTTTTGGATAACTCAGCTCCTATCTTGGTTCTTCAAACTCTAGGTTTTACCTCCAATTAGAACTTGAAATGGAGAGAAAATCAATTAGGGTTTGTGGAAAATATTTGGGAGGATTCTTTGCAGAGCTTATGTCTGGTTATTATGCTCTATTTTAAGTCTAATATATGAAGAAAATAGGCCTTTTAAAGGCCTCTTTGGATGACCCGAAATGGCCCATTTTTGGGCTTTCATTTAAGCAAGTAGGTGACACACCTACTTGTCACCTAGCAGCTTGTGCAGTATCGCAAAAATGCCCATATCTCTCTACTACGATGTCGTATTGACAAACGGTTTAATGCATTGGAAAATATACTCATAGATCTTTAATTTGATGGGTGGAACACCCCATAACTCTAAGTATATTGGGAGAAAATTGCAGTTACATTTGACCCAAAGTTTCAGTAAAACTTATGAATGTAACTTGTGATGACTTTCATCGACTTTTGTTCCACAACTCGCTTGACTTCAAAACATAACACAAGGATGTCATACGACTAATATAAATCATAACATAATCTCCTTATCATGTTAATCACCCTAGTCTCACCCCAAAGATACATGTTATAATATTTCCAACTTGTCGACTTTCGACGAAACATTGTTTTATTTAATTGATTTAGCTTCTGAACTGTCCAACCCTCTTTGTACTTGTTGTTCATGATCTTCAATATTTGTAACCTCAGAGGTAACATGATTAACTTACTTTATATACTTTTAAATATTATCTCATTTTTGGTCCTACATTAGTTTGCTTGCGACACATTTTTACGTACGAAAATATAGGGTGTAACAGTCATGTTGGTCTTTTATATCATTAGAAGCTCCGTAGACGTTTATGTGGGTCGTGTATGGATATTGGAGTGGTCACTGGACTAAGTTGTATTTTGAAAACTGAACTATGGCATAATGTATATAATGAAAAATGGACTAGCAAACGTTTATGCATGTATATCTGATCTCTCCCCTATTTAGCAGATGGTAACGCGTCCTCTTTTCGGATCATGAATGTGTCGGGTAGGGAAGGTATAATAGGCTTGCTCGACCGAGTTCACTCGGTTGAGCGCCAATCGCGCTCCCCGAGGTTGGGGTGTGACAATGTAGTTCCCCTACAAGGAACACGCATATAAGTCCCACCTTATATTGCCGCATGCACATTAACCCCAAGCCTTATACTGCCGCATGCGCGTCAATATCGCATCACAATAACCACTTGCACCACAAGTGCCCATATATCACAACTTACCAACAATCAACAATATCAATATTTTCACAACAATAGCCAACGGCTCCACCATAATGTGTACAAGAATATCAACAATAACAATGAATGTAAAATTCTCAACAAGAAAGATATCTCAACAGTTATCAACTTCGCCTCAAGTGATACGGCTTTCACAACTTCAACACCAATAACTCAACAATGAGAAAGATAACGTGTACCTAAATACAAATAACTCACAATGGAAGAAATAACATGACTTCAAATGAGAATAATAGCAATGAAATAGATAACTTGCAACAATGACTTCAAAAAATGATAATTAACAATGAAAGAGATAACTCGTACAATGACTTCAAGTAATGATAATCAACAATGAAAGAGATAGCATGTATCAATAAAAATAAAGCATGAGAGCAATTTATCAAGTAGGATGTAGAGCAAGTGTTACAAGTCAATTAAGGCATGTAAGGATAGACTAACACAAATAAGAATAGATTGACTATGAGAATTTAGAACATGATACGGCATTTCAATTAAAGCATGGAAATAGTCTAAGTAGCATAAATCGGTCAAATACCACATACAACCTGTGTACCCACTCGTCACCTTGCGTACGCGGCTTTCAAATAGCACAAAGGAATCAATCAATACCAATCCTAAGAAGTAATTCCCCCACACAAAGTTAGGCAAGATACTTACCTCAACTAGACCAATTCAACTCTCGAAAATAGTTTTTCGCCTACTATTTGCCTCCACACGGCTCAAATCTAACCAAAATTGACTCAAATCTAACCACAATGCAAGGAAAATCGATTACAATAGATAAAGTTATGATTATTACACTTTTCCCAAGAAGTCAACAAAAGTCAACCCAGGGCTTGACCGGTCAAAACCCAGGTCCAATGGTAGATTCCGACTACCCATGACCCCACTAGTTCATATATTTAATTATTTTTAAAATCCGAGTCCAAATCGACTCTCAAAACTCAAATTCTTATTTTTCAAAAACATAACAAAGTTCCACAAATTTTCACTTTGATTCACATGATTTGATTTTAAAATCTAAGATATATTGATGGAATATGATTTGAAATAGATTAGAATCACTTATCCAAAGTTTGTAGATAAACACCCCCTCTCCAAATCTCCTCCTACCGAGTCAGGTTCTAAAATGAGAGATGAAATCCCGACTTCCAGCCCTTTTGATCAGCTACTGATGTCGCAATTGCGACATGGGTTCGCAATTGCAAACTGCAATTGCGAAATATTACTCGCAAATGCGGCCACTGTTAGTCCTATGCAGAGGCCGCAATTGCGAATCTGGAATCGCATCTGCGAAGCCTGTCTCCTTCGCAAATGCGACTAATTTGTCGCAAATGTGAACTAACCCTCTACCTGAACCTCTTGGGGCGTGATAGAAACACTGATACAAGGTGGAATATGAAGATTTGAGATCGATTTGAGCTAAATTTCTAGGCTTTTTGTTCAGAAAAATTCAAACTATTTTGACGGAGAAGAAGACTTAGGGCTCCATTGATTTCGTAAAAATTGAATCAAATTAGATAGTGTGAATTTTTTATACTGCTTTCTCGAAGTAGCAATTCAGATTTGAGTCAGTTTTACAAAGATTTGGTTGGGAGTCAATCAAGCAAAGTCAAGCGGTTGTGCGAAGAATTTGAAGAACTCCGCAGACTGATTCGACTCGACTCTAGTAGCTGAGAAATCGTCGTAACGAATCAGGTTTGATTCCTTGAGTATTCAACTGAATTTCATCTTGATTCTATTAGGATTGAATTATCTGAGCTTTGAACAAAAATTATTCGAGTCTGCTGATGCATTCTATGAGCATTGGGGATTTTGATTGAGTGTCGAGTAATGTAGTGAACTTCTTTGATTTTTCTACTAATGGAGAAGTGTGTATACGGGTAAAACCGAGTGCACTAACCAACCTAGTTTCCCGGTGAGGCAAACGGAGTAGGAACATGATCGTAAAGAATCAGAGTCAGAGCGAGGAGCCCCTCGTATCGGGGCTCGAGAAAAACACCTTCCCTCGGGGGCACCAGGACCACGTCCTCCGGGTTCGGTTCGAGCCTCAAGACTTCAGAGAGCATCACCAAACAACCGCAAACAACTAATAAAGGGCCGTGTTGTCTATGCCCAATCCGATATCACGGTATGAATCTCGACCCGTATCAGCAGAAAATCAGTGATTAGTGAAACAGAAGATTTTTGCCTTTACTAAAATTGTACTTAGGGTAAAACTCACCTACTATATAAAGGGGGAAGCTTATTATTTATGGAGGTGAAATCACAATACCATAAACTCTACAAAAAGCGGCCCTGCCGCCTGTAACACCCCGAAAAATTTCAAAGTACTTAAGTGTAAAGCCCGATAAAATTTGCAAAGAAAATAATGTTTCATGGTGCCAGACTAGGCTTACGTATTTGCGGATTGTAGAAATTATTCGCGACGAGCTTGCTCGCCGCGGCTCAGACTTTTTGGGTTGAACAATGCACCGGAAAGTAAAGAAATTTTTTTGGCGGAACAGTGCATTTCTGCGGTCTATTATGCGACCGCATAACCACTCCGCGGACCGCATAATGGCCACAGAGTGAGGCAGTTAATTGGGTCAGTTGGAAGCAACTATGCGCTCGACTATGCGACTGCGTAACTGTGATGCGGTGCATTATGCGACCACATAACAGTTATGCAGACCGCATATTGACCGCATACACAGAAAATTCTTTTGGCTATTTTGTAACCAATTATGCGATTGATATGCGGTCCGTATATCGGTTATGCGATCGCATACCTTGTTCCGGAGCTCCATTTTTGAATTTTTAAAACCCGACCCTATTTCGTTAAATACACTATTTGGGTCATTTTTGAGCTATTATCTGACATTTTAGAGTGAGAGAGGGTACCGTAGAGTGAGAAGGTGTTCTCCAATATTTGTCCTTCAATTCTTGCCCAAGTTTTAGAAGATTAAGAAGGGAAGCTCACTAGGTCTTCATCCTAGAGGTAAGATTCTACACCCTAAACCCTAATTTCAAAATTTTCTGAAAATGGGTAACTAGCAAGATAAGTTTTGGGCATGAGAGTTGCTTATTTTACATGCATGTGTTATCAAAGGGTGTAGGAAGATTGTTGAGCTAAAAATGATAATGATTGGGTTGTGGGTTGATGGAATTCTCCATAAAAGGACCTTGGAACCTTAATGCACACTTAGTGTTTGATAAAATGCTCAAATGAGCTCGAACTATGATCATCTTCCTAATTTTGATTCAATTTGTTATATTTCTATAATAGATTGAAGTTCCTAAGAATTCCGGAACATTTAGAGTGTAAGGAAGCTCAAGTGAGGTATGTTGGCTAAACTCTTCTCTTAGAATTGAATCCTACGATATTCATGTAAATTATGTAAGTCCCGAGAGATTCATTATGAGACTGGCCATTCCGAGTAAGATTGGGTTGAAAGATATATAACACTTGAATAAGAGAAGAAATAACATTTAACTCATTAGCAAGCCTCTTCTCATAAATTTCATGCCTCTTTCCACCAAGTTGAAATGCATAATCATCTATGTCATACTCAATTTCAAAAGGAAGCAAATTACTCTTGCACTTTAACTTAGATATTACAGTTAATGACTTGATATGCATCAAAATATCATCATCCACAAAAATTATAAAGTCACAAATATAAGAAATAAGAGTATAGTTTATTACCTCCAAAAATACCTTAGGTGTTCTAGGAAGGCCAAGAATGTGAATGAACCAATTATACATATCATACTTGGACTTATTTACTAATGGAACAACATCACCTTGTATTCTTTTATGCAATGATTCTAGCTTAGCAATGGCTTTAGGAAATTCCATGTTATAAACCTGTAAATAAGAATTAAAATAGTCAAAAGGTTCAATAACAAAGAATTTAATTAAGCTTTTATCTTCCACCATCCAACAAGAATTAATTTCGCCTAATTCATGTTGGAATCCAATTGGATCCTTTGCCACCATTTCTCGCGCCTCACCTCTCCTTTCAAAAGGTCTTTCAACACGTGACTGCATAAAATCACAAGAACTAAAACAAGAATGAGTTAATGGGTTAGGAAGTAAAGAAATTTTATTCTTGCTTATACTCTCTTTGGCTTTTATCACAAAACTAACTTTTCCCTCACCCTTAGCCTCTTTTCTCTCACTAAAGTTTTTTTCTTCTTCTTTACTCAAACCCTCTTGTTTTTCTCTCTCTACCTCAAAGACTTTTCTTATCTCATTGCCTTCTCTCTTTTCTTTTCCCTCAAACTCACTCTTTTTCTCAAATGACATCACATTCTTTTCACTCAATACAACCTCTCTTTTTTCCTCTCTTGGGATGTCAACATGCACTTTTTTACTCCTCTCATTCTTTTCTCTCTCATATTTTTCCATATTCTCTTTAACAGTCTTTTCTTCTTCATAAATTTGTGAGGGAGTCAAAGGTCGAAGAATAAGTTTCTTCCCGTTAACCTCAAAAGAGTATCTATTTTTTTCCATGTTATATGAAGCTCTTCTATAGGTATACCATGGCTTTCCCAATAAGATATGATAATTATTCATGGGAATCACATCACATCAGATCACATCCTCATACCTTCCAATAGAGAATAGTAATAACACTCTTTTATCTACCTTTACTCCTCTCAACATGTAGGGTTCAATATGCTCAACATAAGGTAAGTTTAATTTTTCAACTATATAAGTGCTAATTGAGTTATAGCCAAACTCTTTGTCAATTCTAAGGGCACAAATTGCAGACATCACTTTAGCTTTTGTTTGAAAAATAATTTTACCATTGTCTTCCTTCCATTCGGTATACTGTAAGTTCGACTTTTCAAGTTGTTGAGTCATAGCTTGCCTCCTTTCACTATAACTACCTGTTTGAAACATCTTGAACAAAGATTAGAAGAATTATGTATCTCTCAAATTTTGGCTTTTTCCTCTAATGTTCTCGCCTCTCTTGCCTTCTTTCACTCAAAGCAACTCTTGGTCGTTAAACTTTAGATTTATTAATAAACCTTACTAGTCACAACCCTTAGTGATAAGAATGGAGTTAGAAAAAGAAAAGGAAAGTGAAGGACCAAACCTTGGAAGAATAGGAATTGGTTATGTAGAAAAAATAAGGAAAGAATTTAGGAAACCCAAAACCCACAAGAATAAGGAAAGAAGTTACTTTAATCTTCAAGAACTAGGATCCCCTCTTCTTGTTTCTTTTCTTGACTTTAAAACCAAATAACACTTGAATTCTACAAATAATAATGAGCCATAATGCTTTTCTTTTGGCTGATTTTGATTTTTTTTTGGGAGCTTTTTTTTTTTTTTTTTGGTTTTGTTTAGCGCAAGAACCTCCCAAGATTATCAAGATTGAAATCTTGATTAGTCTATGCTCTGATACCACTTGATAACAACACGATAGGGGTCCAAGAATTACAAAAGAAAATCAAAAAATGTGCGGAAGCTAAAAGAAAATAAAGAAACAAAAAAACAACAGAAAATTAAAGATAGATTGAATTCAAGAAGTCTATTCTTGAAGTTGAATCCTAACAACAACAATTAGCTAACAAAGAACTAATCGCCTTTGGTAGAGAATTAAAAATAAGAGATAGATTGTGAAACCCGACCCTTTAGAATAACAAGAACAACAATAAGCGTAAACTTATCACCTTTCTTGAATACCTAGAAGTGATCTAAGATTTCGAAAGAGTTTAATCTTACCACCTTAAGTTGAGTCTTGAAGGTTGAAGAATAAATCCAAGAGTAGCCACACACAAGAGTGCAAGAAAAATCTCACACTTTTTATTGATAATAGTCTATAATAATCTATAATCTAAAAACAAAGAAGACACCCCTTTATATAGAGAGGGGGTCACGAAATTCCTACATAAAAATAAGGAAATAAAGTCCTAAACTACTTTGGACAACAAGTCCAAATACCTTAGGAAAAGGAAAAACACTAGGAAACAAAAACCAAGTCAATCTTGGAAAGTAACTCCAACAATCTTAGGAAAAGGAAAACATAACCTTAACTACCTAGGAAAGCAATAAATCTAGTACCAAAATATATAAAAATAAGTTAAAACCAATCTTGGATAGAATCTTGAAAGTCGCAAACCAATCATGGATAGGATCTTGGAAATCTTGAAGGCAACTTGCAAGCAACTTGGCACCAACTTGTACCCAACTTCTATCACGCCTATTGAACCTTTCTTGGGCAGCAAGTAAGTTCTTTTTATGTTATAAAAATGTGGCTTCATGTAGTACTTATTGGGCTGCAAGTTTGGACACATTTTTAGGTGCCAAATAGGTCCAATAGTGGCCTGATTTGGACCTTCTTCAGAGGATGTCTCTTGGGATCTAATCCACCTTTTCTTGGACATGAATTTGGACCATAAAATAATTATAATACCTAGACAATTCATATCCTTTATCCTTGAGCTCTCCATCCCAATTAACAACTTTTTTATTTGCACTTGAAGTCTAATGACCTTGTTTTGCAACTCTTTAGCTTGACATCTTGTTAAAAGCCCTCTTTGAGATTCCAAAGCTTCATTCTTGTCCTTGAATAGATTTGAGCTTCCTAGGATGCTATCATTCCCCTCTTCTTGAAGAAAATTCGTCCTCAAATTTCGACCTTGCAAGAAAAAGAAGTCACGCACTAGTAAATGGCATCCACTAATCTGAAAAAATGGTAGGAATAAAATAAGATAGTGACCATGTGTCCACTTAACCCAATTAAGCCTAATAGGTGTAAATACTCCTTTATAAAGCATATGGACATCATCATCCCAATAAAATTTATGCCTACTTAGAGTTGTCCAATAAAAACCTCTCTTAGATGCACTATGTAATGATATTTGCAATGCGATCTTGTCAATAAGGTAGTCCAAACATGTTGATGCCAAAGAAATTACAAAATATTGGTCATGCATCCATTTAACATAAGTATCTCAGCCACATGTATCAAATAAGACACTCTTATGATATAGCCAAGTAATCAATTATATATCCCATGGATTCTTCTACATGTAAGTTATTCAAAGAAGCACATAAATTCTCAGAAAGGTCAGAAGAACCCATAAATTTCAAAATACAAATTTCAATACATTCAAGCTCGTGATTATAACTTTTCCCAATAATATTCGCAACATCAATGGATTCTACATAATTGCTTAAACTGTCACAGAAAGAGTCATAGATAGGTTCATGAAAGAGTATTTGATCACTAATGTCACAATAATCATGCATATCCTCTTTAATAGTAGCAAACACTTTTACAGGCTCACAATCAACATGCCTAGAGGAATGATTTCCCATCAAACAACAAAACTCACATTCTAGCAATTTATCACATGAAAACTCATTAGGCACTTGAATAAGAGAAGAAATAATATTTAACTCATTAGCAAGCCTCTTCTCATAAATTTCATGCCTCTTTCCACCAAGTTGAAATGCATAATCATCTATGTCATGCTCAATTTCAAAAGGAAGCAAATTACTCTTGCACTTTAACTTAGATATTATAGTTAATGACTTGATATGCATCAAAATATCATCATCCACAAAAATTATAAAGTCACCAACATAAGAAATAAGAGTATAGTTTATTACCTCCAAAAATACCTTAGGTGTTCTAGGAAGGCCAAGAATGTGAATGAACCAATTATACATATCATACTTGGACTTATTTACTAATGGAACAACATCACCTTGTATTCTTTTATGCAATAATTCCAGCTTAGCAATGGCTTTAGGAAACTCCATATTATAAACCTGTAAATAAGAATTAAAATAGTCAAAAAGTTCAATAATAAAGAATTTAATTAAGCTTTTTTCTTCCACCATCCAACAAGAATTAATTTCGCCTAATTCATGTTGGAATCCAATTGGATCCTTTGCCACCATTTCTCGCGCCTCACCTCTCCTTTTAAAAGGTCTTTCAACACGCGACTGCACAAAATCACAAGAACTAAAACAAGAATGAGTTAATGGGTAAGGAAGTAAAGAAATTTTATTCTTGCCTACACTCTCTTTGGCTTTTATCATAAAACTAACTTTTCCCTCACCCTTAGCCTCTTTTCTCTCACTAAAGTTTTTTTCTTCTTCTTTACTCAAACCCTCTTGTTTTTCTCTCTCTACCTCAAATACTTTTCTTATCTCATTGCCTTCTCTCTTTTCTTTTCCCTCAAGCTCACTCTTTTTCTCAATTGACATCCCATTCTTTTCACTCAATACAACCTCTCTTTTTTCCTCTCTTGGGATGTCAAAATGCACTCCCTTGCTCCTCTCATTCTTTTCTCTCTCATATTTTTTCATATTTTGTTTAACAGTCTTTTCATCTTCATAAATTTGTGAGGGAGTCAAAGGTCCAAGAATAAGTTTTTCCCGTTAACCTCAAAAGAGTATCTATTTTTTTCATGTTATATGAAGCTCTTCTATAGGTATACCATGGCTTTCCCAACAAGATATGATAATTATTCATGGGAATCACATCACATCAGATCACATCCTCATACCTTCCAATAGAGAATAGTAATAACACTATTTTATCTACCTTTACTCCTCTCAACATGTAGGGTTCAATATGCTCAACACAAGGCAAGTTTAATTTTTCAACCATATAAGTGCTAATTGAGTTATAGCCAAACTCTTTGTCAATTCTAAGGGCACAAATTGCAGACATCACTTTAGCTCTTGTTTGAAAAATAATTTTACCATTGTCTTCCTTCCATTCGGTATACTGTAACTTCGAATTTTCAAGTTGTTGAGTCATAGCTCGCCTCCTTTCACTATAACTACCTGTTTGAAACATCTTGAACAAAGATTAGAAGAATTATGTATCTCTCAAATTTTGGCTTTTTCCTCTAATGTTCTCGCCTCTCTTGCCTTTTTCCACTCAAAGCAACTCTTGATCGTTAAACTTTAGATTTATTAATAAACCTTACTAGTCACAACCCTTAGTGATAAGAATGTGGAGTTAGAAATAGAAAAGGAAAGTGAAGGACCAAACCTTGGAAGAATAGGAATTAGTTATGCAGAAAAAATAAGGAAAGAATTTAGGAAATCCAAAACCCACAAGAATAAGGAAAGAAGTTACCTTAATCTTCAAGAACTAGGATCCCCTCTTCTTGTTTCCTTTGTTGACTTGAAAACCAAATAACACTTGAATTCTACAAATAATAATGAGCCATAATGATTTTCGTTTTTTTTTTTGGGGTTTTTTTTTTTTTTTTTTTGGTTTTGTTTTGCTCAAGCACCTCCCAAGATTATCAAGATTGAAATCTTGATTAGCCTATGCTCTGATACCACTTTATAACAACACGATAGGGGTCAAAGAATTACAAAAGAAAATCAAGAAACGTGCGGAAGCTAAAAGAAAATAAAGAAACAAAAGAAATAACGGAAAATTAAAGATAGATTGAATTCAAGAAAAAGTTTCTTGAATTCAAGAAGTCTATTCTTGTAGTTGAATCCTAACAAGAACAATTAGCTAACAAAAAACTAATCGCCTTTGGTAGAGAATTAAAAACAAGAGATAGATTTTGAAACCCGACCCTTTAGAATAACAAGAACAACAATAAGCCTAAACTTATCACCTTTCTTGAATAACTAGAAGTGATCTTAGATTTCGAAAGAGTTTAATCTTACCACCTTAAGTTGAGTCTTGAAGGTTGAAGAATAAATCCAAGAGTAGCCACACACAAGAGTGCAAGAAAAATCTCACAATTTTTATTGATAATAGTCTATAATAATCTAAAATCTAAAAACAAAGAAGACACCACTTTATATAGAGAGGGGGTCACGAAATTCCTATATAAAAATAAGGAAATAAAGTCATAAACTACTTTGGACAACAAGTCCAAATACCTTAGAAAAAGAAACAACACTAGGAAATAAAAACCAAGTCAATCTTGGAAAGTAACTCCAACAATCTTAGGAAAAGGAAAACATAACCTTAAATACCTCGGAAAGCAATAAATCTAGTACCAAAATATATGAAAATAAGTTAAAACCAATCTTGGATAGAATCTTGAAAGTCGCAAACCAATCATGGATAGGATCTTGGAAATCTTGAAGGCAACTTGCAAGCAACTTGGCACCAACTTGTACCCAACTTCTATCACGCCTATTGAACCTTTCTTGGGCATAAAGTAAGTCCTTTTTATGTTATAAAAATGTTGCTTCATGTAGGACTTATTGGGCTGCAAGTTTGGACACATTTTTAGGTGCCAAATAGGTCCAATAGTGGCCTGATTTGGACCTTCTTCAGAGGATGTCTCTTGGGATCTAATCCACCTTTTCTTGGACATGAATTTGGACCATAAAATAATTATAATACCTAGACAACTCATATCCTTTATCCTTGAGCTCTCCATCCCAATTAACAACTTCTTTATTTGCACTTGAAGTCTAATGACCTTGTTTTGCAACTCTTTAGCTTGACATCTTGTTAAAAGCCCTCTTTGAGATTCCAAAGCTTCATTCTTGTCCTTGAATAGATTTGAGCTTCCTAGGATGCTATCACTTGGTATCAGAGCCTAAGGTTTTAAAGTGTCCTAGGATGTCTCGGAGCCGTGTCTAGTAGAGTCTTTCTTATCGGTGTGTTGTCGACCGCATCTATAATGAAGAGGCTACTTGGATATTTAGGAATTTCACACTTCTTTGATACTCCAGATCATGTGATAGAGCTCAAGATAGGAAGCTAATTTCCTCGTTATGTCTCATGATTTTTTTTCCAGATAAGTAATCCACGAGTTCAAAACAACGAGGAGGGAATGACCACTCCATTAAATCTGGGGGAGATTACACAAGAGTTCATTGGGACAATGCGTCGAGCCGTGGAGGGGTTGGAAGAACTTGTTGCTAAGGGAAGTGTCCTTATTCCTACCACTGTCACCGTACCACCGGATCGTGTGGTGAGAGAATCTAAGAAACGAAAGAGGGTTGTTGGTGCTAATGAACCAGATTGTGTGATTTGCAAGAAGCGACACTTGGGAACATGTTGGATGACCCTTGAAATATGTTATGGCTGTGGAAAGAGTGGGCACAATAAGAACAAATGCCCTAGGTTGGGTACACCCATCCAGTTATGTCCGTAATACGGGAAGGAATATTTGGCGTCGTGTTGTGAGTATGCTCAGCAGCGCGTTAGAGGTGGTATCTTTGGGCAATTCCAAAAGCCCACACAGCAATCCGGTGCTGGAATTATTAATCCCGCATTGGAAGTTTGGAGGAAGGATAAGGGGTATGCTTATGTTGTATGCAAAAAGGGTAAATATCGTGTCAGTGAGACGAGTCAGTTCAGCGGACCTCATCCCCGTTGTGTGAAGTGTGGGAGATACCATCCGGGAGTGTGTCACTGTGGTACAAAGGTATGCTACACGTGTGGTATAGCGGGCCACCTTCAAAGAGATTGTTATTTGTCTCGCCTGAGCATAGGCAAGGGTATGGCACAGCCAGCCAGCTCTGTAGCTACTACATCTACAACGCCTTCCCCAGCTAGAGACACGATAATGCCTGCAGGATGTGGAACACCTAGGGGTGGTATTTAGAGCTCGGGAGGGCCCAATATGTTTTATGCTATGAGAAGACGTCAAAAGTTTGAGGCTTCTCCAGATGTGGTTACAGGTATATTGACTATCTGATCTCATGATGTGTATGCTCTTATTGATCCCGGTTCCACTTTGTCATATGTCACTTCTTATGTTACTATGGAAGTTGGGATAGAACCGAAACAACTCTATGAGTCATTCTTTGTATCTACTCTTAGAACGAGACACAGTATTCGTGAAGCCACTTTATCACAATTCCTTATATTTACAACCTCTTAAGAAATTGAGTTCTATAATGGGTTCCTTGAATTGCGTTATAACCCTAGATTAATACTTCCTATTGCTTCCCTAAATTCTCAACAAGGGACAATACCTGATGAATTTCGTACAGAACCTTTTGATTCAAACAGATAGCATCTACTCATTTGTGCCTATATATGCATCACCATGATATTTACCTATGTGGTATCATATCCAATGGAAAGTAGCCTAGTGTTGAGATCCTTCTTGAGTCACTGTTTTCCTCTCCGGTATATGTGACTTCTATGGTTGGAACAATTATTCTACTCCTTTATGAATAGTATCATGAATCCTTTTCATTGTTTAGCAACATGAGAACATATCTTAGACCTATCATGTGCGAACATGTCAATTGAAAGGGGCCACTTATCCGCATGAAGTTTCTGAGCAACTTGAGATTTATCAAATTCGTCACAGCGAGGTCTTGTTGTTTACCCATCTCAGTATGACTTTCATGTCCACCTAGATCATGCCTCAGTGAGTAACTCACCTTGTTCCCAGTATTGTGGTTGCCCGTGAATTGGCCTGATATGGCACCTTGAGAGTTGTTATGTAAAAAAACATGTCTAGCTCACGGCAAAGTGTTCGTTCTCTCTAACTAATTCATGATTTCATCCCAACATTAAGATGTCCTAGCTACATGATTCCACTTATGTGAGATTGAAAGTTAAGAAGCCTTATGATGAGCATATTGAATTCAAAGACAAATTCGTCGCATCTCTAGTCCTCTCACATAGGATCAAATATTGGCAAAGGTTAAGCTGTGGGAATGATAATAATCTCACAAGTGTTCAACTTCTTTTCATCCTCGTAAACTTGTGGCATAGATTCCTTGTGCTAGTTACTGTTAAGAGTGTAATGCAACTTTGTGTATCTTGAAACCCATATCATATTCAGGGTGCTAGAATATTCTCATTTTGAGTTAAATTGATTTTCCCTACATACCAAGAGGCGACTGGATTCACATAAGTGTTAGCTCTCTTTGAGGCTTACTATTGCCAAATAAGGCACGAATGGAATGAAACAATTTTTGATGTCCTTTTTATGACTCTTTTCTTTTAAATCTCAGAATCATGAACATTTTTCCTACGTTATCAATGCGTACTAGGCAACTCTATGACTCGTTTGTTGAACCGATGATGTCACCACAACGAATCACCATGCCAGCGCTATTGGTAGTAACCTTCATGTCTCTTAGGATATAACCTCCTGAAATGCCGTGCTCAGCACGTTGATGGATTCTTGAATAATTCCTGCGAAATCTCGAACCCGTTCCTGTTTGTAGCAAATCTATCGAGTATTGTAGGTTCAAGCATGTCAAACAAGAAGCATCATCCCGTGATCAAATTTATGGGATAGGAAATTTATGGTCATAGTCAAGCTAGCACATCTTAGAGAAATTGTTGGAGGTTGCCAAAGGTTTAGTTAGGGTGCTCGGCGTGGAGATTTAGAGTTGAAGAAAATGAATAGGTTATTCTCAATATTTTCTGCATGAGGATGCTATGTGAATAATAAAGGTAAAGTATGTGAAGTCACATTAGGCCTTATGAAATTTTGAAAGGAAATAGGCGAAACTAAGAGTATGATGTTTCTCTATTATTGTTCTCCGTGTACCCGGTATTTAATGTGTCTATGTCTAATAAGGTAAAGATAAGGGATAATGGGATTGTGAGGAGCAAATATTTGCTATCCTTGTTAGAAAATACCGGGAGTTGAGATTGTCTCCGTTAATGTGTTATGGCAAAGTCTGTAAGTCGAGGAGACCACATGGAGGGGCAAAAGTGTTAAGGAAATAAAATGTTCCCACTTGAGTATATAGTTAAATGATTGTGATTTGAAAGGTACTTCTGTGTGTTATGATTTAAATATCTGCAGCTCATGTCCAGATACCACTCTTTATAGTATAATGCCTGTAATGATATGATTAGTGACGTTATTATACATGGTGATGTTTTGTCAAGTTGTGGATGTGTTGTTAGGAATTATTTTGGTGTTACTCTGGCAGGTGGATAGGCCCAGTTACAGGGGAGACTCTGGCAAAATTTTGGAAATTTAGGGAGTTAGCCAAATTTTGAAACTACTGGTGTGTGTGAACCAACAGTTGAACCACATTGAATGCAAATGATGGATTTTGACCCTCATTCGAGGACGAATGATCTTAAGCGGTGGAGAATGTAACACCCCGGAAAATTTTGAAGTATTTCAGTGTAAAGCCCCATAAATTTCACAAGTGAATTCAAGGTTTCGTGGTGCCGGAATAGGCTTACGTGTTTGAGGATGGTATAAGATCTTCGCGGCGAGCTTGCTCGCTGCAGTTCGGACTTTTTGGGTTGAACAATGCACCGGAAAGTAAAGGAAAATTATTGGCAGAAAAATGCATTTCTGCTGACGATTATGCGACCGCAGGACCATTCTGTGGGCCGCATAATGGCCGGAGAAGTGAGCAGGAGAAGGGCCAGTCTGGGGGCAATTATGCGGATGACTATGCGACCGCATAACTGCTATGCGATGCATTATGCGATCGCATAGCAGTTATGCGGACCGCATAGTGACCGCATACACAGACAGATTTTTGATCGTTTTGGTATGTAATTATTCGACTGATATGCAGTCTGCATATCCATTATGCGGTCGCATATGCGACCGCAGAATCTGTTCCGAAACTCCATTTTTGGGTTCTTACAACCCGACCCTACTTCGTTAAATACACGCAAAGGGTCATTTTTGAGAAAAAATTCTGATGTTTTAGAGAGAAGGGAGAGTGTTTTAGAGAGAGAGGAAACCCTAGGCTAATTATTCATCAAGTCTTGCTCAAATCAGGGAAGATTAACAAGGAAAACCCACAAGTTCTTCATCTAAGAGGTAAGGTTCCATACCCTAGTTTTCAATTTCGAATTTGGGTAGAAGATGGTTGATTACGAGTATGATTCATGGGTATGAGATTATTATTTATACATGCATGTACCAATAAGAATTGTGGGAAGATTGTAGAGCTAAAATAAGTAAGGATTGGGTTGTGGAGTGAAGGAAATCTTGTAGAAGAAACTTGTGGTTAAATTTGCACACCTAATGTTTGATAAAATACTCAAATGAGCTGAGACCATGAATATCTTCCTAATTATGGTTCAATTTTTTTATGTCTCAAAATAGATCTGGATTGCTAAGAATTCCGGATCATTCTAGAGTTAAGGAAGCTCGATTGAAGTATGTTGGCTAAACTTTCTCTCTTGGAATTGAATTCCATAATGTTTCCGTAAGCTTCAAAGTATGGGTTACGTATTAAAAGGTTATGGCTTTGAGTCGTGTTTCAATGAAAGATAGTATGCCAAATTGTGTGAGAAAATCACAATATTCTTAAGACTCTTAATTGCTCATACGTGTACCTAAAGTCTTGATTTGGAAATGTCTTATTGTTGAAAATCTATAAAGATGGTTGGAAGTGAAATAAGTTAATTGGGGATATAGAGTGTGGCCAACGTGCCAAGAATTTAAGTTATGATTGTGTCTAGTAGTGCAAAGGATTTGAGAAGATGCGATAAAGAATATGAAATGAGCCTCGACTCAATTGTTTAAAAATGACTTCGAAGATAGAATTACCTAAAAGCTTTTGTACTCAATTCATGCCCATTAGTAGTTATTTTAGCTAATGCTTTGCTTTATAAATATATCTAGTGTGATTCGAGTTCTATATACTCATGTGTTGAACTGGTACATTGTCATCGCTAGGGAGAGCATTGTAAGAATAAATGGTGTATTGATTGTTTATGATTTTCATGTGTGTTTCTATTGTTGGATGATATGCCTCATTCTTTGGGAAGAAACCATTTGTGTTTGAAGTTTCCATTTCAAATGGATTTAAAGTATATGATTTCTGAAATATCCTATATGTTGATACTTGATGGTGATCTATGAAATTGAAAGAGGTGGAAGTGTGAAATATAAAATACGACCATCGTGCCAGGAATAAAGAATCTTGTGAATGGCCTAATGAGCCAAGGAAATATTGTCGTTATAAATGACTGGGAATACTAATGAGAATTTATACAATGTGAAAGATGTTGAGGTGAGTACAATTGTATTTATGATATTTCTATTTGCAAATCAAATCAAAAATGTTTTTGGGAGCATCATTAGCAAAACTGAGAAAGGGTGGGTCATAAGGCCTACACCTGAACCTACGTGTGCTAGTGTAGGGGTGGATTGTGATTATTCCCCTTATTTGGGATGAAATTGGAACCTTTGGGAAATTGTGATATTATTCCCCTTAATTGGGATGAAACTGGAACCTTTGTTGATTGGAAAAGTCAACCCACACGACATATGTGGGAAGGCGGCCTAGCTGATCGGGTGGAGATCAGACGCCATATTGCGCATATGGTGGTACTACTCTTGGTAACAACTTTTTTTCGCATCACATGTCAAACCACATTGTTCGTGGGGAGATGGCCTAGCTAATCGGGCATGATCGGACTCCGTACTAACAAAGACGGTGGTATATCGGTGCTAATGACTCCCAACCAAAATTATTTATGAAGTTCGTATTTTGAAAATTATTATGTTTTAACTGAACATTTGGATATTGTTGATTATGACTTGTTATTTCTATGTGTTGCCTTTTCTTATGTGGGCATTCTATTTTGAAAGAGGACTTTTAGCTATACATACTAGTGCTATTCGACAGTACTAACGTCCCTTTTGCCGGGGGCGCTACATCTTTAATAGATACAGGTGGTTCAACAGCAGGCTGTATTGATCAGTGATAGCAGTGCACTCTTTTCAGCTGATTTGGTGAGCCCCACTTTATTTCGGGGTCATGTATCTTTTGTTTCTCATGTACTGTGTTTTGAGGTATAGCAGGGGCCTTGTTGGTGGCATTTCTATATTACTCTTCTATTGTATTTAGAGGCTCCGTAGACAGGTTGTGGGTTGTGGTTGAAGTTGGGAATTGAACTAGAAATTTTGGCATTTGGAAATCATATTTTTCATTAAATCTATAAACTCGTAATATTTTGGAAATTATGAATGAAGTGAATGATTAATGGAGCTGAAAAAGGAAGTTGTTAATAAAATCTTTTCAGTGAATGATTAATGGAGTACATCTCCTCTTTATTCATGGATGAGTTTGGGTAGAAGGAAATCTAATAGGCTTGCTCGGCCGGGTTCTCTCGGTTGAGCGCCGGTTGCGCTCCCTAAGTTTGGGGCGTGACAATAAAGGTGGTTGGAAATGAAATAATTGAATTGGAGATATAGAGTGTGGCTAACGCGCCAAGAATTTAAGTTATGACTGTGGCTAGTAGTGCAAATGATTTGAGAGAATGCGATAAAGAATATGAAATGAGCCTCAACTAAATTGTGTTAAAAGTGATTTGGAAAATAGAATTGGCCTAAGAGCTTTTGTACTCAATTTATGCCCATTAGTGGCTGCTTTAACTAATGCTTTGCTTTAAAAATATATCCAATGTGATTCGAGTTCTATATACTCATGTGTTGAAATTGTACGTTGTCATTTCTGGGGAAGAGTATTGCAAGAGTAAATGGTGTATTGATTATTTATGATTTTTCATATGTGTTTCTATTGTTGGTTGGTATGCCCCATTCTTTTGGAAGAAACTATTTGTGTTTAAAGTTCCCATTACAAATGGATTTGAAGTATATCATTTCTGAAATATTCTATATGGTTATATTTGATGGTGATATTTGAAATTGAAAGAGGTAAATGTGTTGAATATAAAATACGGTCATCATGCCAGGAATAAAGAATCTTGTGAATGGCCAAATAAGCCAAGGAAATATCGGCGTTGTGAATGACTAGAAATACTAATGATAATTTATACAATGTGAAAAATGTTGAGGTGAGTACAATTATATTTATGTTACCTCCGTGTGCAAATCAAATCAAAAATATTTTTGGGAGAATCATTAGCAAAACCGAGGAAGGGTGGGTCATAAGGCCCACACCTGAAACTACACGTACCGGTGTAGGGGTGGATTGGGATTATTCCCCTTATTTGGGATGAAATTAGAACCTTTGGGAAATTGTGATATTATTCCCCTTAATTGGGATGAAACTGGAACCTTTGTGGATTGGAAAAGTCAACCCACACGGCATATGTGGGAAGGCGGCCTAGCTGATCGGGCGTGATCGGACTCCGTGCTAACGAAGACGGTGGTATATCGGTGCTAATGATCTCCTAACCAAAATTGTATATGAAGTTCATATTTTGAAAAATTTTATGTTTTAACTGGACATTTGGATATTGTTGATTGTGACTTGCTGTTTCTGTGTGTTGCCTTTTCTTATATGGGTATTCTATTTTGAAAGAGGACTTTTAGCTATACATACTAGTGCTATTCGACAGTACTAACATTTCTTTTGCCGGGGGCGCTGCATCTTTAATGGATGCAGGTAGTTCTACAGCAGGAGGCGTTGATCAGTGATAGCAGTACACTCTTTTCAGCTGATTTGGTGAGCCCCACTTCATTTCGGGGTCATGTATCTTTTGTTTCTCATGTCTTGTGTTTTGAGGTATAGCCGTGGTCTTGTTGCTGGCATTTTCATATTACTCTTCAGCTGTACTTTGAGGCTCCGTAGACAGGTTGTGGGTGGTGTTTGATGTTGGGAATTGAATTAGAACGGTTTGTATTTGGCAACATGTTTTTCATTAAATCTATAAACTCGTACTATTTTGGATTATTGAATGATGTTGTTAATGGGAATAAAATGGAAGTGGTTATTGAAATCTTTTCAGTATTTGATTAACGGAGTACATTTCCTCTTTATTCAGGGATGAATTTGGGTAGAATGAAATCTAACAGGCTTGCTCAACCGGGTTTACTCAATTGAGCGCCGGTCACGCTCCCCGACTTTGGGGCGTGACATCCAAACATCATATATAGTCATATTATGCCTTTACACTCATTTAAATCATGATTAACAAGTCTTATATTCATTATATGTCACCTTGGGATGCACACGGTGTAACACTTGTGATGACCTTTGCCAACTTTTGTTCTACAACTCGCTTGATTTTAAAGTTTAATAAACAACTATCATACGAATAAAATAACTCATAACATAATCTCCTTATAATGTTAAGTACCATAGTCTAACCCCAAACATGTTATAACATTCCCAACTTATCGACATTCGACGAAACTTATTTTCTTCAATTTGTTTAATTTCTAAGCCTTTCAACCCTCTTGGTACTTTTTATCCATGATCTTAAATATTTGTAACCTCCAAGATAACATGATTAACTTAACTTTTGTACTTTCAAAATGATCTCATTTCTGAGCTTACATCAATTGTCTTACGACGTACTCTTACGTACGAAAACATGGGGTGTAACATCATTCTCCCCTTTGGAACATTCATCCTCGAATGTTGACTGATGTGCTTATCAGTCTCATAACCTATAGCTCTTGTCCTTGCTATCTAGGCAATTGTTCTATGAATAAATTCAAAGGCCAGGGCTTTCCCCCCTTTAGGCCTCTTTCTCACACCACGACTTGTGGTCGGAATCCTTTCAATCTCGTAACTGTTGCGACCTTCTATCATGCAGCTTGTACGACTCTGACCTTGTAAGTGCACCTATGTGACTCTTCAATCCTTTTTCCTCCAACTGTTAGCCAATCTTTAGGCCTCACTTTGTGAACATATACAGAACTATGACAAGTTGTTCCTCTGGGCATCTATAGGTGTACTGAAGTTCTTCGCTCGGTATTTTGTCAGACATACCATTATTGATATATCTTGCTTCATAGCCTCGGTTATCTATGCTTATAGCTTTACTAAATCTAGGTAGGTTATACTATACCATAACACTTACTTTGATTTATTATTACCGAGGTTTGCTACCCAACTCCGGGTTACTCTCTTACTGCTTATCCTATATGTATAAATCTAAGTCCTTTAATGCTTCCTCATTACTGTTCATGTTAAGAATGACGGCCTAATCTCATCTCATACTTTGTAACTTTTATCCATCCATTGTTGATTCACCTTAATGTTGATCCATAATCTACCATTGATAACTTGAAACCTCTTACATAATACATTGTCACTAAGGCTCATGTCTCATCGGGGAACATTTGAAGTGATTTGCTTGATCCACCTAGGTTGTTCCTCTGGGCATCTATAGGTGTACTGAAGTTCTTCGCTCGGTACTTTATTATTGATATATCTTGCTTCATAGCCTCGGTTATCTATGCTTATAGCTTTACTAAATCTAGGTAGGTTATATTATACCATAACACTTACCTCGATTTATTATTACCGAGGTCTGCTACCCAGCTCCAAGTTACTCTCTCGCTGCTTATCCTATATGTATAAATCTAATTACTTTAATGCTTCCTCATTACTGTTCATGTTAATAATGACGGCCTAATCTCATCTCATACTTTGTAACTTTTATCCAACTGCTGTTGATTCACCTTAATGTTGATCCATAATCTGCCACTGATAACTTGAAACCTCTTACGTAATACATTATCACTATGGCTCACGTCTCATCGGGGAACATTTGAAGTGATTTGCCTGATCCACCTAGGGACGATACTATACTTCAATAACCGTATTTCATAGCATCCCAACGTAATTCATCATATGGGTCCTAATCCCGTACTTGCATAATGTTCTTGAGTCGTATCATATCTGTAAGATCTGAATAAATGCAATCTCATTCCTTTCACCTTTCTGCCACACTCTTCCTTTACTATTCCATAGTTTCCTGAACCACATAACTCTGACTTAATACCATATCATACTATCTTCCTCCCTTTAGGGGAGTACTAATATTTAATGCTATGAAGATTTACCTATAAATGTTTTACCTCTTCATCTTTGGCATCTTTTCACATCTTCACCGGCTCTTACTCGACTTGCGGTAACCCTTTTGTACCAAGGATAACTGAATTTTTTATGCCGGAGGGTGACACCTAATTTAACTGGCACACTTAGTCCCTTAAGCTTAACTCTGCTCACAGTGCTTGCTTTAGGGAAGCGTCTTCCTGAATGACCTTTAAAGGTTATTCTTTTGTTGTCCATTCTATTATTGCCGGAACGCGATCTCTGAAATTGTCATGATGTCGACTATTATCAAATCCTTCGGTCCCTAAATTATGTTCGGTTTTATCTTGTTTACTAGACCATGCTAATTTATATTACTACAGGGGGTCTAACTTAGCCTTCTGGAAATCACGTTAGAGTCACCAACTTATTTCTCAAAATGAGGATATGACCTTTGGCCTATACTATTTTATTGTCTCAAGGCCTGTTACCATAGTCTCTTCCTTCACTTGACTATAGACTCTGCCATCGTGTCGTATTTTGATTTACCGTTATCACTCATTTATCACATCTCACTCATAATGCTTCATTTACTCTCTTCTTATTCTCCTACTAATATTTCTGTCTATCACTTTATTATGAAAAATTCAACAAAACATTCTTTTACTTTTAGCTCCCCTTGCTTCATCTCACTGGATCTTCGAGTCTCCTAACATTTTTTTTTCCTAGGGGCAGGAGTCATACTAAGGTAAATATTCATCCCTTCTAGGATTCCACTGCCTATCTTCTGAAATTTCTGAACATTCTATTATTCGTATATGATTGTTCTATTCTAGAGTGCACTATCTGAGTGTCTCACAAGGAGTTCTATTACCATGTGTGCTAGTCTCCTTCGGAAATGTTAGCTAATGATAACAATCCATCCACCATTTTGGGTTACTCTAACCCCAGCTGGATCCTGATATCCCATCCTTCTCTTAAACTATATCTGTTAGCTCCCATAGGGCATAACTGAGATGTGTGTAGCCAATTATATACATCTCTGTTACTATTGAAAGTAAATAAGAATGCTTAAATTTCTCTGACTGAATTGTAAATACTAGTAATTTTCACTAACTGGGTACCTCGTACCCTTCTTCACCTTGCTTCTTTTACTTGTTGAAACTTGTATCTACCTTTTGATTCTCTTATTGCTTTATACCATATGGGTGGATATATATTCATGCCTTAGGGTTCCTTATCAAGAGGCTTACATGTCTTAGTACACAGATGATCTGCTGAATGTCATGACCCATACCGATGGGCCGCGATGGGCACCCGGTACTTTACTCAACCGAGTACCAACATAACGTATCTTTCTTATTACATCATCATATACACGTGATATATGGGCCTAATAGGCCAACATCATCATTTATGTCATGCCCCAAAACTGAGGAGCACGACCGACGCTAAACCGAGTGAACCCGACCGAGCAAGCCTGTTAGATTCCTTCTACCCAAACTCATTCATGAATAAAGAGAATATATGTTTTCCTTAATTAAACAATAAAGTGGTCATGTCTGCAATTACCAATTTCTTACCATAAGTTTCACCATTTTTATAGTCTCAAATGGACAAGTAATACAACCACAACATAGCATAGTTTGTCTTTCCCAGCACCAATACACAACCTACACTATGTCTACGGAGCCTCTATAGATAAAGAAGAGTACAATGATAATGCCGGCAACAAGGCCCCGGCTATACCTCAAACCGAATACACAAAGTACAAATGATACATGACCCCGGGATGAATTGGGGCTTACCAAGTCAGCTGGGAAGAAAGTGCACTGCTATCACTGATCAATATCTCCTGTTGTGGAACCACCTGCATCCATTGAAAGATGCAGCGCCCCCGGCAAAAGGGATGTTAGTACCGTCGAATAGCACTAGTATGTATAACTAAACATCCTCTCAATAGAATGACAAATAATACAAACAAGATTATCATAATATCAATAAAAACCTTAATCAACATCAAACATCAATTTAGGATCAAGACAGTGTTCAAATTAATTTCCATATCTCACATTGGGAGATTTTTAGTATCGATATACCATTGTCCACAATACCAGTACCATTATTTACATACCAATACCATTATTCACAAAGTCAGTAACATCGTACTCTTAGCACGGAGTCCGATCACGACCCGATCGGCTAGGCTATCTCAATAGAGACATCAACCACAATTTCTCTCAATATCAATACCACCGTCTTTAACACGGAGTCCGATCACGACCCGATCGGCTAGGCTATATATTAGGGACATCGACCATAATCACAATTTCAATTACAATTTTCAGCACAATCACCACCATGTGTGCGGCATGGTGTCCGATCACGACCCGACCGGCTAGGCTGTCTTATTTGAGATATCAACCTTTTTATATCAATCATCGCATTTCATAATACTTTTACATCTTTTCATTTCATTGGCACTAATGGCCATAATTATAAGATCATTCTTGGCACGTTGGCCATATTCAATATTTCATGCTCACCTTATGAATTTCAAATATCATTATCATCATCAACAACAAATACAACTCAAATCAAGGTGTGTAGTACACATGTGAGCAATTTAGAGTCTAAGGGACATAGAGATATTTCACAAAATTTGGCATAATAGCCTTCATTTGAACTTGACTTAAAGTCGAAACATTATTAATGAACAGCCCGTATTTTTAACACATCCTCAATTGGTAACATAACATGAATAAAGCATTTAGGATGCTTGTTGAATATATATATCTTTCAACCCAATCTTACTCGGAATGGCCAGTCTCATAATGAATCACTCGGGACTTACATAATTTACATGAATATCGTGGGATTCAATTCTAAGAGAAGAGTTTAGCCAACATACCTCACTTGAGGTTCCTTACACTCTAAATATTCCGGAATTCTTAGCAACTTCAATCTATTGTAGAAATATAACAAATTGAATCAAAATTAGGAAGATGATCATGGTTCGAGCTCATTTGAGCATTTTATCAAATACTAAGTGTGCATTAAGTTTCCAAGGTCCTTTTATGGAGAATTCCATCATCCCAGAACCCAATCTTTACCATGCTTAGTTCAACAATCTTCCTACACCCCTTGATATCACATGCATGTAAAATAAACAACTCTCATGCCCAACATTTTTCTTGCTAATTACCCATTTTCAGAAAATTTTGAAATTAGGGTTTAGGGTGTAGAATCTTACCTATAGGATGAAGACCTAGTGAGCTTCCCTTCTTAATCTTCCAAAACTTGAGCAAGAATTGAAGAAAAATTATTGAAGAACACCTTCTCACTCTAGGGCACTCTCTCTCACTCTAGAATATCAGATTATGTCTCAAAAATGGCCCGAAAAGTGTATTTAACGAAATAGGGTGGGTTTTAAAAACTCAAAAATGGAGCTCTAGAACAAGGTATGCGATCGCATAACCGATATGCGGACCGTATATCGGTCGCATAATTGGTTACAAAATAGCCAAAAGAACTGTCTATGTATGCGGTCACTATGCGGTCGCATAATGCACTGCATAACAGTTATGCAGTCGCATAGTCGACCGCATAGTTGCTTCCAACTGACCCAATTAACTGCCTCACTCTGCGGCCATTATGCGGTCTGCATAGTGGTTCTGCGGTCGCATAATGGATCCCAGAAATGCACTTTTCTGCCAAAAATTTTCCTTTACCTTTCGATGCATTGTACATTCCTCAAACACGTAAGCCTATTCCGGCACCATGAAACATTATTTTCTTTGCAAATTCTACCAGGTTTTACACTTAAGAACTTCAAAATTTTTCGGGGTGTTACAATTTATAAACTCAAAACATAGGCCGACAAGGCCGTACAAGTATTCGTATACATGAAATCTGTCTACAAGCATCTAAGAGTACATAAGTATCCTAAAGGTCGGGACTGAGCCCTGCCATACCAATTAATACATGTCCTAATTATACTGACCAAATAAGCCACTCCGGAGCAAATGGAGCGCACCAACATCTTCCGCTGAGCTGATAGCCTACATGGAGGACTCTTGACCTGTCTATCGGGACCTGTGGGCATGAAACGCAGCGTCCCCAGGCAAAAAGGACGTCAGTACAAATAATGTACCGAGTACGTAAAGAATGAAAATCAGTAAATAATCGACATGAGAGAAACATGGAGTAAAAGACTCGACATGTACGTCTGCATAGCTTTGTGAATTATTTCATTTTTATAATGTCATGCATATGCGTATAAATGTCATACCATGCATAGGTATATGTGTTCATAACATCATCAAGCCACTGAGGGCATCCCATCATATCATTTCGGCCACTGTGGGCAAATCATCAACGTATACCAGCTGATCAGGTGGTGGTGCGTATATAATGCCGTAACCTTTTCCATATCCCATATACATATATATACATATATATATATATATATATATATATATATATATATATATATATATATATATATATATATATATATATATATATATATATATATATATGCATATATAACGTCATCTGGTCATGGGTCAATGTGCATGTATAAATGCATGAAATGCATATGAAACATGTTAATAAGATTTCTTGAATTGTCATAAAATCAATATGCATGTCGGATAAATTTTATCAAATACGTATTTTTCTGAGACCCATGAACAGAAGATATAATAATAATTTACATGGGGAATCAAGAATATAGACACCCCTAATATTTCTATGAATAGAGTCATTTATGGAAATTGTGCATTTGCTCGTTTCGTTTGTATCGTATTGATCATGCCAAAAAGAAAGAAGAGATAGCCTTAACATACCTGGAGTAGGAAAAAATTCGAATGATATTCTTGGAAAAGGATTACACCATACTCCCTTAATATTGCAAAATTTCACAATAGTAACATAAATCCAACACCTACTAATTGCTCCATCGTCGTAATTTGGTATTGGGGTATGAAAGTATTATGATTTTCTTCAATTATGGTCTACTACAAGTTCCTTATGGAAAGAACAATTAGTTTGCATCTCCTGGAATTTTTAAGAGACTAAAATGAAGCCAAATGGTCTCAAATCTTAAAGTGAGCTTGAATGGAATGTGGGCCCACTTCAAGTGGTGACTAACCACTTAAATCTTCAAAATTTGACATCTTGCAAGACCTTTTAAGAGTCATATTATTGTTAATGGGGTGGCTGCCACGTTTTGGACCCTTAAGCCTTATCCCAAAAGTCTTAATTAATTACCCACTAATCCTTAATTAACCAATTATCCACATGATTAAGAATTATCCCAAATTACTTAAAATATTACTCATTTTTAGCAACCTTATACACCTCACTATCATGGCCATGTGGTACCTTGTATGGTACTAGTCCATAAATATCGGATATTTTAGCTCGGGCCATATTTTATCCCAAAATGTCAAACTTTGACGAAATTTATTTTCTTCGATTTGCTTACCCTCTCAACTTTATGAATTTACTTATATAACGACCCGGTCGTTCGTTCTGAGAGTTATAGCCCCGTTTCCCCCATCTATCCTTATTTATGTGTTGTTCAGCTGTTTTGAGTTGTATCGGGTTAGTTGGTTCGGGTCCAAAAGGAACTCGGAGTGAAATAAGACACTTAGTCTCATAATTGAGAAATTTAAGTTAGAAAAGTGGACCGGATATGGATCTATGTGTAAATGACCTCGGAATTTAATTTTGATGATTCCAATAGCTCCGTATGACATTTTAGGACTTATTGGTATATTTGGTTAAGGTCCCGAGGGGCTCGGGATGATTTCGGATGGTTAATGAGAAGTTTGGAAGTTGGAAATTTCATAAGATTAAAGTTTCAAGTGAGTTCGCATAAGACCTAAATTCCATTGAGCATAACTCTCATTATACGAAGTTTTATATGATTTATTACCTATCAAATGAAAGATCTTTGAGTCTAGTTTCTAACACTTCAAACCGTTCATCATTTGGATATTCCTACAAGCAGTTATGACCAAATTACCAAAGGCTGGCGGAGGAGCCTGCGGATGCGAAGCATCCGAGGTCGCGTCCGAAAGAGAGGCTGGCAGTGAAGTGATGCCATAGCGTCCAGGTCCGCATCCGACCTTCAAAGAGGAGTGAAGTGGGGATGCGAAGCATCCAAGGCCGCATCCGAAACCCAGAAATCTGGGCCTATAAAAACAAGGTCGGGGAAAGGGGATATTTTGAGTATTTGGGGGTTAGGGTTCTTGAGGTAAAGGGACGATTTTGAGCTCAAATCAAGTCCAATCAACCAAGGTAAGCTGTTAATGATGTTTTGGGTTGATTATTACTCAATATACATGATTTCTAACATCATTCTTACATCCAAATACAAGATTTCATCATCAAATCCTCAAGAACACAAAAATCACCAAAGTTGTGATTTTTCAAGATTGATCTACTAGAGGTAATTCCAATGCTTCAAACGCGTTTATTATGAGTAGTTAGAAGTATTTGAAGCATTTGTTACATGTTTTAATGGTTGAAAGATTTGGATTATAAAACTCTAGTTCATGGCATGAATAGTACTTTTGAGAATGGTTGGTCACACATATGATGTTAGGATTATAAGTTGTTAAAGAATGATGGTGGGATGAATTGTTGATAAATGATGGGAGTTGCAAGAACTAATTCTATGGTTAAGAAATGTATAAATGTATGCCCACTAGGTGTTTGGTAGATTGTCTAAATGGCTTAAACTATGGAATGGGTTACTAATGTTGGTCCCAATGGATGTTGATATTGTAGATTGAAGTTGCTTAGTATAGTAGATCGTGGTATTATCATTAAGGGGTGAATTTCAGTTTCGTATCATTGGCATTAAATTGAGGAGATAAGAAGGCATTCAGAGGTGGATACGCATAGAGTGGAAATTTCCTGAGTATTGATTAGCTTGCTCGACGTTGGGTTCATCTTGTTAAGGTAAGTAACGATTGTAAATCTAGTCCTGAGGGTATGAAACCCCGGATTTTGTATCATTCTATTATTTTGAAGTGACGCACATGCTAGGTGACGGGCGTGTGGGCATGCACTGTTGGGGATTTGTGACTTGGTTCGCCCCGTAGCAACTGTAAAGTTGCATAATTTGTTGAAACCGTTGATACTTATACGATTTAGAAAGAATTTCTATAAATTGGGCTGAATGCCATGTTTGGGCCTTGCGCCAATGCTGTTTGGGCCCTTAGGGGCTGTTTTGTATCATCCTCTCACTGTTTTCTATTGAAAATCTACACTCAGTTATGGTTATACTTGTTTAATGCATAACTCAGTCTTATGACTCTATTTTGATGCATATAAATGTTTTGGGCCGAATGCCCTGTTTTACTGAAATGCCCGAGTGGCTTGAAATATTTATGACTGAGTGAGGCCGAGGGCCTGATTTGTGAGGATGAGTGTGGATCGGGGCTGCCCGCCTGTAGCATACTTGTGACTGAGTAAGGCCGAGGGCCTGATTTGTGAGGATGAGTGTGGATCGGGGCTGCCCGCCTGCAGCATACTTGTGACTGAGTGAGGCCGAGGGCCTGATTTGTGAGGATGAGTGTGGATCGGGGCTGCCCGCCTGCAGCATACTTTATTATTATCGCACGTGAGTTTTCCGTGCAGATTATAGCGCTTGGGATGAAGGATCCCCTCCGGAGTCTGTACACACCCCCAGTGAGCGCAGGTACCTACTAAGTGCGAGTGCCGAGTGCTGATTGATTGTGAGGTATGCCCGAGTGGCAAGAGTGATTGTGAGGTATGTCCGAGTGGCAAGAGTGATTGTGAGGTATGCCCGAGTGGCAAGAGTGATTGTGAGGTATGCCCGAGTGGCAAGAGTGATTGTGAGTGCTGTTTATGATTTCATCATTTTTACTCACATTTGCATTGAGCCTTTGTTTGAAAAACTTTGGGAAAAATGTCTTTTAAATGATTTTTTACTGGAACTGGGTTTAAATGAGATGTTTGATTCAAATCCTGATTTTTAAGAGCATATGGTATTTTGCTGAGATTTCCTGATATGAACGTTACATGCTTTATTGCTCGTCACTACTACTCAGTCTTTATTTATTGTTGTTACTTACTGAGTTGGCGTACTCACGTTACTCCCTGCACCTTGTGTGCAGATTCAGGTGTAGCTGGACACGGTAGCTGTTATTGAGTGTTCTGGTTACAGGTTTTCTTGGAGATAGTAAGGAAGCTGTTTGGCGATCGCAGCCCCTGCTCTTCTCCCTCTTATCTTCCTCTAGTTGTATTTAGCTATTTTCCAGGCTAAGTTAGCCTTGATATGGTTAGACAGATTATAATAGATACTCATGACTAGTGACACCTCGATGTCGGGCTTTTCTTTTCCGCACTTCTGTTTTTATTTGATTTGAACTCTTTAAATGGAGGTTTTACCTTGAAATTATCTTTGAAATGAAAAATATCGTTTTGTTTTGGAAATGAGTCGGCTTGCCTAGTTCCACGATAGGCGCCATCACGATAGGGTTAGTTTTGGGTCGTGACAGATTGGTATCAAAGCCTAGGTTACATAGGTCTCTCGAGTCATGAGCGGGTTTAGTAGAGTCTTGCAGATCGGTACGGAGACGTCTGTACTTATCTTCGAGAGGCTGCAGAACCCTTAGGAAAATTTCACTTTCTTGTATTCTATCGTGCAAAATTGATTCATCTTGAGACATAACTCTTTGAATTCCTTCCACGCATCTCGTATGCGCACATGAGAGCTCGGTATCAGTTGTGCATCGCCGGTTTGTGATTCTATGAACGAGGTTCGAGATGTGCATTATGTGTTTTGGTGATGGGCTAGTCTGGAGGACTTGAGGCCAGGTTTAAACCATAGTTTTGGCTCTGTAGCTTCAGTTGTAATCTATACATTTGGACCCATATGTCCGATAATGTCCCTACGAGTGGAATTGTGGCTCGATGAGCAGTGGAATGGCTTGTGGTGAGTATGAAGTAACTGCGGGAAGTGTTAAGACTATGTGAATGTGACGAAAAGTGTTTTCTTGAAATGTAAAGGAAGGCCATTTGGTGCTTGGATTTTCATTTTGATGCGACGTACTGTCTCGAGTGTGAATGTTTTGAAGGATCTTTCACGTTGTTAAATTTTGGGGCAAATTAAATTCTCATGTATGTCAATGAGTTTGAACTCAAGAAGAGTAAATGGTTGTATAGTAATGGTGGTTGCGAATGGGTATTTTGATGTTGATGGCTCGGGAAAGATAATCTTTGAAGAGACTTAGAGTCGGTAACATTTTATTGGTTTAGGTGCGAAAGAGATACATTTCGATTTGATGCAGCGGTTGTGTAGAAAAGTATGAGGGAAGACATGACGGGAAGTGTTTTGCGGTGGTTAAAGCACTAGCAGGTCAAGTAAGAGAAGTAGAGGTTGAGAAGTTTCTTAAAGGAGATGATTTAACCGAAGTAAGAGTGGCAGATTAGCATATGAATTCACTAGTAGGGTAGTCGTGTGCCTTGAGAAAGTGTAGAATGGTTTGGAATCGTGTTAGTATGTGAATCGGCCTGTAAACTCTATTTGGAGTGATGGTTAGTGTACAAAGGAAAAATTTAATATGGCAGAAAGGAGTGTGTTTGAAATGAATAGAGGCGTGGAGATCTGATTATCGTGTCAGGTGCAATATGACTTGAGTTCGGAAGGTATTGTTGATGTATAGTTGATGTCAATAGGGAAAGTGCAGACTTATACAAATGGTGGGCGAGCATGAACTTAGGAGAATTTACGGATTTAGTGGCCGTTGCACTCAGTGCAGTGTCATTGGGAAATGTCGGTAAGGAATTCCACATATGGGTTATCTCCTGTGTGCAGCTAGCGGTGGCGTGATGTTGATGAAGCTTTACGAGGAATATTACTTGCTACCCGGTAGGAGGTTGTGTGTGTGATTTTGGCTGGAGATTCAGAATGTCCATGAAAGGCTTAATAAAAGACTTCGAGAAGTCTGGCAGGTTAACGGTGTGAGACCTTGGTAATTGAGAAGGAGAAATCCTTACGGATTCTAATTTTATATAATTTCAGCTTAAGACTAAGTGGGGGAGTCTGCTATCGACGAGTTGATTGCATGGTTATGGGTCATATTAGTTTCGGTTCGGGGTATACCGATGAATCAGTTATGACTTGCAGAGGTCGAGGTCGATGATGACTCGGGTAAAGAAATTTCTGGACATAAGTTGTATTACGCTCTATGGTTATAGGAGGACCATAAAATAATTGAGTGGTTATTCGCAAAGAATGTAGTGTACATGGAGCGGGAATTTGCTCGGTTACGTAGGAGTGTGGGTTACTCTTTATTCCCTTGGGTGTTGGTGTTCTAATGGGGCACATGTCGTTTCGGTCTGTTTGGTCGGTTAATTCGAGAATGGTTACAATGGATTCAAGATTTATAAATATGGCTAGAAAATAAGGAGTTGCATTGAACGGTGTTGAGACTCGTGGCATCTTATATCATTGTGAATTATGCATTTCAGTATCAAGAAGGTAAAGGAAACTGTTTTAGATTCACCTAAAGTCTCTTCGGAGTAAGCATTTTTGGTTTTGGAAACTTTGGAATACATAAAAAGGGAATTCGGTGGCTTCTAAGCCTTAGGGCTGTGTGATTCTATGCTAGAGTTCGCGGGGCAAGTTTTAGTTAAGGATAGTAGTGTTCTAATAAGGAAATAAAATAGCAATTTGAAGGCAATTTGGAAAGGACTTGGGGAAATAGGACAGTTTGGAAGTAGGTTGGGGTAGCACAGTAATGGGTATGATCGGTTATTTGTGTACTTATGACGTGGCTAGTATCTACAGGTGCTTCGTGGCAATGCTCCCGGATTTGGCAACCTATGTGGCTTGGTGAAGTTAGAGGAATTCGGTTCAGATAGCTTGATTATGTGCAAATGGATTTCAAAGTGTTCATGATGGGTTCTACCATGGTTTAAACCGGATAATTTCTACCGATGTACGGAGCGTGTTGTGTGTTATGATTTTCTCCTACAAAGAAGCAAGAAAGAGGTTTCTGACTAATAATGTATGTAATTTTCTAGTGACTCAGAGTTGATAATGGAATTCTTATGCTTGTCACATGATGGCATAACAGATGTGGTGTGTTGTCGGGAATAGGATTTACATGTACCAGGTCACAGTTCAGTTTTGAAGGGAAGGACATAAATTCTTAGGCAGCATGAATGGTTTCCGATGACTAGGTAGCACGGAAGAAGTTTCAAAGTATTTCTCGTGGGAGTATTGTGTATGAGAGAGGTGTTAGGCATTCGGGCGATGGAGGTGGAATCAAATAGGGTGATTCATGTATTCTATGGAATTGAAGATTGGGAGTTCTCATGAGTAGATTGTTTCATGGTGATGGACTGTGAAGTTGTGGCCGGAGCTAGCCAGATGATAGAAGGTGTTATGATTCCGTCATTGTGGACGTTCGGAGGTTGTTTATCTATTGGTGGCTGACCATAGTTGATTCGGGGCCCATTGGTAGGCCCAATTAGGATGTGTATTCTATACCGAGCCGGATTGATTGGCTCCATACTGCTATTGTTGAAGGATGTGCCATTCGGTTGATGTGAAGCTTATTCGTGTTCTGGAATGATCTGTGAGTTACTCATCTATGCTACGAAGAGTTGTGATTCGTTGGTTATATGCACATATGGTGCGGTTCTATTATGGCCTTATAGCGGAATTTGAGCAAGAATAGTATTGGATATTGCTTGGATGATGACGTATTGGTCACGTTCTTTCAAATTTTATGTGGCATGGTGTCGTTTGCTTCTCTGTAGTTATAGTAATGTACTTTGGGTACTTGATGTCGAATTGCGCATGGTTATTGATTTTAGCAGGTTGGCTTGAGGTGTTTCATATGGACCAGTATTTGGATAGGGTCGCGTATTGCAGCAGGGTTAGGTGGAAATATGATCCCTTGTGTAAGATTCATATATTATGGTTCTGTGGTGTGTAATGGGTTATTAGCATTGCGTCGGGGTGGTACTCGTCGAGCTTGCGGAACGGTTCTCCTGTTTGGGTCATTATTACGATTGGATAGATTTGGAATGTTGCTATCTGGTGCACGGATTGTGCGGGTTGTGGCTTTAAATTATATTGATGTGTCATGTCACTAGAGTGGTCGTGCTGGAGGAGACGAGGTTATTAGGCATAGAATGGATGCTATCAGATTGATTGTGGTATAATTAGGAGGATAATATCGGAAGTCGGCTTTGAAATTTGCTATAGTTCTTGTAGAAGGAACGGGAGCTCCATGACCTGTTGGTCTAATGAATGGTTATATATTCGGTATGTTTCTTTTATCATCGGCAGTGTACGAAGGTTTTAGAATGAGGTTTTGTCTGATATGAGGTTTATTACCAGCACTTGTTGATTTGAGTCGATACTGTGATTTGAAATCATTGCTTCAAGCATTCGAGCTATGCGGTATTTGAATTTGAGTATGTGAGTTATGGTTACGGCTTTTGGTACAGCTTGTTCAGACTTATACGGTATGTAGATGCGAACTTCTACTCTTATAAGAAATTTCGGATGTCGGAAATTTGATTCGAAGGCTTTTGGGCTAGGTTGAATTGAAGAATTTTAGTTATACTGTGCTATCGGACCTGTATGGGTTAGAGTGATGTGGGATCAGCCCCGGGTATGTGCATGGGAAAGTTACACAGTGATTTGATGCCTTTTGGAACAACTCTGGGCACGTTCGAGGACGAACGTATGTTTAAGTGGGGGAGGATGTAGCCACCCGGTCGTTCGTTCTGAGAGTTATAGCCCCGTTTCCCCCATCTATCCTTATTTATATGTTGTTCAGCTGTTTTGAGTTGTATCGGGTTAGTTGGTTCGGGTCCAAAAGGAACTCGGAGTGAAATAAGACACTTAGTCTCATAATTGAGAAATTTAAGTTAGAAAAGTTGACCGGATATGGATCTATGTGTAAACAACCTCGGAATTTAATTTTGATGATTTCAATAGCTCCGTATGATATTTTAGGACTTATTGGTATATTCGGTTAAGGTCCCGAGGGGCTCGGGATGATTTCGGATGGTTAATGAGAAGTTTGGAAGTTGGAAATTTCATAAGATTAAAGTTTCAAGTGAGTTCGCATAAGACCTAAATTCCATTGAGCATAACTCTCATTATACGAAGTGTTATATGGTTTATTAACTATCAAATGAAAGAGCTTTGAGTCTAGTTTCTAACGCTTCAAACCGTTCGTCATTTGGACATTCCTACAAGAAGTTATGACCAAATTACCAAAGGCTGGCGGAAGAGCCTGCGGATGCGAAGCATCCGAGGTTGCGTCCGAAAGAGAGGTTGGCAGTGAAGTGATGCCATAGCGTCCAGGTCCGCATCCGCCCTTCAAAGAGGAGTGAAGTAGGGATGCGAAGCATCCAAGGCCGTATCCGAAACCCAGAAATCTGGGCCTATAAATACAAGGTCGGGGAAAGGGGATATTTTGAGTATTTGGGGGTTAGGGTTCTTGAGGTGAAGGGACGATTTTGAGCTCAAATCAAGTCCAATCAACCAAGGTAAGCTGTTAATGATGTTTTGGGTTGATTATTACTCAATATACATGATTTCTAACATCATTCTTACATCCAAATACAAGATTTCATCATCAAATCCTCAAGAACACAAAAATCACCAAAGTTGTGATTTTTCAAGATTGATCTACTAGAGGTAATTTCAATGCTTCAAACTCATTTATTATGAGTAGTTAGAAGTATTTGAAGCATTTGTTACATGTTTTAATGGTTGAAAGATTTGGATTATAAAACTCTAGTTCATGGCATGAATAGTACTTTTGAGAATGGTTGGTCACACATGTGATGTTAGGATTATAAGTTGTTAAAGAATGGTGGGGGGATGAATTGTTGATAAATGATGGGAGTTGCAAGAACTAATTCTATGGTTAAGAAATGTATAAATGTATGCCCACTAGGTGTTTGGTAGATTGTCTAAATGGCTTAAAATATGGAATGGGTTACTAATGTTGGTCCCAATGGATGTTGATATTGTAGATTGAAGTTGCTTAGTATAGTAGATCGTGGTATTATCATTAAGGGGTGAATTTCAGTTCTGTATCATTGGCATTAAATTGAGGAGACAAGAAGGCATTCAGAGGTGGATACGCACGGAGTGGAAATTTCCTGAGTATTGATTAGCTTGCTCGACGTTGGGTTCATCTTGTTGAGGTAAGTAACGATTGTAAATCTAGTCCTGAGGGTATGAAACCCCAGATTTTGTATCATTCTATTATTTTGAAGTGACGCACATGCTAGGTGACGGGCGTGTGGGCGTGCACTGTTGGGGATTTATGACTTGGTCCGCCCCGTAGCAACTGTAAAGTTGTATAATTTGTTGAAACCGTTGATACTTATATGATTTAGAAAGAATTTCTATAAATTGGGCTGAATGCTATGTTTGGGCTTTGCGCCAATGCTGTTTGGACCCTTAGGGGCTGTTTTGTATCATCCTCTCACTGTTTTCGATTGAAAATCTATACTCAGTCATGGTTATACTTGTTTAATGCATAACTCAGTCTTATGACTCTATTTTGATGCATATAAATATTTTGGGCCGAATGCCCTGTTTTACTGAAATGCCCGAGTGGCTTGAAATATTTATGACTGAGTGAGGCCAAGGGCCTGATTTGTGAGGATGAGTGTGGATCGGGGCTGCCCGCCTGCAGCATACTTGTGACTGAGTAAGGCCGAGGGCCTGATTTGTGAGGATGAGTGTGGATCGGGGCTGCCCGCCTGCAGCATACTTGTGACTGAGTGAGGCCGAGGGCCTGATTTGTGAGGATGAGTGTGGATCGGGGCTGCCCGCCTGCAGCATACTTTATTATTATCGCACGTGAGTTGTCCGTGCAGATTATTGCACTTGGGATGAAGGATCCCCTCCGGAGTCTGTACACACCCCCAATGAGCGCAGGTACCTACTGAGTGCGAGTGCCGAGTTCTGAGTGATTGTGAGGTATGCCCGAGTGGCAAGAGTGATTGTGAGGTATGCCCGAGTGGCAAGAGTGATTGTGAGGTATGCCCGAGTGGCAAGAGTGACTGTGAGGTTTGCCCGAGGGGCTATTTATGATTTCATCATTTTTACTCACATTTGCATTGAGCCTTTGTTTGAAAAACTGTGGGAAAAATGTCTTTAAAATGATTTTTTACTGGAACTGTGTTTAAACGAGATGTTTGATTCAAATCCTGATTTTTAAGAGCATGTGGTATTTTGCTGAGATTTCCTGATATGAATGTTACATGCTTTATTGCTCGTCACTACTACTCAGTCTTTATTTATTGTTGTTACTTACTGAGTTGGCGTACTCACGTTACTCCCTGCACCTTGTGTGCAGATTCAGGGGTAGCTGGACACGGTAGCTATTATTGAGTGTTCTGGTTACAGGTTTTCTTGGAGATAGTAAGGAAGCTGTTTGGCGATCGCAGCCCCTACTCTTCTCCCTCTTATCTTCCTCTAGTTGTATTTAGCTATTTTCCAGGCTAAGTTAGCCTTGATATTGTTAGACAGATTATATTAGATACTCATGACTAGTGACACCCCGATGTCGGGCTTTTCTTTTCCGCACTTCTGTTTTTATTTGATTTGAACTCTTTAAATGGAGGTTTTTACCTTGAAATTATCTTTGAAATGAAAAATATCATTTTGTTTTGGAAATGAGTCGGCTTGCCTAGTTCCACGATAGGCGCCATCACGACAGGGTTAGTTTTGGGTCGTGACAACTTATGCCTTTTTTGAAATAGCATAATACTTGTAACCTCAAAATAATCTCATTCCCGAGCTTTCATCAATTCACTTATGGCATACTTTCATGTACGAAAACATGGGGTGTAATACTGAAGATACTTTCATGTACGAAAGCATGATACAAAATCGAGTTCCTCCTAATCAACTCTTCCACGGCCACATTCAATCTCTTACCAACTATCTTTCTAGATGTAGGTACCATTATATTACGAATAAAATAGAATCTAGGAGTTTGAATTCTTACAACTGAGCTCTACCACACAATCGAGAGTAAGAAGAAAAAGTAATAGTCCTAAATACCCTGTTGCCTCCTGCTTATAAGTATGGTGCACAACATACCCATAAACAAGACTCTACTAGACACAGTTTGTAGACTCCCTAGGACAAAACTGCTCTGATACCACTTTTGTCACGACCCAAACTGAAGGGCCGTGGCGGTCACCCGGTTCACAACTCAACCGAGTACCAACATAACGTATCCTTCTTATCATACTATCATGGGTAAATGAGCCGGAAAGGCCGTCATGAGATAACCAGAATTAAACATAAGAGAACACTCGATATAGGATGACCCAACATGGAATACAAACTTATACATGTGACATATGGGCCTATAAGGTGGACATGATCATTTGTACACTCAAAACATAGGCCGATAAGGCCATACAATCATCTATATACATTACATATGTCTACAAGCCTCTAAGAGTACATAAACATCATAAAGGCTGGGACAGGGCCCCGCTATACACGTCTATACATGTCCAAAGCATACTGACCAAATAGGCAACTCCGGAGCAAGTGTAGTACACCAACACCTTCCACTGAGCTGATAACCTACTAGGAGGATTGTCAACCTGTCTATCGGGACTTGCGAGCATGAAACGTAGCGTCCCCAGGCAAAAAGGACGCCAGTACAAATAAAGTACAAAGTATGTAAGGCATGAAAGCAGTATATAAAAGACATGAAAGAAACATGGAGTAAAGAACTCAACCTGTAAGTATGAATAGCTCTATGAATCATGAAACATTTATAATTTCATACATATGCGTATAAATGTACCATGATGCATAGGTATATGCATACATAACATCATCAAGCCTCTGAAGGCATCCCATCATATTATCTCGGCCTCTACGGGCGAAATCATCAATGTATACTAGCTGATCAGGTGGTGGTGCATATATAACGCCATAACCTTTCCCCATACCCCATATACATATAATATACGTGTATATAATGCCATCTTGTCATGGGTCAATGTACATGTATAAATGAATGTGATGCATAAGAAGTAAGTCAATAAGATCTCTCGGAATGTCATAAGATCAATATGCCTTCGATAAATATCACAAAATAATCTTTATCAACTTAAATATTTTTTGAGACCCATGAACAGACGATATGATAGTAGGACATATGGGGAATCAAGAACATAGGCAACCCTAGTACTTCTAAGAATAGAATCATTTGTGAAAGTTGCGTGCTTGCTAGTTATATTGTATCATATGGATCATGCCAGAAGGCAAGAAGGGATAGCCTTAACATACCTCAAGTCATCAATTCAACTCAACAACAAGCTTATGACAACTAGAGCGCCAACCCTGTAACATATAAATACATGTACAACTTAGATGGCGCTAGTATACCACGTATCTCAAACGATAACTCGATTCTAAAATAAAACGAGCAGTATTTCCCCTGATTTTACTGCTCCCTCAAGCCTACTATAGGCGAGACAACAACAAAATACAACCAGCAACTCCAAAACAACCTAACTACAATTTAGGACCTTTAATACAACAAAAAACCCAAATATACCATAACACACCCAATCAACAAGTTATCAATTAGCCTGAAATTGCAACGCCGAGCGACCAGCCCACTACCCTACCACATGTGGCATTTCTCCATGCCCTTTATCCTTCCAAACTCCATAAATCAGTAGCACAATAGGTCAACACGAGTGGACTTCAAAATACTCCACTAAAAGTGAAATAAATCGAACTCACGACTTCCGATCACTGTCCCGTAAGTTCTAACTATCAGAAAAAAAATTTATCAACCTTCATTGATATTTAAATTCATAAATACAGAAATTAGGCATTTTATTAACTATGAAGTACCTTTCAAAACTCAAACTACAAAGAGCTTAATTTCATAGGGATTGTTCTAATGTTATCGCTTCTTAATTTCATACCCGGGATGTTAATCTTCTTTGAAACCCTTGTAGAGAGGTTTATGTTAAGTTTATGGTCTTAGTTTGGTCGTGGTCTGTCGAAAAATGAAGAAAGAGACGACGTAAGAGATATAAATATCCACTTTTGAAAGGTTAAAGAGGTGCTAGCTTGGCACCCTAGCATTGACCCTTATTCTGATGCTTATATCATTTTATCTGGATGTCGTATGAACAAACGGTTAAGAGCGTTGGAAACTAAATTCCAAGACCTTCAATTTGGTATATAATATGTCCCAAAAAGACCTCATATAACACATAAAATGTATTGCTCAAAAAGCTTCATTATAAGGTAAATCCTTAGTCGATTTTTCTACAACTAAAATCCGATTTTTTCCAAACTTTATATTTTATATTCAAACATCATATATAGTCATATTATTACTTTAACTCATTTAAATCATGATTAACAAGTCTCATATTCATTATACGTCACCTTGGGATGCACAGGATGTAACACTTGTGATGACCTTTGCCAACTTTTATTCCACAACTCGCTTGACTTTAAAATATAATACACGACTATCATACGAATAAAATAACTCATAAAATAACCTCCTTATCATGTTAAGCACCCTAGTCTCAACCCAAACATGTTATAACATTCCCAACTTGTCGACATTTGATGAAACTTATTTTCTTCAATTTGTGTAGCTTCTAAGCCTTTCAACCCTCTTGGTACTTGTTATCCATGATTTTAAAGATTTGTAACCTGCAAGGTAACATGATTAACTTACCTTTTGTACTTTCAAAAATGATCTCATTTCTGAGCTTATATCAATTGTCTTACGATGTACTCTTACGTACGAAAACATGGGGTGTAACAAGATCAATATTAGAAAATATAGAAGCACCTGTTAATTCATCTAGAAAATCATCAATGATAGGGATAGGAAACTTATCTTTAATAGTGCTTTGATTCAATTCTCTGTAATCAATACATAATCTCCAGGTTCCATCCTTTTTGTCCACCACCACTACAGGTGAAGAAAAAGGGTTGTTGCTATATTATATAACCACTTACTGCATCATATCTTTAACTAGCTTTTCAATTATGTCCTTCTTCATTGAAGAATATCTATAAGGTCTAGTGTTGACTGGTTTGGTTCCTGACTGTAAATGAATTCTGTGATCAAATGCACCCCTTTGTGGTGGCAGTGTAGTAGGTTTTGAGAACACATGTTTGTAGCTATCAAGGAGCTCGTTGAGTGGTTGAGGCAGTGTTGCATCATCAGGAAGATTCAAGGTATGCAGAAGCCCTTCATCCTCAGCATCAGAAGAGGGAATATCAATCATGACTTGCAACATAAACAACTGAGCCTCATCACCTTGATATATGTTAACAACCTTAAGACGAGAGAGTCTACAGTCTTTTGATACTCCATTCAAAATGTGTTGCTTACCCTGATAATTAAAGGTCATGATGAGGGCAGAGTAGTCCATTGTGACTGGACCTAATGTCTTCATCCATAGTGCTCCTAATATCAGATCATATTGACCAACTAGAAACATAATAAGATCTGACATATAAGTAGTGTCTTCCAACATCCACTGGAAATTTTGCACCACCCCAGTTATTGCTTCCAATGTATTGTTTCCCAAACTAACATAACTCAGCTTAGTAGGTATAATAGTGCATCCTTGCTTCTTTGCGAATGCTGAGTCTATGAAATTATGGGTACTACTCGCATCCAATAGAATTTGAATGGGTCGTTTGTTACTATAACCTATTACATATATAGTTTGAGCTCCCTGAATACCAGCAAGAGCACATAATGAGATGTGTGGGTGATCACCCTCAGAAGTAGTACATTCTTCAGGAGGTAGTTCAGTATTATGCTAAATATTTCCTTCTTCGTCGGTGGAGGCTTCTGATGACTCAAGCTCCAATACAAACATCTGTTTAGGAAGATTACATTTGTGGCCAACAGTGTATTTTTCATCACAGAAATAACATAGTCCTTGTGCCCTCTTTGCTTGCATCTCAGCTGGAGATATGGACCTTCTATTCCTAGGTACTACAACTTTGGTAGCAGTAGGTAAGGTCAGCCTTGGTGCAGGTACCACTTCTTGGTATGATGTATTACGAACAACTGGACTCTCGTAAGAGTTTCTCCTAGCAGCAACATAAGAAGTAGAGTGTTTGTGAACTCTGGCATTTACAGCTAGAGCAGCTTCAGCAAGTCTAGCTAATCTGCATGTCTTAGCTAGTGTCTTAAGTGCGTGCATCATAATAGGATTCACTAATTCCTCCTTCAAACCACCAAGGAAACAAAAGATAGCCTTCTCAACTGTTAGATTGGACTGAGCCACTAATATATACAAAAAAATTGAAACTCTCTTACAAACCCCATTTATTTCAATTGTTTCAGTTCAAGCATATGATCATAGAAGTCACCACTAAAGGTTTCGATGAGCTCAGCTATGTACTCGTCCCACACATGTAATACAATTAAATTCTTACACTTAAGGTAGGACTGATGCTAAGCTAATGCCTCATCATTGAGGTTCATAGCCACTAATCTCACTCTCTGATTGAGAGGAGTTTCATCCTCTGAAAAATATTGTTCAATATTGTATAGCCATGTCTTCAAATTCTCTCCATTGAAACGAGGAAAAACCAAGTTATGATTTCGAGTAGCATTAACACAGTAAGGGTTGGGACCTAGAATACCCTGACCTGATTGGAGCACTTTGTCCCTATCAGTCGAAGTAGAGGAATTATCCTTTGATTGTTGAATTAATTGCAGACTATCGAAGAAGTTTTGAGAGCACTCACCATCTGCAGAAGTTCAGCATAACGTTTGTCCAAATCATCTCTTAATTCCTGTTATTTTTGTGTCAATTCTGCTCGCAGATCTAGCTGCTAAACTGCTAGATCGTACTGCTTCTGAAAATCCATGGGTTGATTACCAGTCACAACATCAACAGCTCATCGTGGGCCCATCATCTACCAAGCTCTTATACCAACTGATATTAAAATCTAGGTGCCAAGCCAATGTAATAGTGCAATCGAGCAAAATAAGAGAAGAACAGAAGAAATAAGAAGAAGATAGAGGCAGAATTGAGAGAGAGATGAGGGAAAAGAGAACTCAAATCCAATATAATATTCTGAATGGTTTACATTTTGAATTCTTGCTATTTATAAGACTAAAATATGCTAAAAAGGGGGAAAGGGAAATGCTGAAATGTATAAAGTGTGACTCAAGTGGTAACCACTTTTCCCGCCAAAATATTTAACTAACTTTCAAAATCCTAATTGCCAATTTGTGTATCAATCACATCTTTAACAACAATTTTAGTTTTAGCATCAAGAAATTTACAAAAGTAGAATTGCAATTCTATTCTTGGTACATCTCTCTATCTCTTACATTAAAACTTATTTCATGTTCTTCTTTTTTGTATGTCAGTTAGGATATAATATAAACCATGTGCTATGTTATAGTATTCTTTATAGACTAATAACTTTTTTTATTCAATATAATAAAATTTTATTTTAAATAGATCATGTATTTGTTTGTGTGTTCTTTGATTATATAGTAGATGATTTAGTGTATAGAGTTTAACTTGTACATGAAAGATTAATATACCGATTATTATAAGTTATAATAATCGGTATATTAATCTTCCATGTAAATATTTATGTTCACAATCTGATGATGAAAGATAGTTTATTGTTACACCCTACACTTTTCCCCACACATAAAGTTAAAGACTGATAAGTGGAGTTTCTGATGAGGCTAACCGGCCGGTGACACGTATGGGGATAGAGGAGTCAAAAGGGGGATTACATATTTCATTGGGCTAATGCCAGCTGTCTTGTCGGGTGCTGCAACTGGGGTAGGGCGACCTGTTTTGCATGTAGCAACGGTGTATTTTCCTAGATTTGGTGTGTTATATAAAGGCAGTGTAACTCTGTCTCTCACTCATCCTAGAAGCTATCACCAACTTTAGTTCTTCCATAAATGCTCTCAATACCCCTTTAGAACTCTCAAACCGTCTAAGGCAGTCGAAGGTGAATTTAGTATAATCTAGCGAGAAGGAGCTTGGAATCATCACTGTAATATCTATTGTCTTGTTGTATTAATTCTGGAGATTCGTTGGAGGCACAATAACCTAGCTAGTTCTACAACAAGGTATGTAAGACAACTTTCTTTCTTGGCATGATTGGTGTAAGTATCTCTATTCCTCTAAAGGATTCCAGTATTGTAAGGATTTGGTTGTTCTGAGTCCTTCTCAGTGACGTTATCCCAGTTCTTGTACATTCTTGCCGATAGTATTTCTTTCAAAGTCTAAAATGTTCCAAGTTGGTACCCTGAGTTCGGAACGTATGATTTATTTTTAGTCTAAACTTAATATCTCTTGAAATTGATTATGCATTGCACTTATATGTATATGTATCTATTTTACTTTACTGAGCTGCGTTATGGACGGTTAGATACGACACCTATTGTGCAACCACTGATCAGTTGGTGTGAAGAGATACAGTATGAGACTCTACCAAGCCTTTGTGTGGACGAATACGCCCGAGCTCTCTATGAGGCCGGTATAAAATGATGTGATATAAGACACTACCAAGCCCTTATGTGGCCGGGTACAACCATGATCTCTTGAGGCGGGTACAACTGGGACTTTGTGAGGCCTAGTACGATGTGATAAAATAAATAAATGTTACCAAATCCTTCGCGAGGTCGGGTACAATATGATGTAATGTGCCCCCAAGAAGGGCTAAATAATATTATATTGTATTTAATGCGAAGTCTCCATGTATGGCTTAAACCCTTCATAGAGCTTGCATGTTTTTAAGTTTATAGTTTCTATCGTTTATGCCCCCAGTGGCTTGTGTTCGGTATTCATGTTGCAAGCAAGTACTCATATGTCTTATGTTATGTCACTGATTTTTATATGCTTTCTTAGTCTTACACACTCAGTACATTTTTTGTATTGACCCCCTTTCTTTTGGGCATTGTGTTCATGCCCACAGGAACATAGAACTGGTGACGGCCCAGTAGGTGCACATTTCAACTGTGGGTTATTTCTCTCCACTTCTCTGGAGTAGCTGTTCAAAAGTCGGTAGGTACCGAAGCATGTGTTATAATTATTTTGGGTACGGTGGGGACCTGTCCCGACCAAGTTGTTTATATGTATATTCCCTTTTGGTACTCTTAGAGGCTTGCAGATTAGAGTTAAGTTGCATATAAAAGGGTGATTTATGACCTCGTTGGGTACAATTATGAATATGTATAAAATGTTAATGTTTCTTCTGCAAGTTAGTTGTACATATTTTAAATTTCCAGTATTACTACTTGGAAGCCTCGTCGGCCTAGGTTTTATGACTAAAGAGGAAGAAAGAAGGGATATTTGTTCGCATGGGTCTTCGGGCGTCGTGTGCCGATCGCACCTCCGAAGGTTGGGGTGTGGCAAACTTGGTATCAGAGCAGGTTGTGTCCTAGGAAGTCTGCAAGTCGTATCTAGTAGAGTCTTGTTTATGGGTATGTGGTTCACCATACTTATAAATAGGAGGCTACATGATATCTAGGATGAATACCATTCTTTCTTATCTAGATCGTACGATAGAGCTGAGTCATAAGTATTCATTTCTCATCCCCATCTTGTTTATGTTTATAGTGATGCCTACCACGAGACGTCAGGAAATTGTTCAGGGATTGAATGAAGAAGTAGGAAAAGGTACCAGTCAGGTGCCGCCTGCCCCTATGGGTCAACATGGATAACACGATGAGGCTGGTACTCAGGTTTCGGGGACAGCACCACCACCCCCGGAACAACATAGGGGAACTAATGTACCTCTTACTCCTCCTCCAGTTGTTTCTGAGCAGGATTTAGATATGAGCAGTGCAGTGCAGTTGTTGACGTGATTAGTGGCCTTGCAGGCCTAACGTCAGGCCCCCGCCATCTTAGATAGAGCAATCAGCATGAGAGTTCGGAATTTTATTAATTTGGACCCCCCGGTATATACAAGGACGAATCTAACCGAGGATCCCCAGAATTTTCTAGATCAAATGCAGCAGACCTTACGAGTTATGCATGCCACTGATACTGAGTCCGTAGAGCTTGCCTCTTATAGATTGCGGGATGTAGCAGTAATTTGGTATGAGACTTGGGAATAGTCTAGGGGACCTCTTGCCCCAGCAGCAAGATGGAGGGAATTCTCTGAGGTATTCTTGCAGCAGTATTTGCCCGTTGAGCTCTCCCGAGCAAGGCAAGATAGATTCTTACGGTTGGATCAAGGAAATATGAGTGTCCGTGAGTATAGCATGCAATTTAACTCCTTGGCTAGGTATGCTCATTCAGTGGTGGCTGAGATGAGTGACTGGGTACATCGATTTGTGGGCTGTTTGGGACTGCATCTAATAAATGAATGCACCACAACTTCATTTAATCCAATTATGGATATTGCTCATATTCAGAACTTAGAGGATCATAAGAGGCTACAACGAGATACTCGAGAACATGACCGGGGTAAATCTAAGAGAGCCCGGTCCACGGGTAACACATAAGAGTTTCGAGGCAAGTTTAGGTCTCTATTTTCTCGGCATTTACCTACCTTGGTGGCAAATGTGCCATCACAGTCCCAGGGCCAGCGTCGAGAACGGACCACTTATTTTAGTCAAGGCCGAAATTTTCGAGGACAGAGTTCACAGAATAGTGGGGATCCTAGCAGGGCGAGACCCCCGATGCCATATTATGGCCGATGTGGTAGGAATCATTATGGGAATTGCCTCCAGGGTTTAGATTTGTGTTATTCTTATGGGTACGGTCATATCATGTGCCTTTGATCTGTGAGAAATGTGGGTGGCATGATACCGCCAACGGGATTAGTAGCGGCTTCTTCATCAACAGCACATCCTCGTGAGCAAGGTATGCAACCGCTGATGGCAAGAGGTAGAGGTAGAGGTGGAGTGACTAGCTCAGGCGGACAACAAAACCGCATTTATGCATTGTCAAGCCGACAAAACCTCGAGTCATCACCGGACATGGTCAGAGGTATACTATCCATATTCTCCTTTAATACATATGCTTTGATAAATCTAGGTTCTACCTTGTTATATATTACTCCATTTGTTGTTGGAAAATGTGGTAAAGTACCTGAATTATTACAATAACTATTTGAAGTGTCCACGTCCGTGGGCGAGTCCGTGGTAGTTAGGCGGGTATATCAAGATTGTGATGTGATGATTCATGATCACCATATCTTGGCTAATTTTAATGAGTTAGAAATGGTAGAATTTGATGTTATTATGGGCATGGATTGGCTGGCTTCTTGTTATGCTACAGTGGATTCCTGGAAGAAAGTTGTTCATTTTAACTTTCTAGGAGATCCTATTGTCGAATGGAAGGGTGATGTTACAGTGCCAAAAGAGAATTTATTTCTTACCTTAAGGCTCGAAAGATGATAACGAAAGGATGTTTCAATGATTTGGTGCGAGTGTAGGATACGGAGACAAACCCTCCAACCCTTAAGTCGATTTCGGTTGTTAGAGAATTTCCATATGTGTTCCCTAATGAGCTCCCAGGTGTTCCACCTGAGAGGGAGATCGAGTTTGCCATCAACATGCCACCCGACATGCAACTAATATCTATTTCTCCATGCATAATGGCTCCTGACGAGTTGAAGGAACTAAAAGATCAGTTGAAGGACCTTCTTGATAAGGGCTTTATCCGGCCCAGTAACTCTCTGTGGGGGAGCCCAGTGCTATTTGTTTGAAAGAAAGATGGTTCGTTTAGGATGCGTATTGATTACCGACAACTGAATAAGGTAACAATTAAGAAACATATCTGCTCCCGAGAATTGATGATTTGCTTGAACAATGCAAGGCGCTAAGCACTTTACGAAGATCGATCTCAGATCTGGGTACCATCAATTAAGAATCAAGGAAGAAGATATTCTGAAGACAGCCTTTTAGACTAGATATGGCTATTAGGAGTTTCTCGTTATGTCCTTTGGCCTAACCAACGCACTAGCGGCCTTCATGGATCTGATGAATTAGGTGTTCAAGCCATTTTTGTATATCTTCATGATCGTGTTCATAGACGATATTTTGGTGTATTCTCGATCATAGGCAGAGCATTTACGAATGGTTTTACGCATACTCCGAAATCACAAGTTGTACACTAAGTTTTTTAAAAACGAGTTTTGGCTGAACTTGGTTGCTTTCCTTGGGCATATAGTGACGAGTGAGGGTATCCAAGTTGATAGTCAAAAGATCAAAGCAGTAAAGAATTGGCCAAGGCCCACGACTCCTATCGAAGTACGTAGCTTCTTGGGCTTAGCCGGTTACTACCGAAGATTTGTGGAAAATTCCCCATATATCGTTGCTCCCTTAATAAAGTTGACACACAAGGCAGCTAAATTCCGGTGGACCGGCATTTGTGAAAAGAGCTTCCAAGAGTTAAAGGATAGGTTGACCTCGGCACAAATTCTAACTCTCCCTGAAGTACCCGAGGGGTACGTTATATATTGTGATGCCTTTAGCGTGGGATTGGGAAGTGTTCTAATGCAACACGGGAAAGTTGTCGCTTATGCTTCGAGGCAACTAAGGAAACACGAGCAGAACTATCCCACTCATGACTTGGAGCCAGCAGTTGTTATATTTGCCTTGAAAATGTGGCGTCACTATCTGTATGGAGTTCATGTTGACATATTTACCGATCACAAGAGCTTGAAGTACATATTCAAGTAGAAAGAATTATATCTAAGTTAGCGGAGATGTCTTGAGTTGTTGAAAGATTACAATGTTGATATTTTTTATTGCCTCGGGAAGACAAACGTCGTGGCTGACGCGTTAAGTCAGAAATCCATGGGCAATCTATAACACGTGGAAAATCCTAAGTTGGAAATGACCAAAGGCTTGTATCGGTTGGCTAACTTAAGTGTATGATTCATCGATACCGGTAACAGAGGAGCCATAGTTCAAAATACTGCTGAATCCTCATTAGTAGATGCAGTGAAGGCACAACAATTTGAAGATCTAGCCTTAGTGAAAATAAGAGAAAGCATTCCCTATCATAGGAAACAAGTGTTCAAGTTATCCGAGGACGGGGTCCTTAGATATAAATGCCGGCTATATGTGTCTGATGTCTTAGGACCCCGAGAGCATATCGTGGCAGAGATTCATCCGGGATCAACCAAGATGTACCACGATCTTCGACATCTATATTGGTGGAATGGCATGAAAAGGAGCATTGTTGAATACGTTGCTCAGTGTCCAAGTTGCCAACAAATTAAAATTAAACACCAAAAACTGGGAGGACTGCGTTAGAATATGGCAATTCCAACCTGGAAATGGGAGATTATCAACATGGATTTTGTTACCGGATTGCCGCATTCACGCCGAAGGTTTGATTCCATATGGGTTATTGTGGATCTACTCACCAAGTCAAATCACTTCCTACCAGTGAAGACTATCTTCTCAGCTGAAGATTATGCTAAGTTATACATAAAGGAAATAGTTCTACTCCAGGGGGTTCCAGTCTCCATCATATCAGACCAAGGTGCCCAATTTACGGCTAACTTCTGGAGGTCATTTCAAAAAGGATTGGGTATGAGGATTAACCTTAGCACAACTTTCCATCCCCAAATAGATGGTTAGGTTGAACGCATTATTCAGCTGCTCGAGGACATGTTACGAGCTTGTGTTCTGGACTTCAAAGGGAGTTGGGAAGATCATCTACCACTCATCGAATTTGCTTACAACAACAACTACCATGCTAGTATTCGAATGGCACCATATGAGGCCCTATACGGATGGTAGAGCAGATCTCCTATCAGCTGGTTCGAAGTTGGTGAAACAAAGTTATTGGGTCCTAAGTTGGTGCAACAGGTTGTAGAGAAGGTGAAGATGGTTCGAGGTCATTTATTGACTGCTCAAAGTGGGAAAAAATCTTACTTAGATACCCGATGACGAGATTTGGAGTTTGCTGTGAGAGACTGGGTATTTCTTAAGGGTATCACCTATGAAAGGCGTGATGAGGCTCGATAAGAAGGGAGAGCTTAGTCCCCGGTATATTGGGTCGTACCAAATAACTAAGAAAGTCGGGGAAGTGTCTTATAAACTCGAGTTGCCCCTGGAATTGGAAGCAGTGCATCCGGTGTTCCACGTGCATATGCTCCCCAAGTGTTTAAGTGATCCATTGCATATTACCCCTATTGAATATATTCAAGTAACAGAGGATTTATCCTAAGAAGAAGTTTCGGTGGCTATCCTAGATCGCCAAGTTCGTAAGCTGCGAACTAAAGAAGTGGCTTCAGTTAAAGTATTTTGGAGGAACAACAATATAGAAGAGATGACATGGGAAGCTGAAGAAGGTATGAAATCTAGGTACCCCCATTTATTCCACAATACGAGAAGCAACAATGAGACTACCATGGCAGGCACACACCAAGATAACTGATGAAGTTTGTAAGGAGTGACTACGTTTCAACATTCGAGCTAGAATGTTCCGAAGGGGGGATGATGTTACACCTCACACTTTTCCCCACGCATAAAGTTAAATATTGATAAGTGGAGTTTCTGATGCAGCCAACTATCCGGTGACACATTTGGGGACAGAGGGGTTAAAAGGGGGATTACACCTTTCATTGGACTAATGCCATCTGTCTTACCGGGTGCTGCAATCGGGGTATGGTGACCCGTATTGCATGTAGCGGCGGCAGATTTTTCTAGATTGGTGTGTTATATAAAGGCAGTGTAACTCTCTCTCTCACTCATCCTAGAGATTATCACTAACATGAGTTCTTCCAAAAATGCTCTCAACACCCCTTTAGAATTCAGTCTAAGGCAGTCGAAGGTGAATCTAGTAGGATCTAGCGTAAATGAGCTTGGAATCATCACCGTAATATCTATTGTCTTGTTGTATTGATTTTGGAGATCCGTTGGAGGCAAAGTAACCTAGCTAGTTCTGCAACAAGGTATGTAAGGCAATTTTCTTTCTTTGCATGATTGGTGTAAGTAGAGCTCTTCCTCTAAAGGATTCTAGTATTGTAAGGATTTGGTTGTTCTGAGTCCTTCTCGATGACGTTGTCCCCGTTCTTATACATTCTTGTCGGTAATATTTCTTTCAAAGTCTAAAATGTCCCTAGTTGGTACCCCGAGGCCGGAACGTATGATTTATTCTGAGTCTAAACTTAATATCTCTTGAAATTGATTATGCATTGAACTTATATGTATATATATCTATTTTACTTTACCGAGCTGCGTTATGGACGGTTAGATACGACACCTATTGTGCAACCACTGATCAATTGGGTATGAAGAGATACAATGTGAGACACTACCGAGCCCTTATGTGGCCGGGTACGACCGAGATCTCTATGAGGCAGGGTCCAGAATGATGTGATATAAGACACTACCGAGCCCTCGTGTGGCCGGGTATGACCAAGATCTCTTGAGGCGGGTCCAACCGGGACCTCCTAAGGCCGGGTATGATGTGATGAAAGAAATAAAAGTTACTGAGTCCTCCGCGAGGCCGGAAACGATATGAAGTAACATGCCCCAAAGAAGGGCTAAAGAATATTATATTATATTTAATGTCTAGTCTCCATGAGTGGCTTAAACCTTTCATAGAGCTTGCATGTTTTTAAGCTTATAGTTTCGATAGTTTATGCCCCTGGTGGCTTATCTTAGGTATTCAGGTTGGAAGCAAGTACTCATATCTCTTATGTTATGTCACTGATTTTACATGCTTTCTTAGTTTTACATACTCAGTACATTTTCTGTATTGACCCATTATCTTTTGGGTGTTGTGTTCATGCCCACATGAACAGATAGACCCGGTGACGCCCCTTCCTAATTGGTGCATATTTCAGTTGTAGGTTGTCATTCTTCACTTCTTCGGAGTAGCTTTTCAAAATCCTATAGGTACCGAAGCATATGTTCTAATCATTTTGGGTACGGTGGGGAACTATCTCGACCAAGTTATGTATATTCCATTTTGGTACTCTTAGAGGCTTACAGACTAGAGTTTAGTTGCATGTAAAAAGGTGGATTATGACCTTGTTGGGTACGGTTATGAATATGTATAAAATGTCAATGTCTCTTTTCCAGTATTACTACTTGGAGGCCTCGTCAGCCCAGGTTTTATGACTAAAGAGGAAGAAAGCGGGGACGTCGGTTCGCACGATCCTTCGGGAGTCGTGTGCCGGTCGCACCTCCCAAGGTTGTGGTGTGGCATTTATCTTGATTATGGGAATGGTTTAATTCTGACTTCTTGTGCTAGTACATTTCGTATGTATTGAATGGACCAAGTAGAGAATGGTATTTTATACTTACTTACTAAAATAATTTTCTAGTCCATTAAAAGTATTAATCCCTTAATCTTTATATAATTATTGTTAGTTGTGTATACTATTCGTTGTTTTGATTTATTAAAAGGCGAGATTCTTTTGTGGGTCAATATACCTGGTAAATTTGATACTAATAATATACATTTGCGAAATAATAATTAGTTTATGGAACCCAATCGATATAGAGATGAACAATGCACCTTTCATGTGCAAACCCAGCCAGTGGATTTTGTATTTGGTATATGAAATAAGTTAGAGCGAATGTATAAAGGAATAATCTATAAATTGTTGTCAATAATTTAATTTAATTGATTAGTATCTGAATCTTAATATGGGAGTTAAATAAGGTTTAAAAAAATTAAAATTGAACTAAGGGGGAAATTAGAAATTGTTAGTGAAATAATTCGTAATTTATTGTCGTTGATATTAATTTTAAATTTGCAAATTGATTCTATAATAAGAATTCTTGTTAATTAAATTTTATGGTCCATGATGTGCCTGAATAATTAGAAACTCAAAAGAAAAACTTTTTATTAGTGGAAAAAAACCTGACAAGTTTTGAAAAAGGGGGTTAACCCTTTAAAATGTGTCATATATTGTCACGACCCAAAATTCCATCTTAAGGTCGTGATCGCGCCTAGCTGAACTTGCCAAGCAAGCCAACTCGAAGATAATGAATAAAGTCCATTTTTATTATTTAACAGAGATAATAGCAATAAAATATGGAAATAGTCTCAAATAATGATAATATCTGATAAAATCATAAGCAAGGCCTAAACACGGCCAATACAATACGCCCCAAGACTAGGTGGCACAAGTATATGAGCAAACTACGTACATGAGATCACGTATGTATACATGTCAAACTGTCTGAAATACAATAGACAGAGATGCATAAAAGAATAGGGACTCGGGAACTGCGAAGTAGATCTATATAGAGCAGCTCACCCCAAGTCTCCGCGATAACTCCTAGCCCAATTCGGAAGCTCTGTTAGAACCAACCGAAGGATCTACACAAAAAGATATGCAGAAGCGTAGTATGAGTATACCACAGTCGATATCCAGTAAGTATCAAGTTTAACATCGAAGAAGTAGGGCGAGACTAGATGCTACCGGATACATACTACACAAGAAAAATAACAGAATTAAGAACTGGATCAATAAGTAATATCATGAGTAATAAGAGTCACAAATATCAACAAATAAGCATGGTTTTCTAGCACAGAAACAACCCTATCGGTTCTCAGATATAACTGTAAAAAATAACATGCTCATATAATGGAGCCGAGACTCCCAATTAGCATACGGATGTCAAGTAACAATTTATAATGAAATAAATACTTCAAATGAGTCAATAATAAGAATGCATGCTCAACCTATACATTTTCCATGTACCCCCGATACACACAATTTGTGTATCACGTAACCCGATATAAAATTCATGTATCCACCCGGTACAAAATCTATATACCGACCATGCTCACGGGGCCAAGAGGGGTATAATAGCATCCCTTATAAATCAATGTCCGATTATCAAGTCCATTGTGCCATAATTGTATCTCAGTCGCACGCTTACCTTTCGCGCCAAAATCCTCAGTCCAAATCATGTATCCATTACTTAATTATATGTATATGCTCAAGAATTATAGATAAAAGGTGCACAAGGACTTAATAAATATCATACGATATGTAATCATGAAATCTCTATGTGATTATGGCCAATTAAGCAATTTAACATATCAAGAATGAGTTCTCATGCCTTCACAATTGATCATAAGCCTAAATAAAAGGGCAAATGTAGTCACATAAACCAAATAAATCATGAATCAAACGAGCACATAGTTAAACAAAGCATAAGATATCCCAATTCCTACCCCCATTCATGATATAAACTTGGTGAATGCATATACGCTCGCCACCACGTACATACACCACCCCCAATACCTCAAACACATAGCAAATAAGTCAGGGGTTTCCCTCTAACAAGGTTAGCCAAGAGACTTACCTCCTCCCGGTAGCCTCTAATCTCCCAAAATAGCCATTCCTCTCAAATAAACCTCTAAACGCACTGAAACTAGTCAAATACAACTCAATAACGTCAAACAAAGCCATAGGAATCGAACCCAAACAATAAAGATAATCGAACCCAAACAATAAAGATTGAATCTTTAATCAATTGCACAAAGTCAACCAAAACGTCAACACGGGCCCGCTTCCTGGAACCCAATAAAATTCACAAATCCCGAACACTCATTCCAATACGAGTCCAAATATATAAGTTTCATCCAAAATTGACTCCAAATCGGGGTTTAAATCTCTATTTTTTTACTTTAGAAAAGTTTTGCCAAAACCCCTAATTTTCCCTCTTAGATTCACCAACCAAAATCAAAGATGCAATCATGAAATAAAATCAAATCCAAGTCAAGAACACTTACCCTAATCCAAGTGGTGAAAATTGCCTAAATATCGCCCAAATCCGAGCTTCCAATATCAAAATATGATAAATGAGACCAAATGCTCGATTAAAAATGACACTACCTAGCGATTCCGCATTTGCGGTCCAAATGTCACATATGCTGTAAGGCCCCGTAAAATTTTCCTAAAAACTGGGATTTCCGTGATGCCAAAATAGGCGTAGAGGTTAATAGTAGTAGAAATTCTTCACGGCGAGCTTGCGAGCCACGGTACGGACTTTTTGGATTGAACAGTGCGCTGGGGAGTGGAAGGAAATATTTTTACAGAAATAGGCATTTCTGCGGCCGATTATGCGGCCGCATAATCACTCTGCAGTCGCATAATTGGCCGCGGAATTCACCTCAAAATTGGCCAAAAAGGTTGCTTCACTCTGCGGCCATTCTGCGGCCTGCATTATGGGCCGCAGAAATGCCTATTTCTGCAAAAATATTTCCTTCAACTTCCCAGCACACTATTCAATCCAAAAAGTCCGGTTGAGACTATTGAGGTTAATGAAGAATTGTCATATGAAGAAATTCCAGTTGCCATTCTTGATAGACAAGTCCGAAAGTTGAGGAATAAAGAAATTGCCTCTGTGAAAGTGTTATGGAGAAACCAGCAGGTTGAAGAGACGTGGGAGGCCGAGAAAGAAATGAAGAAGAAGTATCCTCACTTGTTTGAATAGTTGTGTAATCCTTTCTTTTTATGAGCTTGTCGCCTATGAATTTTGTATCACTTGTTCAGTTAATGTAAAGGTGTTCCTTTTGATTATATGTTGCTTATGAGGCCACAATTGGTATTGTTATGAGTTTTGTTATGTCGTTGGGTTGTGCATATATTTGTAAGATGTGTTTCTGGGGCTCTCTGACAGGTGGATAGGCCTAGTTACAAAGGAAACTCTGGCGAAATTTTTGGACATTTAGGGAGTTAGTCAACTTTGGGGCTGCTGGTGTGTGGTATGATAACCGAGCTTCATAAGTTGCTAATAGTGGACCTTAATCCTCATTCGAGGATGAATGATTTTAAGTGAGGAAGGATGTAAAGCCCCGTAAAATGTTTCCTAAAAATCGGGATTTCCGTGATGCCGAAATAGGCGTAGAGGTTAATAGTAGTAGAAATTCTTCACGGCGAGCTTGCGAGCCGCGGTACGTACTTTTTGGATTGAACGGTGTGCTGGGGAGTTGAAGGAAATAATTTTGCAGAAATAGGCATTTCTGCGACCCATTATGCGGCCGCATAATTACTCTGCGGGCCGCAGAATGGCCGCAGAGTGAAGCAGCCTTTTTGGCCAATTTTGAGGTGGATTCTGCGGCCAATTATGCGACCACATAACCGTTTCGCGGGCCGCACTTTGGCCGTATAATCGTCCTTGGACTTTTGCGGCGGGAGGTTCTGTGATGCATTATGCGACCGCAGAGCAGGTCTGCAGGCCGCATAACGGTCGCAGAGTGAAGCAGGCCAGCCCAGTTCCCAAGGCCACTTTTCGTGGTCATTTCGCGGACCGCATAACCATTATGCGATCGCATATGCAACCGCAAAACCTGTTCTGGAGCTTCCTTTTTGGGGTTTTTACACCCGACCCTATTCCATTAAAACACTACCTTGGACTATTTTGAACTGATTTTCTGATATTTTTAGAGTGAGAGAGAGGGTCCTAGAGGGAGAAAGTGATCTTCATCAAATTTCTCTTCAATTCTCACTTAAAACCTTGAAGATTATCAAAAGAGACACCTAGGTCTTCTTTCTAAGAGGTAAGATTCTATCACCCTCAAACTCTTAATTTCAAAATGTAACTAGAATGGGCCATTAGCAAGGTAATTCATGGGGATGGGAGTGCTTACCTTGCATGCATGTGTTCCTAATGTATGTGGGGAGGTTGTGAGTTAAAGATAGAAAAGAATGGGGTGTGGGTTGGTGGAGTCTATCATAAAAAGGGCCATGAAACCTTAATATACACATACTGTTTGATAGAATGCTCAAGTGAGCTAGAATTATGATCGTTTTCCTAAATTTGGGTTCAATTTTGCTATATTGCTAAAATAGATTGAAGTTGCTAATATTTCGGAACGTCTTAGAGTTTTAAGAGGCTCAATTGAAGTATGTTGGCTAAAACCTCTTCTTCTTAGAATCGAATCCCACGGTGTTCATGCAATTGGAGTAAGTCCTTGATCATTATTGAATTGACTATTCCTAATGTGGTTGTGTTGAAGGATGTATGTTCAATACTTATTCTAAATGCTTCATCATGTCATCTTTTCATTTGAGGATGTGTTCAAAATGTGAAATATGTGTTAGAAATGTTAAAACTTCATGTCAATATCGAAATAAAGATTGTTATGCCAAATTGTATGAAAAGCCTCTATGTGCCTAAGATTTCCCAAATTGCTCATATGTGAATTTAATGACTTGAATGGGAAGCCCTATTGTTGTTGACAATGATAATGATATTTGAATGTGAAAAAGGGAACTGGAACTATGAAATACGGCCAAGTACCAAGAATGACTTTGTAATCGTGATCACTAGTGCCAATGAATTGAAAAGATATGAAAGAAGTATGATGTGAATTGATTGACTGAAAAAAGGTAACGTCTTGGGTGAGACGGCCTAGCCGATCGGGCCGTGATCGGATGCCATGCCGTACACATGGTGGTGATTGCGCTGAGAAATGATAATTGAAATTGTGGTTATTGTTGATGTCTCAAATGGGACGACCTAGCCGATCGGATCGAGATCGGACTCCGTGTAAGAATACGGAGGTATTGTGAATTGTGGAATATCTGTACTAAAGATCACCCAACCTAATAACATGGAAATTGACTTGAAAACTTATGTGATCCTTATTTGATGTTTTAGTATTGTTTGAAGCCCTTATTGAACTCATGACTGTTTTCCCCTTGTATTATTATTCATTATATTGAGATGGTGTTTAGTTTTACATACTAGTACTATTCGACAGTACTAACATCCCTTTTGCTGGGGGCGCTGCATCTTTAAATGGATGCAGGTGGTTCCACAGAAGGCAGTGTCGATCAGTGATAGTAGTACACCTTCCTCCTAGCAGACTTGGTGAGCCCCACCTTATTCCGGGGTCATGTATCTTTTGTAAATTTTGTTATCACGTTTTGAGGTATAGCCGGGGCCTTGTTGCCGGCACTATCATAACTCGCTTTTTTATCTCTTATAGGCTCCGTAGACACTGTGTGGGTTGTACATGGGTGCTAGAAAAGTCAAACAGATTATGTTGTGTTTTGATCTCTTGTTCCACTTTAGACTATAAAAAGGTGTGTATTTTGAGATATGAAAGATGAAGAAACTAATAGAAAGGTTTTGGTATTATATGTATATGATCTTCCTACTATCTGATTAATGAAATCATGCCTTCTCTTGATCATGGGTGAGTTGGGTAGAAAGTGTCTAACAGGCTTGCTCGACCAAGTTCACTCGGTTGAGCATCGGTCGCGCTCCCTGAGTTTGGGGCGTGACATCTGCGACACCGCATCTGCAAAAAATCCCTTGCAGATGCGAAATTCACTTAAACTCCAGCCTCTTCGCTTTTTGGTTCACAACTCCGCATATGCGGAGCCGCTTCTGCAGAACTCCTCCCGCTCTTGCGCCAGCGCTTCTGCGCTCAGACATCCGCTTCTGCAGACTCCCCTCCCCATCCAAGACATCTCTTTTGCAACCAAATGTCCGCTTCTGCGGACTCGCACCTGCAGAAAAAACCTCGCAGGTGCAAAATTACCATAACCAGAACGGGTGGCTATAGTGATTTTATGTGGGCACGAGGTACCATATGTTTGTGTTTCTATTTGATGAATTGTTGTCTAAACTGGGTGATTTTGCAAGTGATTGTTTTATGAGTTGTCGTGCATTTTACATGTTTTTACGTTGCACCTAACATGTTAATCTATCCCCCTGTAGTTATTTGACAATTTGGTTGCCGGGAAGGGATTACTTGAGTTGAGTTGACACCTCATGTTTGTTGAGTTGTTGGTAGCGTAAGGGGTTGATATAAAAAGAAAGTTGTCATCCTGCATTGATACATTTGATTCTCGAAAGGTTCTCTTGAATGTGTTATTTGGTAATTGATACGGAATCGGATCATGTTAGGTACCCTTACTGTTGATATTCTTTATTCTGTAACTTTCCATCTGGAATAGTTTCTCTGTGTTATACATGTTATTGAGCTACACAGATTCTGCAAGTGAGTATTGTTTTACTTAAAAACCTCTTCACTTCTTCTATGAGGCTAGTCAAGATACTTAGTGAGTACATGTCTGCACCTTATGTGCAGATTCTGGAGTTGAGTACTTGTGAAGACGGAGCTTTGCATTAGAGACGTACCAGCATGCCGGATTCATGCTACATTTTAGTTCATGGTAGCTTTGTATTTTATTTCTGTTTATGTAACTTTCAAACAGATATTGTATTTATTCCTTTCACCAACTTTGTAAATCTAAGTCATAGTGGCTTATGACTTGTATTACCAGTCCTTGGGATAGTTTTATTGAATTCTATTGTAGTTTTTATTTTATATATATTGTTGTTTTTCTTAGTTTAATAGTAACTTCTACTATTTGGCTTACCTAGCGGGTTGGGTTAGGTGCCATCACGACTTGGTGGGATTTTGGGTCGTGACAAGTTTATATCAGAGCTCTAGGTTCATAGGTTCTACGAGTCATGAGTAAGTTTCTAATAGAGTCTTGCAGATTGGTATGATGACGTCGATACCTATCTTTGAGAGGATATGGGGTATCTAGGAAACTTCCCTTCTTTCTTTCCTTATCGTGCGACCTTGTTTCAGCTTGAAGCCTGTATCTTCAATTTCATCCTATTCACTCGTATGTGTCATTGCGTACTCAGTAATAGTTGTGCATTGATGACTTGTGATTTTGCGAACGGGATGCAAAGGGCTATAGAAGTTGGATCATCATCTCGATGTGTTGTACAGTTTTGGGATGTGGACGTGTTGGTGGACCTTTCAGTTGTTTATTTGCAGGATAAAGTGGATTCTTGTATTTTCTCAACGAGTGTAGACTCAGGAAGATTGATTTAGTGCACGGTGGTTGCGACCTTGGTAGGGTTGTAGAGAGATGTTGGTTTGAGGCTAAGCATGTAGGTTATCTCTTGCGGGTTGGTATGAGGTTATGTGGTCCTTATGATTTTTCTATACAGAGTTTGCTTTCTATCTAGTGGGGATGTATGTACTACAATTAGAGACCGCATCGATTGAGGAAGTTCGTATGACTGCCACGAGGATGAATATGCACGAGGCTCTGATGAGTTCAAAATTCATATGTGGTATTTAAGGATTTTCAGATTTGTGTATGGCTAGGACTTGAGATCTATATTAGATGGTGTCTAGACTTGCAGTACTTCTGTATTGGATCTATATGGCAGTATTAGAGGGATGCTAGAAATAGCTTCGGATTTATAGAAGGTCCCTTCAGAGCGAGCATTTCGGATTGAGTTACTTTTTGGTTTGGCAGTCTGCCTGACTTGGTTAAGTTAGAGGGAAATCAATTCTGATGATTTGATTATGTGCAAATGGGTTCTGAAGAGTTTGCGATAGTTTCACCACGACTTGCTATTGATGTAATCTACAAGCATGGGAAGTTCGCTACATGTTGTGATTTTGTTCTCCGGGATTGAGTTAAGTGGAAGGTTTTCGATTGATGGGATGTCTATCCTACTTGTGACTCAGAGTTGAGAATGGGATCCTCGTATTTTTAAATGATAGCATGATAGAAGTGGTGCACCGTGTGGGATTGAGATTTCATAGGCAAGGTTACGATTCGATTTTAAAAGAAAGGTCATGAGCTCTAGACGACATGGGAGATTTCAAATATTTAAGAGGATGAGCATTATCTTGTATCGCCTGAGAAGGGAGTGCGTGTTAGGAGACACATTGTGTTTTGACTTGCAGATGCTTGACTAGTATTACGGTAATCGCCTGGTTGTTGGCTGCTGAGCTTTAGGCTTTGCTACGTGGCATAGACGATTTATGTGAGTATTTTCTGTGAGATGATTGTGTATGAGTGATGTGTCAGTCATTTGAGTGGTGGAGTTGGGATCAGATATGGAGATTCTTGTATTCTTGAGGTTTAGAGACTGGATGTTCTTGGAGGCAGACTATTCCTTGGTTGTGGACTGTGAAGATATATTAAGAGTTAGACAACTGATTGTATATGTTATGGATGTGTTAATGTGGACTTTTGGAAGGTTATTTACCTATTTTAGGACCATCGGAATCGACTTTGGGGCCCATTGGTAGGCCTAATTAAAATGTGTATTCTGCATCATATCGAGTTTGTTTACTCAGTACAACTATTGTTGGGGGTGTATCACCGGCTAGAATTGATCTATCCATTTCATAGTATGTCTCATGTTTTTCTCTTTTTGTCACGCCCCGACCTTAGGGAGCGCGGCCGGCGCTCAACCGAGATATCCCAATCAAGCAAGCCTATTCGATGTCTTCTACCCGACCTTAACCATGAATAAAGTGAAGATGTATACCATTAGTTAAACAATGAGAGGATTACATGTACAATACCAATTTTATTTCCATTAGTAACTTGATTCACTATTTCCAAAATATATTACACATTCGTAGTTTAGAAGTGAAAACATGTGTTACAAGTACAACATTTATAGTTTCTTTCCCAAATCAAAATATCACCCACATTATGTCTACGGAGCCTCTAATTGATACAAAAGAGAAATATGATAGTGTCGACGACAAGGCCCCGGCATACCTCAAAACACTATACATAACAAGCAAAAGACACAATACTCCGATATGAAGTGGGACTCACCAAGTCAGCTGAGAAGAGGGTGTAACGCTATCACTGATTGATGTTGCCTACTGTGGAACCACTTGCATCAATTAAAGATGCAGCGTCCCCGGCAAAAGGGATGTTAGTACACATGGAATAGTACTAGCATGTAGAGCTAAACACCCTCTTAATGAATCGAGCAACAACACAAATAGGGGAGAAACATGAATCAATGAGGAACCAAATAATGTTAAAATACCAAATCAAGATTGAGGTAAATCTTCCAGTAATAGTCAATGTTTTAGATTGGGAGATCTTTAGCACCGATACACCACCGTGCTTATAGCACAGTGTTCGATTTCTACCCGATCGGCTAAGTCGTCTCACCCCAAAGTATGAGGCTCGACATCAAAACTCAACACTATCATATGCGCGGCATGGCATCCGATCTCTGCCCGATCGGCTAAGCAGTCTCACCACAATGTCGTATGGGTCGATATCGTCTTCACTAGCTCTCAACTCAACTCATCCCAATTAAGAGGAATAACCTCAATATAATTGTTATACCCCATATTTTCGTACGTAAAAATACGCCATAAATAAATTGATGAAAGTTCGGAAATGAGATGTACATCCCGCATTTTTTTACGTTAAAATTTCGTCGTAAGTTAATCGACGTATGTTCGGGAATGAGATTATTTTGAGATTTTAAGCATTATGTTATTTCAAACAAGTGATAGTAAATTCGTGAAAGTGAGAGGGTAAACAAATCAAAGAAAATAAGTTTCGTTGAAGGTTGTTGGTGTGGGATAAAATACTGCCCAAGCTAAAATACCTGGTATTTATGGACTAGTACCATACAAGGTACCACATGGCCATGATAGCAAGGTGTACAAGGTATGTTATAAGTGAGTAGTATTTGAAGTAAGTTGATATAATTCTTAATTATTGGATAATGGGATATTACCTAATTAATTAGGTAATTATGTGAATAATTGGGTAATTAATAATTTTTAGTGTGAGATTAATTAAAATCTTTGGGTAATCAATGATTTTGGAGGACTTAACCCCCCAAAAACGTGGCAGTCCATGAATTGTGACTCTTAAGCTATTACATTATGTGGCAAGATTTGAGATGTGGGATTTGGCATTCTTAAACAAACGTGAGTCACATATCCACTCTTAAGAAAGAGTAACTTATTCATTCTTAACATATTCATTCTTAACACATCCATTCTAACATAAGACCTCTTTAACTTAAAAGAGAGAGGCATATTCATTTTGTAACGTGAAATTTGTTTTAGCATCTTCAACAGTTCAACAATATCTCATAAGCATCTTCAAGAATTCAAACGTGAATTTTTAGTATCCTAGCAACGTGAGATTTTACAATTTTAAGGGAATACGGTGTAATCTTTGTCAAGAACATCATACGAATTTTCCCCTACTTCGATCCGCCGTTACGTGTTGTCGCAATCAACGGGTGTTAAAGGGATTGTCAAGAGAATCGGCTCAGGTATGTTAAGGTTATCCCTTCTTTCTTTTGGCATGATCTATACGACACGAACGAAATGAGCAAATGCACAACTTCCATAAATGACTATATTCATAGAAATACTAGGGGTGTCTATATTCTTGATTCTCCATGTGAATTATTATTATATCTTCTATTCATGGGTCTAAGAAAAATACGTATTTGACAAAGTTTATCCGACAGGCATATTATTTTTATGACATTCCGTGAAATCTTATTAATGTATTTCTTATGCATTTCATGCATTTATACATGTACATTGACTCATAACCAGATGGCGTTATATACGCGTATATATATATGTATATGGGATATGGGAAAACGGCGTTATATACGCACCACCACCTGATCAGCTGGTATACGTTGATGATTTGCTCACAGTGGCCGAGATGATATGATGGGATGTCCTTATGAGGCTTGATGATGTTATGAACGCATATACCTATGCATGGTATGACATTTATACGCATATGCATGACATTATAATATTAAATGATTCACAAAGCTATTCAGATATACATGTTGAGTCTTTTACTCCATGTTTCTCTCATGTCTATTATTTACTGATTTCATTCCTTACATACTCGGTACATTATTTGTACTGACGTCCCTTTGCCTGGGGACGCTGTGTTTCATGCCCGCAGGTCCCGATAGACAGGTCGAGAGTCCTCCAAGTAGGCTATCAGCTCAGCGGAAGGTGTTGGTGCGCTCCATTTTTGCTCCGGAGTTGCTATTTGGTCAGTATGATTAGGACATATATTGATTGGTATGGCGGGGCTTTGTCCCGACCTTTATGATATTTATGTATTCTTAGAGGCTTGTAGACAGATGTCATGTATACGGATATAACTGTATGGCCTTGTCGGCCTATGTTTTAAGTATATAATGGATCACATTGGTCTTATAGGCCTGTATGTCTTATGTATGAGTTGGTATTACAGGTTGGGTTATCCTACGATGAGTGTTCCCTCACATTTCATTCTAGTTATTTCATGACAATCTTTTGGGCCATTTATCAATGATAGTATGATAAGAAAGATACGTTATATTGGTACTCGGTTGAGTAAGGTACCGGGTGCCTGTCGCGGCCCATCGGTTTGGGTCGTGACAATAATACAATGGAATTTTATCCCTCAATCAATCCCTACACCGGCACGTGTAGTTTCAGGCTTGTGTATTTATAACCTAGCCTTCCTCGGTGACCTAACGATACTCCCAAAAACGTTTATCATAAAGAAAGGATCATTTATTTTTCACAGCCCTTCATACTTCCCTTCATTTTTAATGGCACCATTGGCCTCATATGTAAATCATCATTATTGGCACGACGACCGCATTTCACAATTCATACTTTCATTCTTTCATTTCCTTTCAAGAATCGGCTTAAAACATTTAAGAATATTTGGAACATTGAGAAAAATTATATCTTCAGCTCATAAACATGTAAGAATTCAAAACACATTGAGGATAAGCATAAAAGAGGAGCATAGCATTATACAATCGGAATATGAATCAAACTATAGGCATTTGGACCAGCTAACCATAGAAGAAGATAGTAATGACGGAAATAGGAACTTGATCAAACAATAGTCGAAGTTTATGAGAATTTTGAGGAATCCGATTTTAAAGAAAGAGTTTAGCCAATATACCTCGCTTGGGCTTTCCTTAGATTACTACAACGTTCCAAAACTTCTAGCGACTTCAATCTATTTAGAGACATGATAAAATTGAACCATAATTAAGAAGGGGTATGTGTTCAGTCCATTTAGGCATTTTATCAAGCACTAGGTGTGAAATTCGACTACAAGGTTTCTATGGTGGAATTCCTTCATCCCACAACCAATTTCAACAAGAATCCACTCGTAATTAGTTCAACAACCCCATATACCACCTCCTACTAGCACATGCATGGCCCATTCTCCTACTCCACAACTTACCTAAACCCCATAACAATTTGCATGATAGCTTAGGACAAAGACTTACCCGGATAGTTGATGGTCTAGTGTGTGATTCCCCTTGAATCTTCAAAATTGAGCAAGATGGTTGAATAGGGTGGTTGGAGCTCCTTCCTTCTCTCTCTAGTTCCTTCCCCTTCTCTAAAAACGTCAGGGTTTTTTTAATCTCAAATGACCCCCTTCGGTCTTTTTATTAAAATGGGATCGGGTTATAAAAATACAAAATGGACCCTCCGAGCTCAACTATGCGGTCGCAGAGTGCACCGCGGATCAGGTCTGCGGTCCACGAAAGGGACCGCGAAATTGACCTCCAAACTGGGATGGTCTGTTCAAGTCTGCGGCCGTTCTGCGGTCCGCAGAACACTTATGCGTTCACATAATGCACCGCGGAATCTCCCTCCGGAATTTTCTGATGTGTTTTGCGATCGCGGGTGAAACTTTGCGATCGCGTAGAAGGTTGATGGGAAGCTGGCAATTTGTGAATCGTGTTCGTGGAGATGGTTCGCGTTCGCGTAAGGTGATTGAGCTGGCTATCGCGTTCGCGTTCATCAATAGGCGATCTTAGAGTGTTGCTGGAGGTAGGTTGGCTTTTTGGCTTCAGCGTTCGCGTGAGAGAATCGTGTTCGCGCTTCTGAGGTTCGTTGGCTTTCGCGATCGCTGGGCTTAGCCGCGATCGCGTAGAGCATTATCCTGGGTAGTGCTACTTTGTTCTTCGCGACCGCGAAGGCTTTTCTGCGATCGCTATGCGTATTACTAGGCTTCTCTCCTAACCAAAGTGGGGAGGCCCAAGTGCAGTAGCCTACCCAGGCTGCTTAGTAGCAAAATGCACGCACATGGGGTATGCCTATTGGAAGATTGGTAAGTCAGATGCAAGCATGAAACTTCGTTCAGCAGAGATTTTGTTACTGATAAAATTCCAGAATCATCTAAATTCTAATTGCGCAAGATGATATTCAGCAGAATGACAAGGATTGAACGAGTACTAAACATCGATCAGAATTCAGAATCACCCCTAACCTATGGCAGATTGAGCAACATTTCACTCAATATAGTACAGTTAAAAGGAGAATGAAGAATTCAATCACTTATAAAGCTGAAAGCCCCAAAGACTGCAGAGCCCTTTGTCCACGTATGATCAAAATGAACAGTTAAATGACAAACATAAATCCATTTACAGATCAATCAACAACAAATCGAGTAAGAAAGGCTACTTTCATCTCATTTTGATTTCCACCTAGCTCATTCACCAGAATCCTAAAATAGGTAAAGTAGTACTGCAACTAAAATGTCACCTTTGTAACTAACATTTGATTATGCATCTTTAGTAATATCGACAGTGCATGTTCTCATGACACAACAGTTTTTCCCCATTTATCTTCTCCTCTTTTAAATGGAGAAGCAATATTTTTATCTATAACTTTTGGGGTTTGGAGTATGATGCACATTTCACAAAGAGATGCTGCATTAGAATATGAAACTGTCATTATAATCTGAAACTTGCTATTACAATATGAAACTAGTCCATGAGAGGACTGGAGGGGGTGGAGAGACAACGAGGTGATGTCTCATCATCAAACTTTGATACTATGAAATGAAACTAGTCCATGAGAGGACAAAGGAGGTAGAGAGACAACGAGGTGATGTCTCATAATCTCTTTTAATTTATTTCTTTGAGATACATATACACACCTAACGCCACTTCAAATATTCTACAAGTTTCATCATGGTCAATCAAACACCGGTAATTGCATAACCAGCTTCTTGACTTCTAAGGACTCACATCTTTGACATTGAGTAATCCATCACATCAACGAGAAAATCTATAAAAGTAAAACAACCAAATTTTAAAAAAAAAAAAAATAGTAAGGGAAAAAGAGAAGCTCATAAAGAAAAAGAGAATAATTTACCTGCATCTTCCTTGGTGAAGCAGAGAGGAGGAGTAACCCTAAAAACATTGCCATAAAATCCTCCTTTTCCAATGAGGACTCCCATTTCTGGAAGCACCAAATACGTATATTAGATTAAAAATAAATCCATGCTCAGATAAACAAAAACTTATTGACTAGAGCATAAACAAAGACAAAAAGATACCTTTCATCTGCTCCATTACTCGCAATATTTCCACCTTAGCTGGAGTTTTTGACTGTCTATCAGTAACCAGCTCAACGCCAAGCATCAGACCTCTTCCCCTCACATCACCAATAACTGCAGAATGAAGAACCAAGTTTTTGAGATGAAGCTGAGTCAATAAATAAGTAAGTTTTGCCCTTGCTTGCAGTTCGAGGGCTTATGACCATAACAGAATACAATAGAATCTTTGTTCATTCTCAAAGTTGGAAGTAGGAACATACTTTCATGTTTCTCCATTAGAGAAGTAAGCCGGTTTTTAAGATATGATCCGACATTGAATGCATTTTGCTGAAGCTTCTCTTTTTCAATTACTCTGAGAACTGCTAGCCCCCCAGCAGTACACACAGGATTACCGCCGAAGGTGTTGAAATAACTGCGATTAGTCAGGACCTTTGCAATCTCGGGTGTGGTGACCACAGCACCAAGTGGGATGCCATTTCCAATGCCCTGATTAAAATTTAATCTCAGAAGCTTAATAAAAATGAAGAGAGCATGTCTACATAATTGCAGTCACACATATCCATAGGAAGAATTTTCTGAGGTTTCATTCATACGACTTTGCTTGGTTAAGCTAACACATGGAACAATCTTACACAGCTGCAGATGGCATTAAAAACACTGGAGGAACTGGTATATGGTGAACTAACTACCCCTAGAGAAGCAACTTTCTGGTAATGAGCAGCAGCTTTAGGCCCTCCCCCAATCCAAAATAGAGAAATGACAGTAAAGATAATGGTAAAAAGAAGATTCGTCATGCAATTTAATTTCAGTATCATTATCTAAAAGCTGGAGTCTGAATGTAGAACTACTCTGTGAAATCTCAACGGAAACAACAAACAGGATAAAAAGAAAAGAGCATGGAGAATCCACCTTTGCCATGGTAACAATATCAGGCACGACACCGTGACCTTCAAATCCCCAAAAGTGGCTCCCTGTCCGAGCAAATCCCGACTGGACCTCATCAGCTATGCAAATGCCTCCTGCCTTTCTGACTTTGTCATAGACCGCTGGCAAGTATCCTGGGGCCAGCTCCAAAATCCCGCCCACTCCCTGACAAGAACACATGCCATAGTTAAAATCAAATGGAATTGGTCAATCAAACCTGCATCTTGAAGGATATAATCATGAAACT